>NC_054066.1:27548798-27848798 GCF_017639655.2 Falco naumanni
CAGAATTATGATTTATTATGAAAACTGGCATTAGAGTTATTGCTATTTGTGACTTTACAGTGTGATTTCACTAAGCTGGCAAAGCAAAACAAGGCAACGTTACAAAAGATGGAAAATGAAAGTTAGGTTTTTAGTTTTGTGCTTTAAGTAACCCAGGAATAAGACCATGAGTCTAATTACTCTTAGTGGTATTGTATTTAAGGGCCGCTGAGTTAGACTTCTGTTTGTGCCAGAAGCTAAAGGTAATTTTTAGTAAATTTCACTGCTTCAGACTCTAATGACTACTTATATTGCAAAAGTAACATTTGAAAAAAGTTAAGGGAGCATAAAAAGTTTCTGTACTTACTGTTCTATTTTCATGTTACTCATAATTCTTAGGTTATTTAGAAACTTTCATTCTAACTTTTGTCACTCTTCTACTGTTTCCCACTGTAAAAAAACCTCTAGTAGCAGAGAGCTTTTCTGAGCTTTTTAAGGCAGAAGTTGGATATGGGTGAACACTGTCTAGTCACTGTGGTACTAAGCACAGATCTGAATTTGCTGAAATCTTTTGAGGCATTGGTCACTTTCCTTCATTTTTTTTTTTTTTTTTTTTGTCCTTTCCCCCCCTCCCCCTTGGCAATTAAATGCCAGTGTAGGTTAAGTTACTGGTCATTAAATCACATGTTGAGGCGCTTAGACTAATCAAATTATTTTAAATGTGTTGATTGTAAAAAGAGATTAAACCGGGGTTTTTTTGTTGTTGTTTTGTTTTGCTTTTCTTTTGTAGGAGATGCATCACTTTGAGGAAGAATTAACGTGTTCCATTTGCTACAGCATATTTGAAGATCCACGTGTTCTGCCCTGTTCCCACACGTTTTGTAGGAATTGTCTGGAAGGCGTTATCCAGCTATCGAGCAACTTGGCCATTTGGAGAGCCCTGAGAGTTCCTCTGAAGTGTCCCAACTGCAGGAGTGTCGTTGAAATCCCTGCCGGTGGTACCGAGTCGTTGCCTGTCAACTTTGCGTTGAAAGCTATTATTGAGAAATACCAGCAGGAAGATCGCTCTGACGTTGCGACCTGCAGCGAACACTGCCGGCAGCCGCTGAACGTTTACTGTCTTTTGGATCGAAAGCTGGTGTGTGGGCATTGCCTTACGATAGGGAAGCACAACGGTCACCCGATAGATGACCTTCAGAGTGCTTACATAAAAGAAAAGGAGACTTGCGGAAAACTTCTCGAGCAGCTAACCGATAAACACTGGACTGATGTGTGTTTGCTTATAGAAAAGCTGAAAGAACAGAAGTCCCAGTGTGAAAGCGTTGTCCAGGATGATAAAAAAATAGTAGTGCAGTATTTTAAGAAACTTTGCGATACCTTGGAGCACAAAAAACAAGCTCTGCTGACTGCACTGGATGAGATCAACGCACGCATTGTGGAAGAATATGAGCCGGTCATTGAGAACTTGAAAAAAATAAGGGAAGAACAGCTCGAGTTAATGTGGCTGCATACAGCTATTAAAAAAGAAGAGTCCCCGCTTATTTTTCTTGAAAAGGTGAATGATATGCATCAACGTATAAAAGCTTTGAAACAGAAGCAACTGCCGGATGTTAAACCTATGGAGATTTATCCAAGGATGGGGCATCTCTTGAGGGATGTGTGGTCTACAGTCGAGCTCAGTCAGATCAACAAGACCCTCACTCCAAAAATAAAACTGATTCCAAAAAGGAAGTTACGCAGCAGAGGTGGGAAGGAAGGAAGAGTGTCTAAAAAACTCCTTCAGGCTGTAAATCCTTTAGCAGTCCTGCTGCTTTTTGTAACGGTGGTAACGGTGCTTTCGTTTTACAAACCGCTGTCATCAGTTGTAATGGAAGCTACTTCTGCTTGTATCTCAGAATTCTGGCTGCTCATTTATCAAGATTTCAGTGCCCATTTGCAGAGTACAGTGGATGTGCTGTTCCATACATGTAATTCACTGATGGAGTTTTTAGGGAGAATTGTTTCTCTTTGATTATTTCAGTGATTAAAAGTTAGCGTAGGAATCCACAGGATTTTTAATTTCTACTTAAAAGCTGGATTGTTAAACTCTACACTTTTCCTTTCTGTTTCCGTATCCTTCCTTTTTTTGTATTGTAGAGATTACCTTCTAGCTAACTCTTAGCTAGCAGGTTTGCAACAAAAAAGGCTTCCTCTTCCGCTCAAACCCATGGTAGGTTGGTACATGTTGGTTTAAACTGGGAGCTAGTGAGAAAGTGTGTTTCCATAAGCGAGCTGTAATAAGCATCCAAATCCTAATCTGGAGTCCTGGTTGTAAACTCTCCTTGAACACCTTTTATCTTTCTTTTTTGGTAATGTAACTTTAAATTGCTTTTTAATAAAAGCACTAGAACACTAAAGGTTAAAAAAACACCTCAGGCTGCAAACTGGCTAGACTGGGATGGGTCAGTCACTAGCTCTGGTGTGTATAAAACCTCCTCTTTTGTGGTTTTTATACTGATACGCCTTGTTTTTTGAAGCGTGTAGTCATGGCTCTGGGTTTCACTCTGTTCAGGGTGGCTGGCGGAGGACGTGGTTTCATCGTGTATTCTGCAGCCGAACGGCCACTAACGCTGCTCGCTGCTTCTGATATGAGATGCTCCAGTCCAAGGTGTGCTCAGGAGCGAAATCTCCCACAAAAGCCAATTTTGGCCTTCAGTTATTACAGGCTAATTACAGTAAGTACTGGGACGGCCTTGAAATGTTGCAGTTACCACAGCAGAACACAGATGATCTTACAATTCGCTAATGATTTTATAAAAAAAAATAATAATCCCAAGTATGTATTTGCCATGTCTAATTGTATTTGACTTGAAATAACAGTGTATTTCAGCATGGCCGCGTTCCTTGGCTGCTCTGTCAGGTTGAGTAATCGGAGTTGTTTAAGTAGCGCTGGACTTCGAGGCTGGGCCCAGGCTGGGGGGTGCGAGCCCCTGTGCCCACCCCCGCTTGCCTCTCGCCGCCGGCAGACACCGCTGGGGTCCAGTGAACACCGGCTGCTGCCAGGCTGCAGCTCGAGCAAGGTCAGTCCTGGGATGCAACGCCCATACATTCCTTGAGCCTAAAGATCCTACTGACGGTATCGATAACCTAATATTGCTGTATCGATAACAGACCGCGCCTAGGCTCCCTTCCCTGCGGCTCGGCAGCGGCGCGGCTGTGCCATGCCCAGGGAGTTAGGACCCGTTTCTGTAATTCGTACCCAAGTTTTCTGTGATATTTCAAAGGCAAGGCCCATCAATACCACAGGCGGGTGTGGAAATGGTCTTTCAGTGTAGCTTGAGACTGTGTAAATGCCATTGCAGTAATTCCCCAATAAAATCAGGAATTTGTTTTTGTCTTAAGCCCTGCTAGAAGGCTGTCAGCTTGGCGTGCGAGTCCCGAAACCTGGTGCTAAGTGTCTGTCCACTACCGTGTAAGGCTCCTCTTTTGACTCACCTTCTTGTCTTTTATTTTCCTGACTTTTAAAAACTTAAGAGAGTTTATAATGCAGTTTTATTTTTCAAGACAACTACAATTTATAAAATGCCTTTACTGTTCATGGAAACATTTAGTACTTGTACTTATAATGTAATTTATATTTTAATAAATTTGCATACAAATAAAATGTATTCTTACAGTAGGACTGGCTGGCACCTCGCTTTCCTTACTGCACAGAACCTTCCCTCCGATCCTCGATCCTCGCCCCTGCCAGCCCCAGGGCAGCCGGAGCAGGAGCGGGGCTGTTCGGCAGCGCTCTGCCTGGCTGCTTTGTTTTCTTCCCCATTTTATTGTTGTTTTTTGTTGTTGCAGTGTGACCTTTTGGAAGCTTCTTTGAAGCAGCACATCCTGAGCTGGGTTGCCGTGGATTTCAGCCTTTCACCTCGCCCGCCACAGGCCTGTTTTCCTCGTGTTTCCGCAAGCGAGGTGGCAAAGGCTGGCGCCCGGGGAAGCCAGCGCGGTGACGCTGGAGCGCGGCGCGGGCTCTGGGAAGCGCTGTACGCAGCATCTCGTCTGCCTCCTGCCCCAGCCAAGCTGCCCCAGCCCCGTTTCTGTCCGCTGTGCAGGACACAAGCCCTGCGTGCTTAGTTTCATGAAGCGGAGACGGAAGCTTTTTCAAGCAAATCAAATCTTTTTACTCCATTTTAATCGGGGGGTGGGGGGGGTGTTGTACCCTCTCAGACCTGTGGTGGTTTTTTTTCCCATTTTTTCACTTACCTTCTTCTGAAACCTTGTTTTAGAAGTGTAATTCTTACTGCAGGCATTTTTAATATATTTTTTTTTTTTTTAAAGAGAGGAAGTCTGGTTGAAAAAGCATATCGAGATCTGGAGGGCAGAAACTTTAGTTGCCAGGTGCCCAGGCAGTGCAGCCTGCCTCTCTTGAGAAGTTTGCTGCTGTGTTCTTGACTGATCTTGCCCGCACGCTCATCCTGAAGCTCTGCTGCAAGACTTTGTAGCTTCACCTCGAGAAGTGAAAAGCCCAGCTGTGCACAGCACTGGTGGCTGGAGCGGAGCTGGGCCAGAGAGGTGTTTTTCTCGTGTATTATTGTGTTTGTGACTGTTGCTGAGCTGTGGTTTCTGAAAACTGCCCACGTACAACACCAAGATCTGTTCCTGGCAATAGTCTGTGGTGCACGTACACATCACTTGATATCAGATGTTGTCAAGTGAAAATTAATGTATGTGGGGTGATCTTAATGGTTAAGATTACATAGAAAGTGTATCTCTACACTTTATAGCAAATTATGTTACCCCCCCTGCTTCAGTCCATGTTGCTGATTGTGCCTTTTAGGACAGGGTGAAGCTTGCACCGGATTTGGGCCAATCACGCCAGATTTAGCTGGAGGCATAAGGAACCACCTCGGGACTACAGCAGCAGGCAGGATCAACTGACCAGGTACGAAAATAGCAAGAGCTGGGAATGTAAACAAGGCCCAGCAGCACCGGCTCCTCTTGGTCAGCTTTTCCACCGAGCAGCAGCACAGCTGTGACGGAGCTGGTTTTTTCCCCAGGAAGCGTAGCACCAGGAGCAGTACTGGTGCAAGTGTGACAGATACTGGGCTGGCTTCTGGGGTAAACCACATAATTTCAGTTCCTAAAGTAAAAAAAAAAAAAAAAAAAAAAAAAAAAAAAAAAAAAGAGGGGTGGGATTTGAAGCAAAACCTGTACAGTGGAGTGTTGAGATGCTGCTGATGGGAAGGGAGAGCTGCCTGTCACAGCCAGGTGCAGCTTCACCCAACCTCACCAAGTCTTCCCCAGGAAGAGCCGAGCCCTTTGTGCGGGACAGCAGAAGCGAGCAGATGGCAACTCCTGCCTTCACAAACCCGAGCGCACAGCGTGGCCGCAGCTGAGGGAGGAGCAGGCCCTGTGGGAGGGGAGAGGAAAATAACTGAAGAGCAGCTTCCTAAACTGAAGCAGTTCATTACAAAATGGCTACAAACGGCTTAGTCCCAAACCGTGCAGCATAACATATGACATCCTTATCGTATACAGGGAAATAATTTTGTACACTGCCTTTACTCACTAGAACTTGTATAATCAAACAATACAGGACGCTCTGAAGATATTGAAAAGCAATTGTTTGGTATATGCAGCCATACAGGCATTTCCAACCAAACGCAGAAGGCAAGCATTGACTTAAATTATGTATCTAGCTGCATTTTAATATTCCATGGGTAAGCTTTAGGAAACAACAGCTTTTTTTTAAAAAAACTCAGGTCACATAATTAAAATCTATATAGACTGTGTAATTTGAAAAACGGAATTTATTGACGCTGATTTTATTAATAAAACGCAAAACTGAAATTAAAAAAAATCTCAAATACAAAAGTATCTTAGATACAAACAGCAGTAAGAATGGAACTTTATTCCTCGCTACTTTTGAGCTATACTAGACCCGCGAGCCGCAAGTTCAGCCAGTCCTTTTGAAGCGATAACTTTGGGGTTTGTTGCCACACTTTTCGTGGTATTGTGAGTCTTATAAATTCCAATTAATCTGTCCGCAATCTCAAACATGTTGTTTCGCAGGGAGATGATGATGAACTGTGCATTTTTTGTTTGTTCCTGAAACAGAAGTTATTTGTGTTAGCCCACAGCATTTCAGAAAGCTCTGTTCTTGTATGATCTCTGTATTCAGGTTTTAGGAACTGATGAAAACATCGCTAGAAGTATGTCAGTCAACAAGTCTGCAGGTGATGAGGCCTCAGAGTCCCTGCTGTCCGTAATCAGTAGGTGCACAACATGCTCCCAGCCTGGCTATCGGCATGAAGCACTGCTCTGTACTTCAGTGAGTCTCCTCCTTTTATCTTTTACACAGCCTACTCAAGGGAATTCGATTAAAGATATATAATTGCTTTCCATAGTTGCAATTCACCATAGTTTTAACATGAATTCCACAAGATTTACCTAAGGTGGGTATCATTAAGTTACCTGAATTGTTAAAGCAACCCTTGCTCTAAGAATGAAAACACACCTGTTCTCAGTGCATGGAAATAGGGGAAAGAAAGCCCTTGGCTAATGAGGACAAGCCTTGATGAACACTAGTTCTGTGACCCTGAACGCCGAGAGGTAACAATATCTAAATTTGGTGATGCTTTAAAAATAAAACAAACTTTATCCTTAAGAATCTGGCAGAATCAGTGTAGCTGCTGTTGCTGCCACACTGGAGAAATCCAGTAAGGACCAACTGCTAACTAAGTGGGATTGCACAGCTGGGTAAAATCCAGCCCGTAGGGTACAGTGTGGCACAGGGGCGTCTTCACCCCCTTCAGCCATCTCCGAACCCCCAGCAATGATGTGGTGGAGCTGGTTAGGTTGGCAGGCCCCTGCGCGGGCTGGCCACCGCTCCCTGCGCTAACAAAGCACTTCATCACTTGGAGGAGGCTCGCGGCGTGTACCCACGTTCTGTCTTTACATCGAATTTTAGGAGGTTCAGAAGCTTTGGGCTAGATGTAATAAGAAGGGCTCAAATACCAATCTTTTCTCCTAGGACTACTAATTTAGAAGCTGTATACAGAATACAAGCTACAGCTCTACACTAAGCTCTAACTCGCATTTAAGAGCTAAACTACTCTAAGTTTTAAATTTAAGTGTTAGTCTAAACCGCAGCTGAAATGAAACTCTTTGCTCTACCAAACCCCATCTGGGTGATGGACCCTCCTTTGTGAAAGTACGAGTATTGTGGAAGCAAAGGTTAAAACTACATTTGTAGGCAGGCATCTTTGAAGTGTTTCCCTAATTTTAAGTAGCTAATCAGTCTTTGGTACTTCTAGGGTGCTTCTACCTTGGATAGTTCTGAAAATCCCAAGTTTAAATTAGCAACCAGAACTGTAGCAATGTAAATGTTTGTTTCACTTAAATACAGCAATGACAGACTTTTTAAAGGCATGAGAGAAAAAGAACACTAATAAAGACACAGATCAAAGAAGCCTATGGGAAACAGCTCATGTTAATGAAATGGAAGTAAAAAACCAAGGAACCTTGGCTGCTCCCGAGAATGAAATCATGAACTTGGATACTTGAACACATTACTAAGAGCTAAATAAGTTACTGTATTCTCAGCTGACTACAGTTGATTATTTTGGGGAAAGACTATTTTTTAAAAAGGAAGCAGTAGCAGCAAGGAAATGTGGCACCTTTGGCAAATTCTAGCACTCCTTAGACTGCTTTTGAAAAAGGATTTGGAGGGAAAAAACCCTTGTAAATCCTCTATTAGTTGCCGCATTTCAGGAAAGAATTAAGCTTAGCAGCTTAGAAAAAATACAGAGAAAGCAACACTGTAAGCACCTTTCTGGAAATCTGCTTAGTACATAGTTTCCACTTAATAATATTCTATCATTCCAGATTTTTCAATCTGGCCATAATTGTGTTGCTACTTTGTTTTTCTGGCAGAGAAGAAAATATCTTAGGAAGATTATACTAGTTACCATGAAATACTTACATATATGTAAAATGCTACAATAGATACGTTTTTGAAGTCAAGTGCTGCATCAATCTCATCCATAAAATAAAGCGGCGTTGGCTTGTAATGATGAAGAGCAAAAACTAGAGCCAGTGAACTAAGAGTCTTCTCTCCTCCTGACAAGTTAAATATCTTCTTCCAACTTTTCTTCGGAGGCCGAACACTGAAACAAATTAAGAGTTTGTAACTTATCTCTGTTCTCAATTGAAGTTAGTTGTGGTGAAAAGCAAGTCACAAGACAGGAGCGAATGACACATAAAGAAGCTTGACTAAAACAGTGGATGAGCTGCTTGATACTCTTAGTCCTCTGCAGCTCAGAGGTAGCAAACTGGATTATTTCTACTCACCAAGGAGTAACTCCCTGGGTGCACACACGGCTGTGTGGTCAGCTGATGTTGACCTGAACTCAGACTACTGTAACACTCTGCCATTCTCTATAGGAACTAGAACACTTAAGAACCGCTATTTAATTATCTTTCAAAAGTGCCGTTCTACTCTTTAAGTAACGCATGTACTCTTAGGAGCATTTACAACAGAACAATCTTCAGTTACAGATGTGATTGACATGATCCCCTGGGCAGAATGAAATGATTTGGGGATTAGGAAAGCCTGAGAAATTACTTAAAAGCCAAAGCTTTCTAACTGCAGTGAGTTACTTATTTCTCCAGGAGAAATCAATCTCCGTGCTAAAAAGTTGTGGCTCCTGTCAGTATCTTGCCAAGAGGGGCACTGTCGTGGTTAGCTGATGATCAATGAAAATTTACTTAAAAAGCACATTGAAAAAAAGCAATACCACTATTAGATTAGAGCAATAATACAAAGTATTTTGACAAACCTGAATACGATTCCTTCGGAGAAGGGGTCCAGACTATCCACAAGTTCTAACTCAGCATCCCCTCCCAAAGTAAGCATCTGGTAGTTCTCCTTCAGTTTAGTTGTTATTACGTTAAATCCTGCCATAAATTCATGTAGCCTTTGTTTCCTAATATCTTCCAAAGCTTGTCTGAAGTTGTCTCTCTCAGTGGTAATGTCATCCAATTCACCCACACGTTTCAAGTACAGCTCTTCCTGTAGAAAAAAAAACCCAAAACCACCAAAATTGCAGTTAAAGAAGTTGTCTCCTTAGTTTAGATTTTAAACTATTTTCCCTACCGTTTGAAAACTTATTTTCCCCATAATGGCTAAGAGCCTTGAAACAAAAGAACAAATCCAACCTTTCTCTTTTTTCTTATCTCTAAGTGGCTGATGGAAAACCCATGTTAGAATAAAAGAAAAATTTAATGTGTTGAACAGTCCAATATTGCTGAAGTGAGTATTGTGAGGAGAAAAAAAAAAGTCCTAGTATTGTTGTGGATCTGCCGAGTATGTCAAGACTAGTTGACTCTAAATAAAACTTTCACAGGAGAAAGTTGTCTTCACCTGACATCACATATAAAAGGTGTACGTAAATTCCTAGATACAACTGTCATACTTGGCTAAGTACGAGCTAACAAATATTCAGGACACTAGCAACAGCATGGCCTGCAGCAGAGAAAGGGAACATACAAGGGTTCCATTTCAGTCTCCCAAAGAAAGAAACGGAAGAACAGCAGCACCCCCTTCCCCTAGTATGCCCGTAGGTGAGATTGTCTCTTCAGTCACCTAGAAAGAGTGTGGTTTGGGATGCGCTTCGAGGGCAGGATCTATTTGAACACTCACCTGAAGAAAAATGCACAGCTGGAAGGTCACCTCCGTACTTCAGAAGCAATGACACGAGGTCTGTACAGACTGAAGTACGGGCAAGCAATAAAGCTGTCTACACAACGCTTGCTGCCTCAGACGGGGGGCGTACCGTGTTACTGCCCCAGCAGGTAACACAATATCAAAAAGATTAATCCTACTACTAGACAGCAGTAACTAAGCTTACCTTCCTCTTATATTCTGCAATAGCACCAAGGTTAGGTTTCATTCCTTGGCACTGGGCTTCCAGGAGAGCTATTTGGTTAGTGATGACATCTGGATCCTTGATAGCCTCAAGCTCTTCTTGACTTAATACTGGAAGTTCTTCAGGTGGTTTATCTTCTATGGGGTGCAGTGACAATTTTGATACCTGAAATTTAAAACCAGTCACTAGAAACCTTTAAAGATCACAGTAGTTATCACATGAACATGTTTGTAAAATAAACATATTCTGTATTAGTACATACTGAAGCTTCCAATCTCAAAACATTCAAAGATTCTTCACATAACTTTTAAAAAACACATTTAAAAATGAACTGTGAAAAAGACAACTTATCCTTTTACCCTAATATTCTGTTCCTGGAAATTATATACATCATTCTTACAAAGGAGATTTCCCTGTGAGAGGAGCAGTAGCATATAAGGAGGAAATAATTTTTACTGATGCCACAGAACTTCAACAACTATATACTTAATACTTTGCACGGTCAAGATTGGAGAACTTCTGACAGCAGCTTTGCTTGCTGGGTAGCTGTCCCCGTTATCATCATACTAACAAGGGTATGAAGGGCACTGTGCATTGCGAGGTCATCTGCTGGTCTACAGGATTTAAATATGAAGTAGAAAGGATATATAATAAAAAGAGCATGCCCCCCTGAGCACACACCTGAGTTTCAAGAGGTGTTAACTCTGTGCTCAAGTAATCTATGGGCCAGAAAATGTCAGAATTCCGTGCAGAATTGTTTCCAGAAGGATTAAGAGCCCTTCCCAGAAGCTGGTCAGTCACCTTTGGAATGAACGCACCGCATGTCAAACACTTAGAACTAGCTTGTTCAACAGAACTAGATGGCAAGAAATAAGGTGTGAGTAAAGCTATCTGTGCGTCCACCTGTGTGAAGGCTGGCTGCCAGCAGTCCATACAACTCCAAGCCTGAGAAGCTAGGTGTTGTAGCACCTAGAGTTAGCAATTCCTTACTCCCACTGACTCCAATTTACTCATGAGCTGGTTCAACCAGCAACCTCTGAGGAGCAAATTTTTTTGCTGGCCCCACAGAATTCCTGTCAGCCCAATTATCTATCATTGGGGAAAGGCAATTTGATGTACCAAATGGACTACAAGTTTTAGGTGAAATGCTTTCAAGGAAAAGGTCTTGCCAATTTATAAAGAACAGCTCAGTGGAAGCAGCACCAAGTAGTTACACATAACTTGTGTTTTAGTTATCAACGTCTTGCTTTTTTTCTCTCAACTAGGAGGGCGCCTACCCTTTTAAAACGTTTTCCAGTATCTACAGAGAGGATACGCAGACACAAAATGTCTCCTGGTTCCTGTTTATGGCCTATTTATTTTTTCCTCATTGCTCTTAATTACTCGTAGACAGCATTATGTCAGTTACAGTTATCCTACCATACTTTCATAAAGAAAACTTGAAAAGCTAGAAGCTAATTCATAATCTTGTATGTAAACCAGAAAAGTAAAAGACAGAAGGGTCATCTTTTTTAGATTTGTTTTTTATAGCATAAACACCAATAAACTGTGAGCTGAATATGAATTTTCTCCCAAATTACCTGTTTTCTAACTGCACGTCGACATATTCAACATACTAATCTTTTGAGATCTTATAGTTCAAGTTTTAGGAACGAAACAATTTCCCTACCTCTGTTTGCCAGTATTTCATCTTCGACTGGTGTGCAGAAATATGACTATCAATTTGTTCAGTTTTCAGCTTAATATTAAGAGCTTCCTTTCGAAGGGTGTGTTCATCATCCTGAATGTTTTTAATCTCCTCGAGTAAACCGCGGTGCTCCTCCTGAACTGCTGGCAATGCTTCCTAAACAGAAATGACCAAAAAAGTGCATGAATCAGTTTCCTACATAAACATTACTGCTTTCTCAGGTTATAGATTTGTTTTTATTATATTATTCACAGCATTACTCTCCACAGTCCTAAGTATTGATGTAAACAAATACATATTCTTGTATTTAGATCAACCTAGTTCCTGAATTCTGGAATGACTGAAAATACGCTGCAGTTTTTATTTTCATTCCAGATTTGGATCAAACAAGTCCTACATTCGGATGTTTTTAGCTAAAAGGCAGTTTTAGAGAAAGACTGTCTCAAAGAAACAGCTTTGTATGGAAGAATTCCAGCCATCCTGGTTGTTTTCACTCACTCTTGTACATAAATCTAGATGGGAAACTGAAGTGTCACATAACTGGAGAAAAGATCTATCGTTAAGCAAGTTTTAAAACCAGTAATTTCTTCAGGGAAACTTGGTTTAAGATTTTTTTTCTTAGCCTCAGAAAACTGGGTCAACAGATTTTTCCAGGTAAGTATAGAAAAAACAAAAAAGAACACCATTCCCATTCCCTGACCATGGTGGAATGCCACTCTGCAGCTGTACAACAAAATTTGCGAAGGCTAGAAGGCTGTAACTAGGATATAATAAGGATAGAACTCATCATTCTGATTTTTGTTGAAGGCCAGACTGCATACTAGGACTGTCTTGCCCTAATTTTACCCCCACCCCCGGCATCTGTATTTAAAGGCCAACTTTGATTAACGATTAAATAAAATCATTAATATTGTATGAATGCCCACAATATACGGCGGGATACAGAAAAGAATATTCTTTGCCATTTTATCCCCATGGGAATTTTTGGAGGATAAGTAGTAGAGTATCAGAGAAAAAGATACTCTAGACCAGCACTGTCAAGTCTGAGGCTTAAATGGCAAGGTAGCTTTTTGGTAGGTGGTTTCGGTTCGTTTGGTTGGTTGGTTGGTTGGGTTTTTTTAAATAAATGAAGATATTACCAGCTAATGCGACCCCTTGCTAGGCCTGCCTGGCAGTCTAAGGATGAAAGCTGACAGACATCAGCCGTTAAAACAATTCTGGCACAATAACTACTATTGAAAATTTATTTCACAGACATCCTCTGTGAAAAAATACACTAAATTAACATGACACTTACTTCAGCTTGCTTGCGGTCATTTATAACCTCAATAGCTTTGCCTTCTAGTGCAGTCAGCTCTTCTGTTAAGTCTTCAATTTGTTTCTTGTTATCTTCAATTTCCTTCTCGGTGTGAAGAACAGACTCTTCAGATTTTTTCATGTTTCTGCATGGGTACCAAGATGTTTGTATAGCTCACATGAGTGCAAGTAGGACATAAGGTAATCTAGAAACACAACCTTGTAAAGATTGTTCAGTGGCTATTGACAACTAAATAGGAAGTGCTTATTTATGCCTCAACTCTCACACTCTTGAGATATCCAAGTAAAACAAAGTTGTCTTCCTTAAACATACAGCAGACAGACAGGCCTCATTAAATGACTTCATCTGCCCTTTCAGAGACAGTTTTGACATTTGTTATAAGTATTCATTATGCATTGTTAAGCTAACAAAAAAAATAATTCACATTTTATTTCCTGACATGTCTTATAATGAAATCAGTCTCCTCAGATTTGAACTGCTCCACTGCATGGCAATTAAATGCTATTTTGAATCTTTATCCTGAAAGATTGCATTTCAGCTATAGGCAAGTATTAACAGAAAAAAAACAAATTAACGTGACTTTTTCATCTTCCTATTTATAAACTAAAGATTTTATTTCCCTTTACCTCCTTGACACAAGCAACATTTACAGTATTAGACATGCAACTGAAAATTAAGATTTTCAGGTCACAGGATTTTTAGCTATGGAGACTGCTTAAAACAAGCAAATGTCCTGCAGGCACCGATGCCAACAGATGCAGCTATTTGAAGGCTGACATGACTCTCCTTGGTCAGGTTTCACTAAGCTTTCTAGGTCTTTGATCCTTTGCCTTTAAAGCACAGTAATTAACAAAGATTATGGTTCTTAATTAAGAACCAGTCTCAGTTTGAAAGGTTATGACCTCCTCCCTCCAGGCTTCCTCTAGCCACGAAGAGGTGAAAATCATCTCTTCTAGCCTGACAAATGCCACCCCCACCGCCAAAGATCTGACTAATCAAACAGGAATTGCAGCAATAGACAATTACAGACCAAAGCTTTACAGCCCAGCAAGCCACGTCTGCCATACCTGTTCGCAGTCTTGACTGCCACTTGGGCTTTGGTTATAGCTGAAGTACATTCGTCAATGTCTTTGTTGATCTTATCAAGTTTGTCTTGTTGTGCTTTAAGTTTATGGTTATTGATATCCATTATGAGGTTATGTAATCGTTTAACTTCATTTTCTATTTTACTTGCTTTCTCAGCAACACAGTCATAGTCTGTCGATAAACAAAACTGAGTTAAGGTCATCATGCTGTCCCTAGGAACACTGGCCTCCTGCAACACGTCACAATTTAAGTGATAAAAAGCTCTGCTGTATTAATATATTGAGAAGTGTACGTATTTCTTCATACTATGAAAAACGGGGTTTTTTTCACTGTGGCAAAAAGAAAAAAATACCACCCACATCTTTCTGACACTGTTACACTACCAAGCCTTTTTTTGGTGGAAACCACAAAAAATTTTAGTTGGATTACTTGATATATCTAAGATAAATACATGAGATAGTACATAAGAAGCTATTCCAAACTTCATTCTTTGCATTTATTTAATGGAAAAATGCTCAGAGGTTAAATTTTAAGAACTGGCCACTAACCATTGCTTAGTAACTGGTGTTACTGTGTGGTTACTACAGCATGCAGAATAATAAGATAGCCTACTCTACCTTCAAGGTAAGTAAGTTTCCTTATTTAGCTTCTATTTAAAACTCAACAGAACCACCTTAATACGTTGAACAGCTTTCAAAAATAACACGCATAGCACTTTAGCATTCTAAAGGCAAAACAAAGTCCCTCACTAAGTTTGCTACAGATTTAATTTCCTTTTGGGGACAGAAGCGGTAGAGCAGAGGCTTGAAATGTGGCAGGCAGTCATCTCTCCAGAGAACACAGGTTTGTGTCTCTCCATTGTTTGGTACAAATATTAAGAGAAAATATTTATAACATCAAACTTCAGTGTGATTGAGGAATCATACATTCATACTTTCCTGATGCTATACTGTTCAAAAGAGGCACAGAGAGAACAGTAGTACATATTCTTTTCCTAAAATGCTATGAAAGAATTGTGGGGGGAAGGGAATGATGTTTTACTATGCTCCTATTATTCCCTGCACAAGAAATACAAAGCAGACAAGGTTTACTTTACAAAGCTACCAATTTCTTCAGAGAAACTGTTACTCAAGTTCTCAGAATAAACAACCTTCACAAAAAGCACAGGGGTGCAGTGTGCCCACAACAGAATACAGGGTAGTAATTTTAAAGTCACATAATAAGCCAGTCAAGGCACAGCAAAAGCCTTTACCTCCACATGAAGAATTCTTACCCTTAATTAAACTAAGCTTCCCTGTGAATCTGTATGTAATACAGCCACCAAAATCTAACCAAATAAACGAACCCCCTAAAATTAATGTTTACTTTAGCTTGACTCAAATATGAACTTGAACAATTGCAAAAAAAGAGTTTTAACATCCTTATCTCTAGAAGCACTGTTTATTGCCCTCCTCAGAAGAAATGAGGTTCCAAACCAAGATCCAGTACCGTGCTGGTAATCTCAAAGAACAAAGTTTTAACCATCCATTCCTGTATTAGTTAAAGAACATGACTGCAATTTTTATCTGTAATCCCCTCTCCAGAAAGCCTACCTTTTTTATAACTGTTACGGGTTTTTTCCAATTCTTTCTGTTTGTTTTTGTCTGGAGCAGCAGCAATTACATTAGCTTCAAGTTCCTTAACTTGGGTTGTTAGACATATTTCTTGTTCAGACAAATTCTATAGAAAACACAACTGTGTTAGAATCCTGTACTTTGAAGAGATCCTTGACACTAAAACAAGGACTATGTTAAGCTAAGGGTGAGAAGTTATGCTCCTGCACATTCCTGGAGAAGCCAGATACTGTCCCAATAATAAACTTGCTCACCTGGATACTTGCTTTATACTTTTCCAAAGTATTTCTCATTTCCCAAACATCTTGGTACAGTTTTCTTATGTCTCCTTCAAGTTGTAATTTCTCTTCTTCATACTGTACTGCTCTTTTAGAATCTTTCTCCAGTTGAGATTCCATTTTACTGACCTACACAAAGATGAGATACGATCATTTGCCTAATGTCACCACTTCACAGCAAGGTCTTATTCATGTGCTTGACAGCCTATGATCTCTCAAAATACAAGAAAGTGGAATAAAAACTTGAAAATTTGCTGTAGCTGGACACAAAACGGGAGACTGCTGAGGAGATCAGTGATAATAGTCAAAAACAAGAGGAGCAAGCATAAGAAAAATCAAGTTGAAAAATCCTTGTCAAAATAGGTTGTAATGGAGAATTATTTTAATGAAATAGTAGTAGATGTAGATAAGCTTCAAAGGCTTAAGTCAGAATGGTGAAGGCAGAAAGCAAAACACACGCAAGCAGAAGCTAGAAGCAGTTTTTAATATAGGTAAAATTTGACGCTTGTAGTTCCTGTTGTAGCCTGCTGTTAAGAAGACAAGCTTTTGCACATGGTAACTGGCCAAGCGACCAAGCCTTGCAATTCACCTTCAAGAGCAAAAGGAATAAGGACACGTTAGAGATCTCAGCCCATTTTCTGTTTTTACACACAGAGAACTAACAGCTGCAGATTATCAATATACTTGTTTACTTGGAGCTGTCCACTACGCTAGACAGGTATAGAGCCAAAACTCTTGAAAGTGGAGAAATGAAGTTACAGCTACTAATCTTTACAAAATGCCACAGTATCTCTCATGGATGGAACAGAAAACAGTACATAAGTCTGTCTCTTGGAGAGAACACAACAAATAAATCTGAAGTGTGGAGACCAGAAATAGCAAAGTCCCTTAATTAATAAGAACTCAATATGAGCTGCCTTATGTATTTATTGGCCCTTTACAAGGCCAGGGCAGTAACGCTTTGTCCATGAGATTAGCTCATTAGTTCTTTAAGAGTACAGCATTATCTGAAAAGGCTTGACAAAAAAAAAAAGCGTGGTATGTCAAACTCTCCAGGGTTTGCAGAATTGTATCTTTTCTTGGCCAGTGCAATCCTGTTTTCCAAGCTGAGTGAAGGTGAAACTACAGACGACAGATGAGAGGCGAATAGATAGATATTTTAACCTCTCGGTGATAAAACCAAAAAGCACAGAAACGTCAGCAAAGGCAGTGACATGGTTATCTCCTCCAGCAGAGAAATCCCATAGAGAGAACCTTACAGCTGAGATTGATTTTGAAGTTCTCCAATTTGAAAGTATTTTCATCTAAAAAACACGAACTACTGCTTCAGTGTCCTTAGCAAAAGTCCAACCCTTGTGTTGGCTTATAGCTCTCATTCCTGAAGAGCAAACGTTCCGTCTTCTGTAGGGAAAGGCCTGATGTCAGGAGCCATGGTTTACTTGACAGTTACACAGGCGAGTTTGTCTTCTTGAAGAGGTACTAGCACTTTGATCACAGTTAAGTTGATCAGCAGGTACTAGGCAGAAAAAACCCAGGCTACAACTGTACTAAATAAAACTATAGGCTAAAACCTAAAAGAATTCAGAACAAAAAGCAAGCTGTACCTTTATTTTCTAAAACATTCTCAAAATACAAACTGGAAGGAAAGCTCTGCCACTCCTTGCCAAATCTTACAAGGACATAAAATGAAGGACTCAACCTGTCTTTTCTTGCTCTTGAGTTTGTGTATGCTGCTCTGCAGCTTAATTGTTCCTTAAGCTCAGTATCTTCAATCAGTTTCCAAGCTAGCAAAGGCAGAACTATGAGAGTAAAAATTAAGTAATAGGCATACGATAGCTGGGCTGTGAACAACTGCACTTAAAAGCAATATAATCTATGCTAACCTGGGGAATTTTTAGCTTTATAAATCATTGTTAATGTATCTTGCATCACAGATTGTTAGCTACTCATACAGATTTCAAAGAAAATAGCACATGTGTATAAACTGCCAGAACAAAAGGAACTCTGATGAAATTCCACTTTTAATTAAGATTATGTACCAACCTCTTCTTCTGAAACATCCATTATGACTGAGGGACCCATTCTGCCCTTAATTACTTTACTCCCACCACCAGTCATTGTTCCTAGAGTAAGAGAGATGAAAAGAAGTTAGCAAGCTTACTGTGCTTAGATGTCATCTATAAAGTGCTTAAAATATAATCTTAAGTTTACACTTAAATACCTGACTGTTCAATGACCTGTCCTTGCATCGTTACCACTCTCCACCTTTTATCTTTTCCGAATGCCACTCTGGTAGCATCTTCCAAGTTATTAGCTACTAGAGTATCACGTAAGGCAAAGTAAAAAGCCAGGCGAATCTTCTTGTCTTCTACTTTCACCAGATCAAACAACCGAGGAATATTTTCAGGAGTTGGGATTTTTTCAGATGCTTTTTCCCATACAGCCATCTACATCAAAGTGATAGATAAATGAAAGAGATTCCTTAGGCCAAATTACGAGTTAATTTCATTATTCTAAGGTATGCTAAGACTTTAAAGCAAATTCAGGCCCGTTGCAATTACCAGTCAAGCTTCCTTCCTTGGGGATCTCTACTAACTTCCAGTTTAATTACAAAATGAGGTAACTCATTGTGCTCTTTTATAGTTTTCATAGTTTACAGTTGCTAGATCACTTGGATTATTAAGTTTGCTAATTTGTTAAAAAAACCCTAAATATAAAAATGGACACGCCAAACATTTGCTGTACACATAGGTTATCTAAAAACCTTGTAATTCTCTGTAAATAAATGTTATCTGCCAGTAGAATGTTTTAAGGTACCAACATATTATATTTTAGTTTTGGCTGAATTAATACATACACAGCGTAATTATTCACATATAATATATATTTATACACAAACATATCAATACATTATACTTATACAGTATGAATACTATGTACAGTAGGACAAATCAACAATTTGTTTTGCCAAAGTGCCAGTACTTACTTTGTCCAGGGCTATAAATGTGGCAATTCCAATTTTTCCCGCCTTTAAGAAATTCACACATTTCTGTGCAGTATCAATTGTATCAACAACGATGTCGTCCAAGGCACCGCAAGATGATGAAATAGCAACATCATACTTCTCATTGATAGCTCCCAAGTCTCCCTAATAATTGAGGGTTGCAGGGGGAGGCAGAAGTACACTGATTAGCTTGGCATCAATGTTTTCTCTTGGTATTAAAAAATAAATGACAAAAACTTTACACAAAGTGAAATGAGATGAAAACAAATTATAAAATGATTTTCTGTGAAAAAACTTGAACCTTAATTAGTATTTGTAAAATAATACCACACCTGCCTTTCCTGCACACTGCTATTTACATATTTCTAATGTACTTACTCCCATAGCAGAAATTCATATACCCAAGCTTCAAAAGTGGTGCTTCTGGTAGAGCAATGAGGTAGCCTTGATTTATTTACTGTAGGCAAATGTTAAATTGTATATGCTAGCATTTTGGAGAGACAGTCTGGCCTAAAAAAATAATTTCATGTGTTCCGTATATGGTTTTACTGTTGGTGAGCTGGGAAGGACCCAGCAAGTCATACACTTCTGTATGCTGTCCTGCAGTGATCTGAAAAACAGGTATGGGGGTTTCATCACCTTTGGAAAATTCTTGTTCATCGGCAGAGAAAAACAGCATGCACAGCCAACTGCGAGTTATTCAAGAACAGATTAACCTCACACTCCTCTCTGCGGCAGGTGATAACAGTATGAGACAAAATTCATGCCAGCTGTGCTAGACAGTGGTCTGCTGCTGTTAGAACTTCATCTTTTTTAAACAAGTCTATACACACATTTTCCAAATGTACATTACATAGACTAATTTTTCTGAAGCAGAGATAATTTTCCTTGGATGAGCAGGTAGGGGAAAAAAAGAGAAAACTGCAGAATACAAAAATCACACTTCTGCATTTAGCGATATGCATTAGCACCAGTTCAGTGCTAGTGAGAAAAAAGGAATTAAGAACTCTACTCCAGCTGCAAGTTTTCAGAACTTTAAATCAACGCTGCTTAGAGAGAACTGATAACACTCAACTTTTTGCTATGACATAGCTTTCCTTTGTTTTCGGAAACAATATTACTCTTTTGACTTGACATGTATGCAAGTAAAACAGCAAAGAGATCATCAAATTTTATAACTTTTGGAGGGGGAAAAAAAGTGTACAATTCCACATGAAGTTACATACAAGTTGGAAGATTTTTTTTTTAAGTTCCATGGCAGTCCTACCAAGTGTGTGGTTACTAACCGACTCTAACTTCTGTGGCAGCAGAAGGTAAAAAGCACTACTCCACACTACCTCTCCAGCACGTATGTTCAAATGAATCAGAATCGCTACAGCTGTCAGCCATACCCAAACACAGGAGCACAGGCAGGACCAGAGCATGGACAGGTTTACAAGATGTTAGTATTCCTGGCTTGAGGATATTACCATAGAGACTGCAGCTAAGTGATTTAGCTTAAATATTAGCCCACCAAAACACAAAGCTTTCTCATGGCCATTGCCTTTACTCTGTGCTGAACACAGGAACCTCAACAATCTTCTCTTTTTAATTTATAGCAAGTCCATAAGATTTGCAGCTCTGCTGTCCAAATTCATAGCACCAGAGCAGAGAATTTTACCTTTCAGTTACTGAAATACCACTCTGTTCCTATAATGCAGGGGTCCTCAAACTACAGCCCGCGGGCCGGATACGGCCCCCCAGGGTCCTCAATCCGGCCCCCCGTATTTACAGAACCCCCCCTGTCCCGTGTTGTTGTCCGTCCTCCCCCCCCCCCCCCCCCCCCCGCCGGGGGTTGGGGGGGGAAGCCAAGCAGCCGCAGATGACTGCCTGCCACTTCATCCACACGCCGGCCCCCTGGTCAAAAAGTTTGAGGACCCCTGGCATAAAGCTTAAGACAATAATAGTCTTCTAAAATTTACCAGTCTTCCATATAGTCCATGAATATTTCCAGATTTCTTCTGTTGAAGCAGAGCCTCAAGCACTTTCCCTCGACTGCGACTTTGTGATAAAGAAATTTTGGCTTCTTCTACTTTTTGACGCAGGTTTCGAACAAGATCCTTAGCACCCAATTCTTCTCTTTTCAGATTCTCAAGCTCTTTCTCTTTCTAATGGTTAAAAGAAAGAGATTGTCATAGCCTCACAAAAACTACTGTATTTAGGGAGTCTTAGATTCACGATTGTGTAGGCAATGATACCAGCCACTGAAAGTGGAAGTAGCAAACATTTATCAGAAGAATGGCTGTTATATGGATACACTTTGGCTACTATTTAGTACACTGACACAAATACAACAGCTTATGAAATCATGAATCAGGCTTAGGACAAGGTAGCGGGACCTTTTTTCTTTGGGGAATAAGAGCAAGCAGTGAAATTCGAAGAAAGCTCAGAAACACAGCCATTTATTTATCTTATCGTGTCTCATTATGACATTTAAACAGATCCTCTTGCAGGGATATGTAGGATTTCATTTTAGTGCTTAACGTTAACATTTGCTGAACCAAAAGTAACTTTGAAATCAAATTCTTACTTCACTGGTTAACTGAGTATTAGAATATATAGAATATAGTTTTTAAATGTTATTTTATTTGAGACAGTTTTTTGTTTATTTTCACCACGATTATTGCTAAAATTAAGAGTGGAACTTTGGTTTGTGTGTTGCAACATTGTGTTGTGACTCAAAGATATATGAAAGTCAAGTCTCACCTTCTTCAGTTCCTGTTCAGCTTGGGGTAATTTTATATCTATTTCTTTGATAGCAGCTTTCCTTTCTTTAAGAGTTTTTGAAGCAGTCATCAGAGCCTCCTTTGCCTGATTTAACTGAGACACAGCAGTATTATGACAGCTGAGATAGATATCAAGCTCTGACTGGGCTACATCCATCTTTGAACGTGCTTCATTCACTGCTTTACTAAACTCCATGAGCTCTTTCTCTTTGCTCTGCAAAAATTGACAATGTTACAACTACAACCAGACAACTGTGGGATTTACTGCATCAGTCACACTGTATGAAAGAGGAAACAGGCATGTTTTCTTACAAGCTCTCCTGTCAGCAGAAAACAGTTATGTTGTCTAGAAGAACAAGTATTTTTTAATCTATTAACATTCTGTACAGAAATTAAATAAGGCATTTTTCATAATTATAAAAAACATCAGAGAATTATCACAGAACATTTCTATACCAGCTTTGTATACTTTTCTCAACTGGAAGTTGGGAGGAGCCCTATGCATGTGCTAACTTAGAGAGCAAATGGAGAAAACAGGTTTTCAAGTACTGAAAATAAGCCCTCAAATTTACAGGGTAAAATTCCAGCCTCCAGGTGTTTAGTGATTGCACAGGTAATATCAACAACAATAACCAAGCATTGTAGCATTGTCTACTAATTCAAAGACAGACTACAGCTGCACAAAAGGCTCAGAACACACCATTTCAAAATCTGCTTACTTATTTATGCAACATATTGGCTTTAACATTTTGATGGGAGAATAAATTAAAGCATGTTCAAATAATGAAAGTGTAGAATTATTTAATTGGCATATATGAATGATACTTGATTTTACACGATCACTATATAAAGCAGACAACTTAATGAGAATTATTTAGCTCTGATTATAAACTCAAAATTAATTTCCCAGTTAAGATCCATTGAACTAACACATGAAACAGTGTATTTGTCATATAAAATAGCATTTTATGACTGTCTTGTGAGCATTTAATTTGTAAGTGTAAATAACTTATGCACATCGGTTAATACAGAAAATGTACTAAGTCAAAACAGTTCAAACCTCTTTTTCTTCCTGAAGCCCTCGTGTTTCGTCCTTAAGGCTATCCATAACCTGCTTGAGTTTTTCTTCTTCTGCCTCTTTTGCCTTTTCAAGAAGCTCTTTCTTAGATGTTGCTTCGCTGATAGCTTTTTCACTGTTGGAATGTAGCTTTTTCAATTCTTCTACCTATACAAGGAAAAGACTTTTAACTTCCTCTTCCATTGAAAAAAAGTTGCTCCGTATCTTTAAACCCTGCCTTTCAAGTGCTATGTGGAAGTCACAGGAGGCATAAGCCCTAAGGAAGCTCAGGTGTTTTTCTAGGGTAAGATACACTGTGGCTCTAGCAGGAGGCCTGGATTTTATTTGCAAAGTGTGTTCAGTTCTAGAGCCCATCCAGTGAGACGCAAGCCAGAGCAGTAAAAAAACATTTTAATGACTCAAGTCATTAAAACACAGTAAGGCTTAATTCTTAAATACCTACTTTCAGAAGGCCAGTCTTAATCCAGAGTGATTTAAGATCTATAACAGCTGGCACCAACCATCTTGGTAAAAAATATCCACTAAATTAACCAAATGAACTACGAAAATGGAAAAAAAAAAAAGTTTTGCAAAGGTAGTAACTGTGAGAACATGCAACATTCCTGTAATCTCAACAAACATGATAAAAAGATGCTTTGCAAACCATGAGACCTCCCAACAGAGAAGCAACAGGAAAGCTTCTAACTTTGCCTTTAGGCAGAAAACAGCCTGGTGTACTGCTGGCCAGTCTTCCATAGTAAGATATGCAACAAGCAATGCTTTAAGCAAGAATAATGCATTACTTCAGTAAGTGATTTGCAAACAAAATCCCTACCCGATTTAAATGACATAAAATATCTGATTAAAAAAAACCCAACAACATACTTTTCCATCTTTGTTGCACAAAGTACAACTGGTGTCCTTTGCTATTTTATCCCAGCTGCACAAAGATGTTCTCAACTAGAGCAACCAACTATACTTCTTTAAGTAAATCAAGTTGTAGTTCACGCTACCTTTTCTTTGTCCTTTTCAAGTTGCTTCACCAGTTTTTTAGCACTGCTTTTGGCATGTTTTAGAGTTTCCCTTGCTTTAACATCCTGCAAATCCAACTGAGTAAATTTTTCTTTATTTTCCTCTATGTACTTTGCAATTTTATTCATTTTCCTGAAGGGAAAAAAAGAAAGTCTCATCTGTTCCATACCCTATAAAAATAAGGCCAACACAGCTTGACTTAGTAAGTAAGCATATAGAATTTAAACCAATACTACTCAGCTTTCTGTCAAAAACAACACCCAAGGCTTACTGTATTCACAGTATTTTCCCTGGGGAAGCCATGTTTCATCAGGAAAAGATCAACTAACAAAGCAATATTAAACGTATGTTCAGAAATTTTATTTTTTTGCTGATAGAATTTATAATTCACATCTCTCACAAATAACTTACTATGATCACAGAGGATGAGAAGTTTAATATTGCAGCTGGATTGGAGATAGGCACCCAGGCAAATCAATTTCAGAGAAACACAATCTAGGCATAAGATTCATAAGGGTACCAGAAAAAAAATCATTAACATCCATGTACCTAAGTATTATGGTTGTATATCTAAAAAGCTGAAACAATCTCCAATTATTTTTTGTACAGTTAATATAAAAAAGTATGTACTTTAAAATTAATTTTAAAAATCGGACATTTTCTTATTGTAGTTGTGAATATTACCCAGATTTCTGCAAGAGAAGCAACTGCAGAACCAAATCAAACCAATGAGAAATTGTTTTACATATATTTTTGTGCAAAAGACCATTTAATCCCTGCCAGGGAATGTTTAGATATACTGTAAATGACTCTGCTCATCAGATAGTTCTAAGTTTTTTGTAGAAGAACTACTGAAAAACCCAGCTGTGCTCCCTGTGTTTGATCATCTTCCCATGCAACTACTGGATATTTCTGCTCTCTCAGGTTTGTTCCCCCACCCTGTAATACAACCACCACTGCCTTTTCTGAAAAACCTGTTAACTCCAATGCCACATATGCAGAACATATAAACCACAGTACTCTTAGCTTTAAAATCCGTACCTAAAGTACTTACTTTTCAAGTTCTTTCAAAGCTTTATTCTTGGTTTTCATTTTGTCTGCAAGTTTACTACTCTTCTCATTAACTTCCTTTGCTTCTTCATTAATTTTTTCTTTCTGCATTTCCATATCATTTATTTGTTTCTTCAGGTCATAGCTAGAAAAACAGAAAAAACCCCCAAACTCCACTTTTTTTCCATAAAGCTAACATAATGAATATATATTTCCAATATTAAATGTAATTTAAAGTGATTGTGTGAAGTATTAAATGCAATACTCATTATCAAGTAATCTTACCAATTTAATATAGAACACAAAGGAAATTTAACAATTTAGATACTTCATATGAAAATAGTTGTTAAATGATCTACATGAGATTAATTTGCCAGACTACTTTGTAAAACACTGCAAGCAGGTTTTTTTATTGTTGGTTTTGGGTTTTGTTGTTTTTTTCATTTGGGTTTTTTTAAAAGGATTTTGTGAAAATGGTCTCAAAAACTTTTAACTTCATAACTTGAAACAAAAGTCACTAGCCACATGCTATTCAACTAATTTTGAAGGAATGATACAGCTGTTAAGAAATGCAAGATACTTCCAATTAGAGATACAGAAGCAGAGTTTAACATCACCACTACATTAAAGCCAAATCAAAACTTCAGAGAATTACTTACATATAGTATTGGCAGATATGACTCTTTTCTTTAATCATTTTGTTCTCCAAGCAAAGAAATTCAATGGCTTTATTCTTATCTGCTTCCAAGGCATCCTTTTCTTTTTCCACCATTTTAACCCTATTTAACTAGACAAAACAAAGAGTCAGAGCTGACTTTACTGCTAGTACTACAGAAGAACCAACCATGAGGAGAAAAACCCCAGACCCACCCTTCGTAGCACAGGTGTCCTCTGGAGAGATGGTGTTCAACAATTAACTCTGCAAGGCAATGTAGCACTGCAAGCTTTCTGAGGTAACAGATCACAATTTCTGCAGCAGAAACTATCCTCTTAGGGCAATCCATTAATACTAAAAAGGGATCCTACAGATACTAGGAACAGCTCAGGCAAATCAAGGAAAAATGTAGGTGAGAAATAGAGCAGTTATACACAGTCATATATGCTGTTACCTATATTTCAACTTTTTGACTAGCCCCTTTTAAGTTAATTCCTGCAACTACGTGTCTTGTTTTCCTTCCCAGCATTTAAAAAAAAAAGATGATGATGGCAACATATTAGGATTTACAAAGGACTCCCAAGTAAAGAGAACTCTGATATTATTTAGTATTTTCAGAACTCAATACAACAATAAAATGTTATGAAAGCAAGTTCTGCAACAGATCTACATAGCTCAAGTCACAACTAATCTTCTGTATTTTTAAGCTTCTTCATACAGCTGTGCATGCCTCACCTCACCATGCTCTGCCTCCTTCTTCCTTTCCTTTTCCTAGCATGTGAGAGGTTTCCCTGCTGCTCTCCCATTTGCTATTTAGCAATAGGAGTCAGGCAGATAAAAAGCCCTATCTGGATATATTCAGATAATCTGTTCCTCTATTCAGTCTGAGAAGCATTTAATGCATGCAGATATGATCAAAGAGCGTTTAGCAGGTAAAATCCTGTGTTCCAACTCAAGCATTCAAACCTTTGGGAATCGAAACCCAACAGCACTTTAAGTGTTTAGAGAAGGGCAAGTGATGTTGACTGCCCACTTTAGAATGGACAGAAACAACAGATGTGATAAAGATAACCCAAGTCTCTGTTAACTTTTTCTAAAAAAATCCAGTAATGAAATACTGTAAGCTTTTTTTTTATTTATAATTCAAGCAAAATTTTGTGACTCACCTTTTCTCCTCTCTGTTCATTTAAAATCTCTACTCTGCGACACAGAATCTCAATAGGCTCTTTTAGTCGTGCGGATCCTATTAAGTCTTCTAAATATTCAAGCATGCCTTCATCATGTTCAGTCTGGCCTTTCGGTTTCATCAATGCGATCTGTTCAACTTCCCCCTTGAAAAAGAAGTTTCATGTTTTCTAAATTTTTTTTTTTTTTCTGGGGGAAAGGGTTAGCATTCTGAAAAAATACAAACATCTTTGCAATGCAGCTATATGACCATCCTCTAGCATCGTAACAACAAAACCAAAAAAAATAGTAATCTAAAGTGTCTATTCAGAGTAGCAATCCATTTGCGAAAACACAGGTCAAAATGAACAAAAATTTCCTCGGAGTGCATAGTGGTGATGTGTGCGAAAACCAGCATCTCTTCTGAAGCCAAACATTCAGGTCTAAACATTGCTTCATTTCTCTACGGTTTCAAAATGTATTTCCCCAACCTAAAAAAAGAAGAGAATAAAGCATGCCCTCTAGGTCACGTAGCACCTAATAGTCTTAAGATAGTTTAATCAGGATTGAAGTCCCTGAAGGGTTCTTTTTAGAAAACAGAAGGTCCATAAAATCATGTCTGATGGACGAACTGGACTTGTAATTCATATAGCTGAGACTTCCTTGTTGGAAACAGAAAAACATTATTTTAGTATTAGGCTTCCTTCTTTTAACTTTCCTTTATGTACAGCATCAACTTTAAATTATTAACCTGAAGAATAACAATAACTTGATTTTTATAAAAATAAGAATTAGAAAAGACTAAACAGAGACAAAGACAAGGACTGTTTATTTTACCAATGCAAACAGCCAACAACAACAAAAAAATCCACTATCTACATTTTATGCTTAGGACAACAGAGTAGCATGAAATGTTTTAAAATACAGATTACGTTTTGTAAATTGCATGGTCATACATCAGAAGGTGAAGGCATCCAATTGAATATACAAATATGAAAATGGTATCCTGGAGCAAGAATTGATGTGACAGATGCTGCACATATCAGCGCAAACTGCGTAAAAACTACTCTTCCTTCAAAAACCTGGTAGTTATGTACATAGCAAGAGACAACTTATTTGTAAGCCAGATAGCCAATAGTGCAGAGTACCCGCACTGGCCTTTGTGACATTTGTGGCATTTTTAAATGCATTAAACAAATTTGATTAGTTTTTGATTTAGTTTTAGAACAAACAAAATTCAAAACAAAACCATAATTTATATCCCAGCAAAAAACCTAAAGTTTATATCCACAAAGTGAGAGTATAGTTAAGAATTTAGTTGTCATTGTTAGCTGCATGTTGAGCTCGAGCTGACAGCTAAGACTCTACAAAAGCACAGGTAAGGAAGAATTTTAATAACATAGAGGAGGAGGGACAATTAACGAGACTGCTGGAGAACCAGCAAGAGCAGTCACAGAAATCAACGAAGGGCAGAATTCCTGGGCAAGCATTGTAAATCAGACCTGTAACCAGCTAAGGAACCCGAGGGTAAGGGACTCCTGAATGTTAGCTAAGGAACTAGGATTTTTTGCCAAAGGGGTTTTGCTACCCGTGCTCAGTACACAATGACACCTAGTGGCCCTATGTTTCTTCCAATTAGTAAATCCCATTTGGTTGAGTAGAAGGGGGGGAAGTGAAGTTTTATAAGTCTTTCTTGCATGCAAGTCCTTTGTTAGCATAAACACAGGAGGCAGAGGATTTTTTTATTTATTTAAATTTCTAGAAGTTAATGCATCTAAGCTTTTATTTTTCTGGTAATTACCATTCCTAAAAAGTATCAGCAGGTTTGACAAGACAAAAAAAAACAATCCAACCTTTATCTTTATTTCTTATACATCTCAAAAAGCCAAAAAATTAGGTTTTCCAACAATTGCAGTTGTATTATATACAATTCTAATTACACATTTGCTCCCTTGCCATGAAAGCATGATTTCTCTGCCAAAAACCACCTGTTAGTGAGACACTGCTTACAGGTAGGAAAATGTGTAGCCTCCTACATTTCTGTGGAATTGTCATCTCTATGCTGTTTCTCCTTGCATTAAAGTATTTCCTCTGTTGACATCCAAGAAAAAGCCATCACAGAAAAGATACTTAATTCCTGTGCTGAGCATCAAGTCTAAGGATTTCCTACACTGCATATATATCCCTCAAGTTAGAAGCTGCTGTAAACCACAGAACTACCCTGGATCTAACACAAGGCACGAGTATTAGGGACAAGCAAGGAACAGAAATCAACCGTATTTATGATCTGGCTAAGTATAATTAACCATGTTCAAGTCACAACCATCTAAGAAAGGTAATGTAGTGAGGATTCTCCATAGCTCACTAATGTAATGGAATATAACTACAAATATGCTTAATGATATAGTCAATAATGAAATTTAATCCCATTGTGTCAAATTCTATAACCTCGTAATTTAAGAAAGCAGAGGTATGGTTGTCTAGGTGGCAAATAACTGAAGTCACCAGTAATTCCTGGTTGTGTGGTAATGTATTTAAGACCATATGGTACAATAACACTTTGAAGAGTTGAATTGAGCACTGTTGAGAACATAAACACACAAATTGAACTTGTCAGGCTAGCTACTGTCAATTTTATATGCAATTCCTGTGCTTCACCATAGGCAAGCACTTTTAAAATTACATATTCTTCATCTTACGTAAAGAGTTGTAGATAGACTATCTACTTCCAATTCTCGGATTCTTATTTTTATCAAGGGTAAAAAGGAAAATTTAGAAACTATAAACAGTAACTGAATAAGAAGTTAATAAGAATTAAGTATTATTTGTTATTTACCAAGTTAATATATTAAGAACACTTAGAAGAATATTATGAAATCTGTTTAGCCCACCCCTGTAGTTAATGTATTAAGACACAAAAAGGTTTCCAGCTATTTTAATTGATAAAGGAGACTGAGGAAGTTGTACCTGCTCTTCTTGCTAGTCATCACAACGATTAACAAGAGAAAAAACACATTTTACAACTCTGCATTCTGTAAAACTTGATAGTTGATTTAACTATTCCCTAACTTCTTAACTGTGCTTATTACTTGACCCATTATTTGAATTATGTAAAAAAAAACCACC
Source organism: Falco naumanni (assembly GCF_017639655.2). NCBI lineage: Eukaryota > Metazoa > Chordata > Aves > Falconiformes > Falconidae > Falco > Falco naumanni. Next base: position 27,578,512 of record NC_054066.1, read on the forward strand.
CTAAAAATACAACCTTGCTCATTTATCTAGCAACTAATCTTTCGAAATACAAACAGCGTTTCTGAAAGTGAAACTAAGAAGGCAACAGGCAGACATTTGTTGAAAAGGAAACATGTTTGGACATACTTAACGTAACTTTCATACCTAAATTTAAAAGTGTCTCAACAGAGACCACCAAGAAATCTCTTTATTTGCCTCAATTATCTTCTGCTAGTTCACAGGCATGGATTCATGAGGGAGAAATGTGAAAAAACCAACAGTAAAAACAAGTAAATCCTCTGTTCAGTTGAGAAGACAATCAAAATGGATGTCAACACCAAGACAGTGGCAACACTGGCAGACAGCTAGCAGAGGAAACATCCACAAACGTTAAGTAATCACTGTATGAAAAAACATCAAATATCCACTGAGTATTTTGGGAAGGCTCCGCGTTCAGTGCAAGAACTCTAAATGGAATTGCAAACCCAATTTCAGTTTCTGCATCGTGCATGGTCATCTACATCAAGACTGAAGTTTTCACTGGGATGGGGGCACATCACTAGTAACAGAGGTGGTCAACCCAAACAATGTATAACAAACATACATCTAAAGAACAGCTTCTACAAAATGCCTCAGCTTAGTTACAGAAAACAATTATGGGTACACTGTAATAGAGAACACAAGTTTATCTGTGGAAAAATTTCTAAGCAATAAAGTTGATTGACCGCTGGGCAAATAAAGAGAAACCTTGCTTGACAGCAGGATACGAAGTTATAGAAGGGCAAGAGCCATTCTCATTTGAAAGCCATCTCCTCTAGTGAAAAGTAAGAAGAATAACTTCAAGGAACTTGGAAGCTGGAGATTACGCCTTCCTTTGCATAGACGAACTTTTGAAGAGGTGAATTATTTTTCAGTGTCATGAAGTTTAAGATACTTTCTACATTTAAATTTCTATTGTGCATAAAGGAAAAAGCTTTAAAGCAAGTAAATTGTAAAAAACCTTCAAAAACCAGTGTAAGAATTGCTCATAGTAAAATTAACCATTTGAAATCGATGACTGTTGAGACTACGAGAGGGTCAGCATTAGCACAGGGTGAAGCAGCAGCACAAAATACACTGGCCAGGAGTGCCTGGGCTTGTGCCTCCTGCATTCAAGCCCATGCCGATGCCATGGGTGGATGCCCATAAAGATGTCCGGTGAACTGACAGAAGTGGCAACACCATCAGAATATTCTATTACTATTTTAACTTTATGAGGCTGCCAAATCAAGGGTCTATCTATTTTTAAGTCCCATGCATTTCAGTGAAAGTTACGCTTTCATCCTAGGAGTATTTTAGGAACATTGTACATTTAATGTAAGACATTGATGACAGACAGAACTCAAATTTCTGTGTTGCATGCACACTCTTCTGCATTCATATTAGAGATGTCCTAGTTCTAATGTGCATTTTAGTCTAACAGTGCAGCCAGCTGGCTTAAAGAGCCACGTTCCATTGCTGTATGCAATTTCCTAGAGGACATTTGCAAGAGGCAAGAATTTCACCTCCAATATAGCTCTAAAAAGGTGGGACAATAAAGTCTCTAAACTATTTACTTCATTTCTTGGAACTACTACAATTTTCTCTGAAATTATACATTCTTTTCTTAAAACAACTGATCCTCTCAGAACAGAAAGCTTTTAATTTGAGTTTATCCAATGTTTTCTGGTATATAAAGATTTGAATTTTAAACAAGGTTATCAAACCACTTGATAAGGCAAAGTTTTGACCTACTCATTAAACTGCCTTTCTGCAACTCCTACCACTAGTCTTGAAACAGGATACTACTTTTCACTTCTGCAGATAATTCCTGTTTGTTGCTCTTGGCAGACAGTAGCATTATGTTCCAGCAACCCTCCTTTACATTTGCGAGTAAGGTCTGTGGACTGAAGCACTAATTCCAATGCTAAGAAGTCTGAACAGCATAATGCGCTAATCCCAATACTGACATTATCCAGCCTCAAATGGTGATAAACCATATCCGTTGGTAATTTGTGCTGTGCACAATAGTAGTTCAGTCTGCAATTGTGCTAGAACTGGAATTACAGAGTTTCAGAATACAGCCGTCAGACTCCGTTTTAAAATGGTGCTATGAAACAAGACAGGGGTAGTCAAAAGCTTTTGTCATTGAAAGATTACTGACAGCAACCTTAAAACTCTTAATGAAGAAAGAAACAATACTTTTTTTTATTCGGTTGTGAAAACTTGCCTGCCTTATGACTAGTTGTTTCTGGAGAACCTATAGAAAAACATGTTTGCTTACCAATTACTGCCTCCTCTTCTCATCCCTGAAAATTTGGGGAAAAAATTAACTTGAAGACAGTATCTTGCAACACAATGAGTTTTGTCAAGTAAACTGTTGAACACAACATTTGCAGATCAGCTTTGTTAGCACTCCAAAGAGTAATTACAGCAGCAAGTAGATAAACACAGCTTTCCAGGATTTTGAGTTGTCAATTTCTGGTGTCTTAATCTGAAGCTTTAAAATAAAGTGCTGAAAACCTTGGGATAGATTAGCGTGATTCTACACAACCTGATGAACTGGACTAACTTTAAGTGTTAAACTTTGAGTTAACAAAGTGTTAACTTTGAGTGTTAACACACACATCAAGAACACTTTTGAAGCACAGCAAATCATGGGCACATTAAAACATACTGTAACAAGGAATTTTGTAGCTTGGAATCCAGTAGATGGAAATGTACTGCATTCGGGGTGGGGAGTACTGGATAGTTTGGGTGGTTTTTGAGGGGAGTTTTCTGTTCCAGTTGTATTTTAGTTTTTGGAGGGGAGCTCTTCAACACTAGTCAAATTCAAAACGAGTAATAGAACATCTAACAGAATTCAAAATTACATTCAGTTTTGCTCATGAGTAATAGTTTAGAGAAAATACTGCCCAGTATATATTTTGCAATACTACATATTGCAAAAACCCTTTGTTTTTACACATGGCTGAGCAATTTAGTGAGGTATTACCTTAGAGAGCAGGACAACCTATTTGTCTTTGTTTCCCACTTGCAACTGTTGCAAATACAACACAAGAAATCTTCTGAACCCTTGATGGAACCTCAATGTATTTTATCAATTGAATCCAGGCTTAAAAAACCCCACAATTACACATTTTGCCAATACTGGTAAATGAGACCAAGTGCTTTATACAAGCTTTTCTTTGCTTACATTTTTTCCACCTTTGAGGTGCTGGGCAGAAGGAAGCCTTCTTATCTCAAGTTGTACAAAGGAAGCCAATAGTAAATCGTGAGCACCTCCTGTAACAGCCTGGATATTTTCTTGTCATATGTTTTCTGAAGTTTCAACATACCTAGATGTCAAATCTACCAAGCTGTGGTTCTGCACCAATACAAGATGATAGCTTCACTTCAGAATTCTTTTGCTTACCAGCATTTGGAGTAATGAAAAGTAAAATAAGCCTAGTTACTATAATCTGTCCAAATTCTAATTCCTGCCTTGGAACAGAAATGTTACAGTAACTGCAGAGAAAGCTGTTGGCTGGGATTATGGTTGAAACAAGTAATTTTGTTTCAGGATTACATTAAACTATAACAAAATTTTAGATATGACCATGGCTATGATATGTGGCTTTAAGGCAATCATGGCTTTTTTTAACATTCAGAATGGTATTTTATTAGTTTCACTAATGGTAGCATGCTTTTAATAACATACTAGTTTTTAAGGCTTTTCAAACATACGTAAAAGGAAGTTTTGTGATTGAGTCCAAAATCTTTGAGCAATGGATGGATGGGTATCAGCAGGCTATACTGGAATCCCAAGCATTACACCTGTTACAGCACAATTACAATGATCTTGTAACTTCTTAGTACCATCAATATGCATATTCCATTTGCTTACCAAGTAAACTGATTAAATGAATCACAGTTTGCAACTTTACCCTATAAAAATAATTTATTATTATATTATACATATCACAAAATTCCTTTTCATTTAAGTGAGATGCAAATGCAGTGGTCAGAACATCATTTACTTTAACTTTGTCAAGCATCACAAGATAAACAGTCTTGTGATGTTTGTGACAGAATATTATCATATATGCATGTATAAAAAAAGATTTAATGTAAACATGTTGAATTTTAGATTAAAATGGTTTAAGCATGAAAGTTTGTTCCAAAAAAGGGATGAGCTATTAGAAAAACTAATACCAAACTGAACTTTGAAACAATAGGGTTTTCTTTACATGCAATAGTTGATCAACAGAACTTGTCGTTTAAGCACTGAAATGAAGCAAAGAGTTGAGTTGTACCCAGCATATCCAGAATGCCAAGAAAACAGTACTTGGAGTTACAACAGCCACCTCTAACTCAAACTTTTGTGGAAGATTACAGTAGCCATAACCAAAAATGTGCTATTGTATGTCCTATTGAAGAAAAGCAACCTTGATCAATCCACTTGATAACCTAATTTCAATTATTTTCTTAACTTTTTAATATGGAAAGCTAGACAGAACTGACCTGGCATAAGGCAAACTTAATAAAATAATGGTAAAGTTTAAAAATTCTAAACTTATTTTATGGAGAAAAGCTATAATTCAATTTCTTTCAAACAGTGAAGCATTCCTCCCATAGCAAGGGGAATTTGGACAATAGGTAGGTTTTGCAAGTATTTCACCAGCCAGCTACAGGAGCTGAAAATACAGCATGCACAACTTCTTAGCTTCATCAGCATAAGGAAGAACAATGGCTTATGCAGCCAATAGAATGAAACCAGTGGCACTATGGATTCGCTTGAAGGAGAAACCACATTAGAAGATTTAGAATGTTTACTATTTTTCTACAGAGATTTACAAGATCAAAAATCTAAGGCTAATTTTGGGAAATTCCAATTACTGTTTTTCCTTCCTTGGTCTTCTATTCTAACCCACTTCTGAACATCAGAACTAGCACTACCACTAAAGTACTGCTAATAAGATTCAGGCTATTTTCTTACGCAGCTCCAATTCTACATCTTTAACAGAACTTATAGCTGCTGCAAAAGCCAATGAATAAAATTAGAGAAAAAGTAGTAATGAATATTAATCAACCTGTCATATCGCCTAATAAGCACTAGCTTGGACCTTGTACAATTCTTCGTTTCTGCATCTAACACTAGCTGCCTCACAATATTTTTTTCTCCTGGATATTGTGTGTAATCAGTTTCATGATAATATAAAGACACCTAAACTGCATTTTTATCTTATATAAACCACTACGCAGCATTGTAGGACGCATCTTTCCATTTCCCTGTATGCAACTTACACTGTTTTCAACCCCTCTCCCCCCGGCTCTTTTTTTTTCCTTATATTGAACTAGCATTACAGTGCTCACACTTGGCACTTTTTTTACTTTATCAAAATGATAGCTCTCACTTTTGAAGCAGAAGTACAGTCCAGAACAGCAAAAGTAAGTGCTAAATTTGTGTATCTCCCATTTTCCAGAATGGCAATTTCATTTTGACTTTGACATTAACCTCATACTCCCCTCTTCATTTAAAGTTTTGACTGTGAATTCTAATTCTGCATACTTGGGCCTTGGAAGCTATGTACATAGTTAACCAGTATTCTTGTAACGCTACTCCTCTTCTCCTGGAAACATGACTGTAATATAGCACTTGTAAGCCTCAACAGGTGGGGTTTTTTTCCAATTCCATGTAATTGCTGCTGCTACGTAATGCTTGCAGTCACATCTCATTTCTACTCTTCAATTTTACCCAATAGCAAACATACAGGAGGGAAGAAAATATCAAATACTCAACCTCATGCTCTGCCTTCCAAGAAAACTGTTACAAACTAGGTGGGAAAATAAGAAAGTCAAATAAGTAATAAATGCACATACACAAATCTACAAGGCCACTACTGTCCAAAGATAAGGAAAAACTTAGAATTAGCCTGTTATACAACATGCAGTTGTTTGCACAAAACTACTATTCTGCATTCTGGAAATAATTTAAAAGTAGCCTTTGTCAAGCTGTTTGCACATCTGTCTAATTTTAGAAGCTTTCTTAAGGACATTCTTGTATTTAATACAAGAATACAAATTAAGCACAAATCTAGAGTCACTTTGGAATCTAAATCGGTTATTGTCAAACTCACCCTACAATGTTTGACCTAAGATTATCGGTATGTTCTCATTAAACTAGTTGATCACTCTCTATTACACACTGCCCCTAAAAAAGTGCTTTTCTCCACTTTCCATATTTCCCTGCTTTTCTGAAGAAAGCTTAATAAACATTGGTTACAATGTTATGTTGCAATTTGCAAAATAAAAATCATATGAATTGCCAATATAAGTTTTCTGATATAAGAGAATTTATTTTTTTAAACTGCAGACACATTAGCATATTTTATGCTGCTCTGTATTCACTTCAGCATAAAGCATAATATTTAAAGTCAGAGAAACTGATTCTGTACTCTGAATCAGTGTGAGGTTTCTATTTTTACATAATATTTTATTCAAAGAATCTGGTTTTACTTAATGATGTTATCAAACTTGCTTTAATTCTTCCTACCACTTCAGCTCAGCTGTCCTTGACCTTTCTAGAATAAACCTCTCCTCCCCACCAATGTTGGCAGCATAGACCTCCATTTATAATCCCAGTAGAGCTTTTCAGCTTGTGTTCCACTCAGTGCTTTAGCTCAACTGTTGGTGTGCCTCCTTACAAAAGCAGACATCAACAACTGGGAACTTCAGGCTTATCTCAAAGTGAGAAGAAAATCTGTTCTCCCTCATTTCCTCTCCAACACACTGAAAGAGCGACTCCTACATTATTTCCACAAAGCAGCAGGTGAAAAACTTGACTAAACTTCCTTTCTGGCAACATAATCTTGCCATAGGATAAGGCTTAATATGTTATAAAATGTCATTCCAATCTGTTACAAAAATACATATATATAAAAATCACTGTAGTTGTTTATATTCGCTTAAGATTACATGAGAATATTTTAAGTCTACCTTTAAGTGAAATGCTACTGTGATCAGTACAAGATGTATTTAAACTCGTTTCAATTTGTCTGAAAGGGCTTCTAAAAACTGAAATCAACCGATAGAAGCCTGCTCCCACGTTACCATCTTTTTGTACACAATTAATTCAAAGTCTTGTCCCACTCATTACCATTTCTACAATATTCACTTGCAAAGTCACTGAATGGGATTTACCTGTGAAATTCCACTTTCCTTTTAACAAGTTTGTTATCGACTATACTTCTCTTACCTTGAAAGACTGCAAAAGGCAATTTCCTCAGGCGTTAATGGTTGCTGTCCACAGCCAGTCCCCAGACATGCACACCCTAGTGGTATCCAAAACTGACATTCCTTCAAGTGTTCCACATTTATTTAATAATTCCTTAGAGGCAAGCCAACCAGGATAAAGAGGTTGAGATTTTTTTCTGGCCTCAAGGTTAACATGTTCAGAGGAGTCACTATTGAGCAACAGCAGACATACTTTCTGAGTTTTGCCCAGCCCGGTCAGAGCATAGAACCCACACAAGTTTTCTGTATATGTACACTGATGTTCCACGTAAGCTTTTCAAGAAAAGCAAAGTAATTTTATTTGTTGTCCTTTACAGATATACAAGTTACTGAAGCTGGGGCATTAGGTGTGGAAGACAGAAAAATAGCTGCAAGATGCTAGATTTTACCACAGTGCTTAGCATACTTCTTAAATAACAATATGCATATTTTTTTCCCTGTTGCAGTTTCAGGCTGTGGGAAGCTCATTAAAAATGCACTGAACTGTTGCCTATTCCCAAAGTACTAAAAGCATATAGCAATTTATTAAAGACATGAAATATGGAGTGTTAGAACTTAAGGATCACAGAAGTGATGAACTCCTCCTGTTAAATGTTGGCAATATCTGGTTATAACCAGAACCATTTTTAAACAAGATTTTTTCAGTTAGCTAGTTCAGACACAGAATTTGTAATATTTCTAGAACTACTCAATTAGTCTTACATATTCTGTTTTTCCACAGGTGCTTTTTGTAATTGTACTCACAGAAGTCATCAGCAGTTTGATTTTACTATTTTCAGTACAGCATAAGCACAAGTACCCGTATCATGCCCTACCCAACTTCTACAGAATTCAGTCTGGCCTGAGCTTTCAAGTTTTGTCCTAAAAGGCACAAAACTCTGCTCTGTCAGAAAAATACTGCAAAATAGAGGGCGAAGTGGAGAGAAGAAACCAGAAAAATAAAGCAGTCTTCTAAAAGGCAAATTATTTTCTATAATGCTAAATATGCTAACAGGACAAAATCAAGCATCTAAAGGTCTTGTTATTACATTTAGTACTAAAGAAAAAGTTGTAAGTGACCACGTCCTAACCAATGAATATTCTGTCACACACCAAAACCAGCATTTGATAATCTTTAATTAACATTTTTGCCCACAGTCTACAGTACGAGTGAAATATTTTAATTATACCCTACTGCACAGTAAAAATCAAAGAGATTTATTACTTATTTTAAATGATAAATTACTTGATATCACGTTAAACTTAGGAGAGCCTGGTTTATTTTAGCTATAACAAGAGGAGAGTAAAAGCTAAATAAAACTGTTACATATCTCTCCAATTTTAAATATAAATTTGAAAAACATCAGGAGGTAAACAGCTGTCCTTGTGATAGTAGTCCACAGCCTCAGCCTTCTGATATGGTCTCATTTACTTCTAACTATATTTTTTATTATTTGAGTTTTGAAGTTCTGCTGTTATGATGTGGAAAACATTGCTACACTTCCCACTTGAAAGTACTCAACTTTGAATCGCCAAATGAGTAGATTTCACTTCAAAAAAAAGCACAAAACCTTATGCTCGAAGGGAAACGACCTTGCCTCAGTCAGAAAGTCTAAAGAAACCAGAAAATCTCAGTAGTTTCCTCTGCTATCCATTATAATACATTACCCACAAAGAGTCTAGTGGAATAGAAGGGAAAAAAAAAAAGCAAAGTATACCATCGCTTTATGCCTTAATATTGGTTACACCTCCCCTTATTTCTCATTGTACAGGTGGAAAAGAATGAAACTCAGCTTTTAGGAAAATATTCTCTTCATTGATAACTTCCTAGGAAACAATTATTGGTAGAAGAGAACAAGTCAAATTCCAGGGAAAAAAAATAATTTGAAAAGCTTCGCAATACATCCTCCCAAATGTTCCCTTCCTCTTCTCCCAGAGGTAAAAGGGCATGCTCTCTAACACTAAGCTTTAGATGTGTCTGTACCATAATTCCTACCTAGCTTAATCTTTGACTCTGCATTCTCTCCCTTTAGAAATTCTGCCAAAAATGATACTTCAGAAAAACTGTATAGAAAAAAAATGCAGTGTATTTACTGCAGTTGTTTTGTCGGAGGCACTTCTCACTCCATCTTGAAAAATAAAATATAGGAATAAAGTGTTGGAGGGAAAAATTCATTCTCATGGAGCCTTCAAAACAGAAATATCCTCTTTTTGTGGGTGTAAGTGGAAGCTCCTTTGACAGAAACAGGCCTGAAAAACTATTGAAAATTTTCAGACTTTGGGAGGCTCCCACTGTTCACTAATTTTCTAGGCCATGATTCTTCAGAGTAGATTTGGGACCTGTTAGTAATAGTAGTGAAATAATTACAGGTAATTGCATATGTAGTTACTTAATTGAATTAATATTTAAATACTTCCATCAAGTATTTTAATTACTTAATGTAAATCGAGTTCTCTAGCACATAGCAAAATTCTCTATTATTATTTAAACACTAGAGAATTAGTGTGTTCTCTTCAGCCTGTCTTTTAAGCAGCAAACAGACACAGCAAACCTTAGAATTTTAAAATCAAATGTGAATAAAAATGATATTATATTGACAAATTCTATGATTATTTTTACAGTATGGGTTGTAAACTGTAGCTTTTAAAAACATAGCTTGAATTGGCTACAAACCTGCCATTCTTTGAGTCCTTTACAGTTGTTAGGCAAGTGTAAACAAAAAGCACACTTCATGAGTTTTTTTCTTGCACACAATTTTTATGCAGTTAATTTTTATATACATACTCCTCCAGTAAAACCATGTCTATATACAAGAGCCGTAGGTAACTTTACAGTAGAATCATTAAGATTTATGTTTATACTTTAGATAAAAGTGCATCAGTATTAACAAGTTGCTCAATCTCTGCCACGCTTAAGCAGCACAATAATATTGGGGTTTAAGGTTTATTTTACTACACCAATATTTACGTGCTGCTAGGGCGGAACAAGTATGACAACTCTTCTATTCATCCACATGCCAGGAACACTAATTTGTTAATAGAAAAATTTATATTAGTATCTTCAACTGTTTCTCTTCCTTAAATTTCTAAAGCAGCAAATAATGATTCGCATCTTTATTAGAGCATGCAAACCATGATGTGCTGCTAGAGTACTTTAAGGCCTCAAATACAAGACTTAAAACCTAGACAGCATTTTTTATAACTATAACTGGAAATGTAGCTTGACTTAAAATTGCTTTTATTCATATACCAACCTGTAAAATTAAGAACCTGTTATGGTCCAGATCAATTCCATGGCTTCGAAGAAGAATACCAACATCTTTGAATGTCTTTTTCCTTCCATTGATGTGGTAGACAGAAGAATTATCTCTATAGGCAGTTCTAGATACACAAAAATTGCTGTTAGGAATGACTTCATAGTCATCTCCTTCCTGTTTTGAGGAAAAACAAAGCCACAAAAACAATTACTCTCTCAGGCTTACTTCATATTTCACAATTAAGCACAGAAGTTTTATCATGTTCAGGTTTTAAGTCAACTGCTCTCTGAGGTCTAGTAGAAATGGAACTGTCTTAAAGCTGCCTATCTCAAAAAAAGATAAAAAAAACCCAACCTCGAGGACTGGATAAAAAATAGTCCAAACAGTTTAAACAATGGCCCTCATATTATTATTATTGTTATATCATTATATTCATATTATGCCTTTCCCACCTCTAATGCAAGCCATTGCTTTGAAAATACTTAATTTATTCTCTTTACCACTGCTTCAAATCACAAAGGAAAAGGCCTACTTCAAATTTAAAGTGGCTGTGCTATTCTACTTTTTAAATTTTAGTTAGGAAGTCTTGAATGCCTTCAATTGCTGTTTGCATTTTAAACTTTTCTTTTATAGTGCTAGGAAAAGGAGTTACTTTTAGCTGACTAGTTCTAAAGAGAAACTGTAGAAGATAAAAAGCAAAACATTAAAGATGTGACAAATATGACATCATCAGCTTTTCAAAAGATATCTTAGCCTCATCTACAAAGCAGCAACTAAAATAAAGCTGGTGCTATAATTTAAAAAGTTCAAATCGATGCATGCTTCTTGTAGAGCCATAAACTGGCCTGCCACTTCCCCAGATTAACCCCCAAGAGCATAATCAAATTGTTATCTAGTATATGCAGAAGTTTCTTTGATCATAAAGTTAGCTACTATATGTTAATACAAAGTCAAATGAAGGAAAAAGTTTTTTTAATCTGGTTATTATAAATAAAAGGAAAAAGGTATGTGTGTCTGTATATAAAGCCAAGGGGAAAAAAATTGTATTTTTAAAAAGTTCCTTCAAAGGCCATATATACTGCCACTTTATTAACACAATTTTTTTACATTTCAGGGTACATTTCCCACTATTTTGACTGACCCCAAACTCAACAGTTGATACTTCAGCTAGAATGTGTGCACAAAAATTAAATTTAAATGAAGATAAATTCCTTGCAGTATAATTGCAAGAAATCAACAAAAACCTCCCAAAGTTTTTTATCAATACATGAAAAGTAGCAAGCAAAATAAATTTTTTTTAACTTGCCAATACTTTCTATTTCAATGAAACAAAATATCAGGTTTAGAAATATTTAGTAGTATGATGTGAGGTCCAGAATTTTTGATGAAAAATCTGTTTTAAAATTGCAGACATGTTCACAGTATATAAAGTAAAAATAAGAAAGTTACAGATACATTATATATTTTTCTAAATTTAGATAACCTAAAATAGTTTCTAATTGGTTTGAAAAGTTTTGCTTAAATAGTTTTTGTTTCTTAATATACACGGTTATATTATAAATTTAAGAATATATAACATGTCCAAACAGAGACTTGTAATTTTTTAGGGGTCCTATTAATTTCAGAAATAGGTTTTATTTACTTGAGGTAAATGAGATGACAACTCTGAAACGACTTCTTCTTAAAATGATTATTACATAGTTCTAAATAGTTTTAAAACAGATCTGTACCAGTTCTTAGTCTTGCAGAAAATAAAAAAGGAATCCCTACTAATATTTTAAGAACTGCACTATAGATAGAGTAATTTTTAAAGCTAATTAACTTTGAATTGATGTTTTACATCCCAAAGGTAAACTAATCATGCTATGAAGTTCTCCCCATCTCAAACTAAAATAATCAAATATTAAAAGTTTTCAAATCATTAAAGAAAAATGAAAGAGAAAATGTCTCCACTGTTCTGAATAGAAGCATACATACCTTGTCAATGATCTTTTGGAAGTGGATTTCCACAGAACAACTCTGGATGTCTGTATGTTTGTCAGAATTATGGATCAGCACAGAGAGTTTTTTGGATCTGATTTTTTGTGCTCGATACCCAAACACAAAAAGCATTGAATCAATGACATTGGATTTTCCACTGCCATTTGGCCCAATAATACAAGAAAAACGCTGCATAACAGAAGAAAAAAAAAGTTATATTCAAAGGGAAATAAATCCTGGCCAGTGTACATCACCCATTTTGTTTGTGAACAGTTTAAAACACAATTATTCCTACTGTATGAAACTGCAGACTATTTGATAGCTTAGTTTTTACTGCCAAAGGTAAAGCAGTACAATTTATTTAATAAAAGAACCACACCTCAGCTCAGCTTTCTAAATTTTAACTTGTTAACTCAAAGCAATACTGTACTTCGCAAGCCTGTTTGCAAGGAAAGTTTCATGATTAGACACGTAAGTCTCCTATGGGCACTCAAAAATACTCTCATTCTTCAAACACACCCCTAAAAGTTCTCCAGTAAATGAAATAAAGAGAGAAGTATGGGGGTTTTAAGGTTTACTGACAAATTAAATTTGTATAGTATCACAAAGTTGCACTTAACTGTTTTCTCAACTGTCCAATAATGAAAATCTAGGATATCATTATATAAGTAATTCTAAAACTTAAATATTTTTCAGTTATTTTGAGGGAAGCTTTTACACGAAAATACAGGAAGGAATACTAACACACAAAGTCTTACCTTCATTTAAAAAATGCTTAAGGTAAAAGAAAGATACCTTATGAAAAGGTCCCAAAGTTTGCTCCCCTGCATAGGACTTGAAGTTCTGGTTTACAATATGAGTTATCATGAGACGAGGAGCACCAGGTTCATTGGTCATTGCTGGAGGTGGGGGAGGAGGGATGCTACCCAAAATATCTTCTAAACTTCGATTAGCAAGCACCTCATTTGAGACTTCTAAAAAACATCCAAAATAAACAGAAAGAAAGAAAAAAAAAAAAAGACTATAAGCTCTCAATGACTAGACACCTTTTGAAATGTTTAACTGGAAAAGCAAACATTTCTACATGAACCAAACCTATACTTTTGCCTGTAATTATTAAAAGGAGCTAAGTGGAATTAAAGTTCTTCTTTCCGTGAACTGAATCTTTAAAAAGAGATACTCAAGATGTCCCATCGATACACTGGTGGGTTGGTTCTTTCATTATGTAATTCTTATTCTAACACACTTTAATAGGCACTCTGCAATTACAATAGCTACAACCATCACAATAAGTCTGCAAATCTGAAACAGGCAAAGTCTTTCTAATTAATAAGTGCAAAGCCACATTTCAAGCGTGCTCTCAAGTCACTCTGCAAGATTTGGGGACCGCTGCACAATGCTCTGAAAGCTGTAATGACAGCACAACCACTCTGCAAAGACAGGAAGTTTGTTACGAAAACAAACTGGCCCCCTGGATATCAGCTAGTTGTAAGCAAAGCAGCTTTTCAGCAGTCCCTGGCAACTTCTTCAAATAGACAGTAGTTTTTGCCACCAATTTCAACGTATTAATCTATGTGTGAAATACCTTGCTGTAATAATTGCATATCTGGCTACCTAAAAAGACCCACACTGCTGTTTTTCCAGACATTTTCAGCAAAATCTCATCACAAGAAACTCAAGAATACACTGCTTCATGAAAAAGAAAGTCAAATCATTTTAAGAGTTAAGTAAATAAACTTGACATTTATTCCATTCCAAGAAATCCCATACCATTGGCTGCATATAAATTTGAAAAATCCTGCTGTTGTACCACAATCTTAAGTACAACATTACAGATCAGGAATATGAAATAGGCTTTATTAGGATAAAGTCTACAAATTGCTTCTGCACTTGTACTAAATCACTGGTCCAAACACTTTAACTCTTTGCAAGCCTTCTTTACTATTTTAAAAGCAGTTTAAACTTGCCAGGAGTCAAGGCTTTCAATATTCCTTTCCAAAAGAGAAAGGAGCAAATCCTATCTGGAACAGCTGGTAAATTCAACTGAATGTTGTTGCTAAACAGGCACTACCATCGAGTTTACACACCATCAGAACCACAACATTCAGACCCACCTTGTGGAGGTACTTCGTCAAGCTGTCTGTCACCATTGTTTTCCACTTCCATGTCACTGGTAGGCTCCTCTAAGGGCTCTCTACCTTTCTGATGGGCTGCTGTAGAGGCTTTGGTGCTCTTGCTTGTCATGATCTCTGTTGGCTGTTCTCCTTCTATTCCAAGCAATCAAACTACTGAAGGGATCTATCTCCTTTGCTAACATAAACAAGAAAACCTCATGATCCAAGCATCGAACTGCAATCCCCTAAGGAATATACCTACATGTTTGCCCAGATGTTTGACGAATTTAGAAAATACAGACTAGAGGTATTTTGAAGACAATAATCCAAATTTGAAATAAAACCTCAAGATTAGCCTAACAATATTCTTTAAGATACATCGCCCCCAAACCAACCGATCAACCCTAGTCTGTAGAAACAGCATGAATCTACCTACTGAAAACTCATACAGCCATGTTCAATGCAGTTACTGTGTTCAGAGATGGAAACCATGATACTGGGGGCAAAAGAGTTAAAGACACATTTGCAATAACAAACTGAGTAGCCATTTGTCTATACTCTTCTAGAAGCACTCTTTACATACACATTTCAGACCTGACACAGGCTTTACTTTCAACAGTCCATGCTGACTATATTTTTTTATATAGGTAAACAAAAAGACCTGCATAATTACAGCAAAGACTTGACTCTTAAACTGTTTAAATCAACACACTCGTTTTACTATAACAACCAGTACCGGCAGCATTCAACATTTAACAGAGAAGGCAAAACAAAATACCTTAATCTAGTTGTGATGTTCAAGTTAACTGATGAAGAATGAAACATTACACTTAAGCACAGCTCCCAGAAAGTATAAATAGAAAGCAACCGATGGGAAGAAAAGACGACTGCAGGAGTGAAACTCTCTCCAAAGAGTTTAAATTGCAGCAAGTGGCAAAGTTAGTTCGCAGAAAAACAGACATGAGAAAGTTTACTTCTCACAAGATAAAAAACTGACGTGGTTAGAAAGTCATCTTACAATTGGTGCCAATCATTTGACGTTTTCAGACCTACCCCCAACCCACACTCTCATGAGAGTCCTTCATTTGGGACAATGGGGGAGGGGAGGGAAATGAGAGAAAGAACTCATTTTAAGGCAATTTGAGTCTATGCCCCTGTTAAGTGTTCCGCAATGGCTGTCTCGGACAATTACAGCCTCTCAAAGTACCAGATTTATTTTTTTTTTTTCCAAAACTGCTCCACTCCAACAGAATTGTGCAATATAGACCTATTTACCTTACCAACCCTTCCCCCCCCACTCCGACAGAATGAACAAGCATAACTACTTGACCTCAGCTTTTAAATCGCGATAAATCTGCTGCCACATACTTTCTAACAAATTTAACAAATTCGTGGCCAGCCCCTCCCCGAGTCAGCTCAAAGGTGTTTGTTAAAAGCATCTCTTGACGATCTCCTGCCAAGTGGCGTTTTTGTTACGGGAACGGCAAAAAGAGTCAGAGACGGACAGAAAAGCTTCCTTATTAACAGCGCATTAAATCTGATAGCGTCAACCCTTATCAGGGCAAAATTTTGGGGGTGTTTTTAATCCATCTGTTAATCAAAGGAGTCCAACTGCGCCCCTGTCACGGTCTTTCCAAGTCGTAACGGCCTTTTTTTGCCTTTTTCTCTCATACTTCAAACATAGAAGAGGCAGGCAGAGCTAGTTATAGATGGGTCCCTGCTTTGTAAGCAGATTAAAATCGGGCCTCTGTGCCATCGAAACGGATTCCTGTACTTCCCCGTCCTAGGTGGGTCTCCGATGCGCGGTCCCCAGAGATCCGTAAGGGCACAGCGGGAAGCCTCGGGCTTTCTCCCTGGGGCTGCAGAAGACCCTCTCTCATCCCCCCTCCTCACCCCCATCTGAAGACACCAGCCAGGACGGACACATCGGGCGCCGTGCCCCGCCAGCGCGGAGACCGAGCGGCCGCCGGGCAGCTCAGGCCTCTCGGCAAGAGCCCTCAGCGGGGGATCCGCCGCCCGACCGCCTGGGCCGGGGGAGAGGGGCTGCCGCCGCCTTCCCCTCCCTCAGGGTCATGCGGAAAGAGAAAAAACGAGGCGCGGGGCAGAGCCCGCCACCCCTCTGCCCTCTCCCTCAGCACCCCCTGTCCAGGGAATCGCCCCGAGGACGTCGCCGCCGCCCCGCTCGCAGCGGCTGAAGCCCCCCGACTCCACCTGCCCTCAGGCAAACTACCAGCGCCGAAACCCCAAACCCTGCCCGCCCAGCTACCCCGCGCTGCCCGCCGAGCTGGTACCTTCCCGGGCTGGCGGCACCCGGCCCCAGCGAGGCGGCGCGCTGCGGCAGCGCGGGCGGCTCCGGTTCCTGCCGCGGCTCAGCAGCTTCCACACTCGAAAATGGCGCCCAAACGGCGAACTCGAACCGAAATTCGTTAGAAAAGCGCGGGGCATGCTGGGAAGGGAGGGGGCCGGCCTCCCGCGGGTTTGAAAGGAGGAAAAAAAGCCCCGCTCCCGCGCCATCTTGTTTTCCGTTACTGCGCGGACAGGCTGGAAAAAAAAATAAAATAAATCATAAATCCCCCCCCCAATCGCGAAGATGCGCCTTTTTTTTTTTTTTTTTGGGGGGTGGGGGAGGGAGAGAGAGGAGAGGCAGGCGGTTGACGGTGACAGCAACCCCATGGCCGTGCTCGCTCGCTCCGCGTGGAAAGGATTTATTTTAATTTTAGAAGTAGGTCAGTGGGCGGCGCTTGGTTGCTCAGCAACGGGCGCCGGGGTGGTGAGGCCGGAGCGGCGGTGCAAGCGGGCGCCGTTATTAAAAATTTTTTTTAAAAAAATTCAAAAGTAAAAATTAAATAAAAATTGTGGGGACACGACGGTTTAAAATTGGTATTAATTAACGGGCGGCGCGGTGACGCCAGCGGGCCGTGTCACCTGGTCGGGGAGGACCCGTGAGGTGGCGGTGGGACGAGGAGGAGGAGGAGGAAGAAGTATCGCGGGAAGTAGCCATAGAGACGGAGCCGCTTGGCCGCGGGGGGAGCGGGCAGCCGCCGCCTTGGTCCCGCCGCTCCCGTGGCGCCGTGGGGACGGGGAGGAAGGCGGGATTAGCCTGGGAGCCGGCCGCTGAGGCAGCGGTCCCCGCCGCTCTGCTCTCTCCTGTCCCGCTGCCGACACAGGTAAAGGCGGGCTGGGGAGGCGGCGGCCATCCCCCTCCCCTCGCCGTCAGGGGTGGCTGCGGGGCGGCAGGGCTGACTCACCGCCGCGGTGGGCGAGAGGGTCGGGAGCCGTGACCCCCCAGTTCGGACGTGGGAGGAGGGAAGGGAGAGCTCCGGGAGACAGCCGGGAGGCGAGGTAAGGGCGGGGGAGTCCCGACCCCGGCTCCGGACGGCCCTGAGGGGAACGGGCGCTGGCGCTCGCCGGGAGAAAGCGCGGCGGAGGGGGGATAATTTCCCGTTTGGAAAACTTTGAGGTGAAAAAGTGGGCGCTGGCATGGCCGGAGAGTGGGCTGTGCTGTCGGTGCGGTGCCTGAGGCTGTCCGAGGGCTCTGGGGAGGCAGGCGGGGCGGGGGGAGCTGCGGTTCCCTCACAGCGGCGAGCGACAGCGGCCCCGCGGGCAGCCGCGCTGTGAGGGGCGAGCTCCCGCCCCGCCACCGCCATCTACGCCCTTTCTTTCCATCCTGCCGTCTGTCTTTTCCTTCGCTGCCCCCCGGCTCTTGCTCAGTCTCGCTCTGATCCTTATCTCCCCCTTCGGCAGCTCCGGAGGGGAAACGGCTGAGGGGAGGCGGGAGCGAGCGGGGACCGAGGTGAGGAGGCGTGGGGCTGGCAGGAGCCGAGCCACGCACCGTGTCAGAGTTATTGCCCCATCTTTTTTAAAACTCCTAGTAAATGCTTTCAGCTAACCTGCCGATGGACTCGTTGGGGAGTTGAACGTTGTGTGTGTAGTAGGATGGGTAATGGTGGGGGTCCCTGTTGGTGACGGCAGGTGAGCTGTGTGACCTGAGGGTGAGCGTTCTGCCTTCTAGGTGCATGTAAAGACTGTTTAAGCCGTTTTCAAAAACGACAATAAAGTTCTGGCCTTGTCTTTGAAAGCAAAATAGGTTTTCCCTTGCTACCTACCTTCATGGCTATAAGTCAGAGCAATAGAACTTCAGTGTTTCAACCTATGCTCCAGCAATATGTGCCTCGCATCACTTCTTCTTTAAATTGTCCACTGTATTTATTATACTAAAGCAATCAGATAAATACACGGTTGGGTACTGTACAAACAGAATTCCCTTTAAACTCGGGTCTGTTTTGGTGTTTATTTTTCCACAGTACTAATGTAATATTACTCATGTCAAAACTTTTTATCTTGGTGTTAGCATCTCCCTTTTTAATTTTGGCTACTTACACAGGTGTTTGTTTTGTTTTATTACAGTTATAACTATGTATCTTTTTTTGTTTGTTTAGTGCTCCATCTGAACAACTGAAATGAGACTGAAGACTTCACTTTTAAAGGAACCAAAACATATCCTTTGTCATGGAACAAACCGTAGGACAGCATGTTAATTCTGATTAGACTCTTTTCCAGAAAGGTTTTATCATAGATGTCATGGTAAAATGTTTGTAAATTGCAGATGGCTTTTTTTTTCCTTTTTCTTTTCTTCACTTTCCTGCTCTGTGCATCCTTTAAGGGCAACACTTTGAGAGGTGTTGAACACTCTTTAGAGTAATACCTTCCCTCCAATCAATGCTTTGCTAGCAGATTTTGAGGTTTTACTTTCCCTTCTTACTTGCAGTGGTAATTTAAAAGCTTTCCCAGCCAGTAAATAAGTATAGCGATATATCTACCTGCTTGTAATAAGAGATGGACGTAAAGAAAATTGTATTTTCCCTATTAATAAATTAGATATGTCAACAATTTGTATATGATGTGGTGTTAATAAACCGACATATTTGAATGATAGTTGGGTGTTTTGCACTTGCATTGTGCACTAAAACCTTTCTAGAGGTGTAACCCAGCATTTCAGCTATGTTGCAGTAAGTATGCATCATAACAAGAGTTATATTTTTGCATGATAGTTGGCTTTATTTTTTTGCTGAATTTCTACCAGCTCTTCTTGATGCAAAACAGTGAAAAAAGAAAGAAGAATCATATTTTTTATATAAAGCATTCCATGTAATCTTATCAAAATAATCTTCCTGTACTGTTCCTTCAGTTTTGTGTAGCCTAGATGAGATATTTTGTAAGCTTATTTAGTAATTAACATTTTTAGACTTCCTTAATTTGACTAAACATAAAGAATTAGTTAGCTGTGTGGGGTGGACTACAGCTGATGAGCTATATTCCTGCAGTGATGATCACCAAATTATGAAGTGGAACCTTTTAACTAGTGAGACTACTCGAGTAGTGAAACTTCCAGATGATATTTATCCCATAGATCTTCACTGGTTTCCCAGAACTATTGGTGTGAAGAAGCAGTCCCATGCAGAGAGCTTTGTTCTAACAAGTTCTGATGGTAAGTCAATTTAAATTTTTTATAATTTATACCACTTTGTGCTTATGTCACTCAAACACATGAGAAATTATTTGCAGTTAAATAGTCTCCAGTAAAGCAACTTCAAATCTTATATACCAGTTGCACTGGTGTAAAACTAATAATTGCTTCAAATTTAATACATTGTGTTACTGTAATTTCCTCCAATACAACATTATCAAACATATCTCTGACAGCAGATAGGTAATTTTTATGTAGGTCAATTTCTACCGTCTTTTTCTCAATTTCATAAACCAGTAGTTTTCAATATGTGTCTACTGCATGCCTACGTAGATACCAGATCACTTGCAGTTATGAAAACTGATGACCAAATTACTGAAATTGCCTAAATAATGTAGTCCATTTCTTGGACGTGTTACAAGAGCAAGACTTGTGTCTGGTGTCTGTGGAGTCTTGAATATCCCTCTAAAGCATCTAGTTCTGGTTGTTGTCAGAGATGTAAGACTAGTGTAGATGTGTAGTATACTGGCAGATGTATATATGCATATGTATATCCTGTTTGCTACTGTTTGTCCCATATACTAGTGTACTAATACTAGACTATATGATCCAGTATAGTAGCTGCTGTATCCAGTGTATGAATTCTGTTTTGTGAAAGGGAGGTAAGAGCAAGGTTTGACAATTGCTTGGGGTGTTTTTTCCTCCTCCCCAAAGAGACTAGGAATTGATTTTGCCCGACTTGCACACAGCCAGATTTTTCTTCCTGCATGAGGGCAGATACCCTCCTCCCCAGTTCAGTGAAGAAATCTTAGGTAACTGGTTTTGTTATTACATTACATTTATGATGAAGCAGTCCATACTGTTTGGGTCAGCGTTTGTCTCCTTAGTACTGTAATGGGGATTATGTTCCATACCATCAGAAATTTTCAGTGCAAGTTTTCCCCTTTGTTTTTTCCCCCTCATCCCTTTTCTTGAAGAAAGAACAGTTGGAGTCTCTTCTTGATCTAATTCTTTGTTTGAACAAAATATGAAAAATAGTGGTAGAAATAAATTTTCTTAACAACCCCCGCCCCCCCTTTATTTTTGTTACAAAGAACCTACCATGTGGGTACACCGTAGTTCAGATGAGTGTTTCTTCCTGAGCCTACCAGTTCTAAAAAGGGGTTGATCCTTTATGAAATCTGCTGGTTTACACTGACCTTGTTATAAAAATCGTGTTAGGATAAACGCTTTGCTAAGAAATAAGTTCTTGATATAGGCTGGGACTGCCTCACTGACAATGCGCTGCTAAGAACTTGTTGATGGGGTTGGTGTGTTAGTTTATGAAAGTATCAGAAATCATTCACGTTGCATCCAAGATCTTGGCATCCAGGTGACTTGCAAGAGTTGTATGACTTGCTTGCAGAAGCCAGGCAGTCTTTTCACTGATACTAATTTTCTCCAGCTTTGTGTTTTACTGGGTTGATAATGCTGTTGAAGGTTTCAGAGTAAGTCAAATTAGCCTGCTGGAACTAGAAATTATGTGTCACAAAGAAGCAGATGGTATCGACATACTAAACTTAGTTTATATTCTTTTGTCAGCAGTCAAAGTATTAAAGCTGTATTTCTACAGAAATGGTAGTGATTGGAGTTTCTCAGCGGTGAACTCAAAGCAATATGCTGCTCTAAATCTCTGCCAGCATCTTTAGGCAGAACAGTTCACAGTAAATTGTTGTAGAGAGTTTTCATCAGGATTATGATGGACATCTGCCCATGACCCTGTTGATAGCTTTCACAGGGACCTATTGATAGTTTGAATGGGGCTGGTGGAGAATTTCAAGCCAACTTCTGCCCATGTTTTGGCCAGAACCTTGACTTTGTGGGTCTAGTATGTTTTCTTTGGTGAGGGGAACTTACTGTAGGCTTTTGGCTACCTTCACAGGGAGCTTGACTGGGAACGGAAGGTTTGTTACTGGGCATTAGCAGTGTGGAGCTGATGCATCCAGCATGGCTTTCTGTACGGGTGGAGAGAGGTATTACGTATTTGAAGAAGATAGAGGAAATTCATGCTTTGCATTAAATTTTAGAGATTTCTATGACTTTTGGTGATAGTTGCACTTAAAAATTAGGAGGGCTCAGGGTTCAAGTCACAGAGTAGAGGCCAAGATTTCTTCAAGTTATTTAGTACTTCCGAAGGAGTAAATGCACTGAACTTACAGACAAAAACAGGACATCTTTTGATCACTGAAGGCAGGCTCCTTATTGTTTCCTGGGTATATGTGGGGAGGGAAGGTGAGAAGTGCAACCAACGTAGTTGTAATTTTTGCGATACTTGGTGCTGAACTTTATCATGAGTCTTAGGCAGCTGGGTCTGATGAAGTATTGCTTGTAGAGCTCTTAAGGTGGAAATGCAAGCTTTTGTGAAAGCTGAAAGGAAGATTTGTTTGTATCAATTAATAGTTGCATGCATTTTAGTATTACGCTTTTGAGGGGGTGGAGTTTACCTGAACAAGGATGTTCTTCAGAAAGTCAATGATCAATGTTAACTGAGCTGATTTCTATGGGATTTCTATTCTTTTCCTTTCAACGATAAACATGGAATGGAGGGATTTTGGTAGGTGAACTGATGCTCTTAATTCCTTGCTTTTTTCTCCTTTCTTTTCCTTTCTGTTTTCACAGTTGTATTTCTAGTGACCTGTTTCTGTAAAGTTCTAAATTGTATGTGTCAGTAGCGAGCAAAAGAGCAACTGTAATGAGTCAGATCTTCTGTTAATTTATTCAGGCGTTTTCCAATGTTATTAGAATAGTATGCTAATATTTCATGTTCTGCTTGAATAATGCTTTGACAGCTGATTGAAGAAATATGTAAAGGCTACTACTACCTTCATGAAAAAGATTTCTTCTAAAACTCGGCTATGCAGATTTTCTCTCTAGTTTTTTTCTGGTTTTTTATATCAGTAAGATAAAAAGGAAAAGTAAATGATATTCATAGATGTGTTTGGAGAGGTTGAAAGTGGATCTTTTTTCAGAAGTGTTCAAAAATTAGCATGTCGCAGGAGCTGTACGTTCAGAAGTACTTCAGTCTATATGTGAACCCAGTGCAAATTTGAGTTAGATACCAGTTCTGAAGTGTAATATCTAGTAGGTATGAATGAATGCTTGCCCTTCTCCTGTAAATAGATTAAGTGACACTGCAACAGAGAGCTACAGTTTAGGAATAAAGATTCATGAATAGAATGATGTATAGGTAGGCCTCAGAATCTTTTCCAAGAGGCAATAGGACCTTTGCAATGAACTAGGAGAAACTAAATTACTTTTAAGTGGCTTATGTCAATGGCAGAGGTACTTGCAGCTTAGCAGATGATTTTTCTTGCTGCTCAAGATTTCAGTTGTGTGTGACTGACAAATTCTAAACAAGTCCCTTGATGTTGATCTGCATTTTCCTTGATAAGACTTTTGTGTTTATTTGCTTATGACTTTTTCCAAACTTTTTTTTTTGTCTGACCTAAAGGTATCATCGTAGGATTCTAGCTAATGTTGAAGTACTTCATAAAGATTTCAGATGTAAGATCTAGTGAGAGAAAGGTCTGGAAAAATGCTGTCTCCTCCATAACAGTAAGAAAAATAAAATTAAAGATTATAGAATGAGAAAAAAATATCTGTGAAACCTGTAAATGAACATGTAGTTATATCTTTGTTATAATTTGTATGCACTTGAGAGTCTATCAGTTCTATCATTGTCCAGCTTTGGGAGATCAGCTTGATTAACTTTCACTTTCTTTTAATGCAGCTGTTTCTTGCTTGCATGCAGCATAAACTGTTTTGGCTACCTTTGCCAACTTTTTTATTTATTTTTTTATTTTATTTTATTTGACACATGTGTAGGCCCTTCAAATTGCCCAGTTCTCAGAACATCCCTAAGTGTTATCAACTTAATTGTGTTGTGGCTGAGATAGCTATTGTCTGATCAGAGACTGCAGTTCACTAGTTTCCCCCTTTCCCAAGATGGACACATCCTTCAGTTCTTCAAGGCACTCCAGTGATCGGTCATTAGATAATTTTGTATTGTTCAGTGAGTCGAATTTGTATTCAGCCCTTGCATTCCTTCTGGATGTCTGGGGCCTTTATTGCAATTCCTGTAATTAATTTGAATGCTACTGTTTTGCTAGCATAGTGCAGTGCAAAGGAGAACTGAGCTTTGCTGGATAAATTGCTATTAAAACGAAATGCTTTATGGTTGTTATAGAGCAACAGATACTCTGTGGTAAGAAGATGCTGTATTGTGGGAGGAAGATAGGATGTAATTTCTGTTTAAGTGGACAGAGTAAATCTCAACTTGTTTATATGTTTATAGAGTGCTAAACGTAAACAAAACTGGATGAAGAAACTCTTTTTTCCTTAAAGTTCTGTTCCCTAAGAAAATGGGGCTTCCATGACTGGTGTTGTCAAGGGATTGACTGGCAGATAATTGGTAACTTTGGAGCTCCTTGGTGGGTTTTATGGAATGAGGCAGCTCTGTGGTGGAAAACTGCCCACCGAGGGAGGGGGCAGCTGCAGCATCGGCTCCAGATGTTTCAGGCAGGGAGGAGGTGTTATGCTTGCCCTCCCTGAAGGGAAGCATTCAGCTGGGGTCCCTGCTTAGGCAGTAGGGAGTCTAGCAACAAAAGCTGATTTGGTTTGCTGTTACTTATGAAATGAGTTATTTTTGCAATAATTAGTTCACAGATATTCAGGTTTTGTCTTGCATGAGTTAGTACTTCATCTTCTTTCTTATAGGGTTTTTTTTACCTAGTTAACTGTTCTTAGGACTAAGTGATAAGCTCTTAACATTGATTGGTAAATTCATCCTAAACATTCAGTTTCTGGAAAACTGTTCTTAAGATGTACTTCAAAATACAGAACAGTGCTAACCTAAATTGTTAAAGAATAAATTGAGATAAAAACTTAGGTTAGAAAACTTCCAAGCTTTTATTTACTAGTGTAACTTACCATTTTCAATAAAGGGAACTTATCTTGTAAAGATATGGTTTTTTTTGCATATGCAACTGAATTATCGCAATGCAAAAGTGTATGAACAAGTTTTGTTGCTTAGTTTCTATTTTCTAAAAACCTTACTTTTAAAATTCTAACTATTACTTATATAGCATGCCTTACGTGTCAAGCCTGCAGTTTTCCTGCAACAGCTAATTCATCTCTGTGATAAGGATTCCTGGAAATCTGCTGAATCCAATGGAAAAGGAGTATAATGTCTTTACAGGGTTGCATTAATTCCTGGTTGAACTCCAGATGTTTGTGAAATTAGAGCAAAAGTAAATGTAATCCTCTTGGGTTTTCTTCTGAGTTGCATCTTTTGTGGGATATTGGTCTGTTACTTCCTACTTACATTGATGTTGTTGCTGCTCTTTTACAACAATAAAAAATACGTTCAGCTTTAAACTGCTTATTAAGCACAAATTGCAAGTGAATGGAACTATTTTTTCAACTTTTTATGCTATTGATAATTTTACATTAGGTCAGCATTTAAGTCTATGAAAAGTAATGAACAAAACATACATGTGTTATATTCTGTATTTGAATAGGCTGTTAATCTCCCACTTGAAATTCCTCCAGAACTGGAGTCACTTTAAGATTGAGGACAGCTTCTGGCTTCAGTACTTAATAAAAGTAAAGGAACGGTATTTTATAAATCTGAGATGTAAAGTAAGATTTAAGTTGAATCACTTCTATCTACTCCAGGCATACAGCTAAAATTTTCCCTTTCTTGATTGTATAAGGCAGTAAGTTCTAATTTGAAAGCCTCCACTGCCTCAATGTTAAGTTGAAGAGCAGAAGGCAGAGAAATCCATGGAAACATTGCTTTTGGAGCAACCTCTGTGTGTGAATGCAGTGAAAGCAGCAGTATCTAATGAGTCACATCATTTGACTGTCATCAGTTGTAAATTTATATGTTGGAAGAGTAAAGAAGTTGCAGAAGTAAAGATGATATCCGTGAAAACTTGATTTGGCCCTGTTCTGCATAAGTATTATGATACAGTTTTTAAATGCACAATCACATTTTTTCCAGATGAATTCTGTCTTGGTGCCTAAGGTGGACCTGCTTTTACATGAAACTGTGTTCTTTCCTGCTAGGCTACAATTTGCTATGTTTCACTGTTTGAAAGATGCCTTGTGAAAGAAGTAAGAGCTTGTGGAGTGGGAAAGGATGCAGAAGATTGGTAAACGAGTTGAGCGTTTCCTTATATAGCAGGATTTTATCCTGTACGCAGTGACATGGCCCATTGTTTTCCTGATAATGTGACCTAACCAAAGTATTCAGTTCCTTGCCAGCTGTCTCTTCTTTCATTTCATTTTTTCTCTTATGTATTGAGGGCTTTGCTTACAGAAGTGTTGAGGTCTTCACAGATTCTACCTAGGTCAGTGGAAGCTATTGTTTCAATATATAAAGTGCCATAGAATTTCTTTGTAATTTTGGATGTTTCAGATTGGATACTGAAAATTTATGAACGCCTTTGAGTTAGATTTCTGTGTATATTAGCTCCTGATTTGTAGGGCTTTTTGCTTTTTCTTCCCCCCCCCCCCCCCCCCCCCCCCCCCCCTTTTCCAAAGGGGGTGAAATTAGTGAAATATGTACCTAATGAGGAGTGCGGCCACTTAAATGATGAATACTGTAGGTGATGGCATGAAAATATTCATAGTCCTATGATCAGATTAGGTATAAGTATTCTGCAATGAAAAAGGTCTTGGCTACAGATTGAACAAGTACACTATGCATTGAAAAAGACAGGTGATCAGCAAAATAAAACATGGTTTTTGATGGATTATTTTAAAGCCAGAAAAGGCTGTTTTGACAATTTAATTGGAAAAAATAGTGAATCCAGTTATTGCTTATGCACAAAACCCCAAGAATCTCAGACCTGAGAGATGTTCTATAGAATGAAACATTAATTAGATAAAATATATTTCATAATTATAAAATGACATAATGCATTGAATGTAGAATACCAGTACTGAACATTTTAGGAAGCTAAAACTTAACTGAATGAGGAAGAGGTGGTCATTCTGATAATACTAGTTCTGTGCATTCAGAAAAAAAATGGAATTAACTAGCTGTTCAAGAGTACTCTAGTAGATACAAATATGTAATAAAGAAAAGCAAAAATGTATAGATTTGTGTGATATTAAAATTAGTCTGTTCAAATAAACTGATTTATTCAAACCATTCTTTTTCTTCAGTGTCAGAAATCTTTTTCTTGGAAATCTTGCATTGGCAGAGATTTGGCTGGATAATTGTGTCTTTTTGTTTATGTACTTAAAAGTAAAATGTAGACAAAGTGTGATGGTATTAATCTGAATAATATTATGGAGAACCCTGATATGTTTCATGGTTATTTACTGACAGATCTACCAGAATGCTTTTTCTTTATTTTCAGTCCAGCTTTGTTTTTTGTTGTTGGGTTTTTTTGTGTGTGGTTGTGTTGTTTTGTTTTGTTTTGTTTTTTAAGATTGAAGTGCAACACAAAACATGGGAGAGCAGAACACAGTAAAAGTTGTTTCAAGCTTCTGGCAGTGCAGGCCACCTAAATTTTGCCATTTGAATGTACGTTTAGTGTGGCGGTGTTGGGCATTTTTACCTTGTGTTCTGTCTATAGTTAACTCTCCTATCACCTGCATGCACACAGTGGTCTTGATAATGTGGTCCTTTATGGAAATAGTCAGGTATTTAGTTTCTGGTTTTGGCTCGCCAGGTAAAGCCTGTTTTATAATTCATATTCCCAAGCAGGATGTTATTAATGGAAAAACTATTCCCTCTTAAGTAATGGAGTGTTTGCACACACTAAGTGTGAGGGATCTGTGTACTGTTTATCTCGAAGAGTACTGGTCACTCTGAAAATTGTAGTGGCTCACTGTCTGGCAGATTCAATAAAGTAGTTTTTAAAGAATTTTGGTTTTAAAGTAGTTAATTTAAATCACTACTATTCTAGGCCATGCATTTGTTCTGCCACATGTTTCCAAGTCCTCTGTTGTCTGCTCTTTGGTCCAGTTTAAATTTGATCTTCCTGGATTTAAGCAACATCCCTCATTTGGAAAGAAAGACTTCCTCATGCTTCTGTTGAAATCATTAATAGCTTTGTTTTTGGCTTCTGTGAATTTCCATAACAGCTCCATAATGCAAGCAGTAATACTTCCTCAGAGCAGTGCACTCACCGATGGTCAGATTGTTCTAGCTTTTCCATTATCCTTTTGCTGTTGAGTGATTTTTCAGATCTTAAAAAGCCCAAAACCCAAAACCACAAGGACTTGCCTGGGGTGCAGTGTATATACCTCTGTTAGCTTTCAGACAATGAAATAACATCAGGCAGTTGTGTCCCCAGAGAGACATGCAAACTTTAGAGAGGCATAAGAAAAAGCAATAGCCAAACCAAAGATTATGGCTATCACCCCAAACAAACAACATTGTAGCGAGTTTACAAGTAATCCTTCTTCAAGATCTCATTTGGTTGGGCTAATCATAGCTGTGAACAACTTAATTATATATTTTGTTCTTTTTTTGTTGCTGGTTTCTTGTTTTGTGTGTATTTGTAACAGAAAACACCATTACAGTCCTAAATATCGGGTCACAAAATTAGATACACTGTTTCCATCTCAAACTTTCATTTAGGGAAGTTCCACTTAATTTCAAAGTTAGGAAGAGTAGAGAAGAGTGTAGAAGCACACTGTGGAGCTGTACTTGCAGGAAGGTGGAATTATGAAGGAACAGCACTGGTTACAGGTAAGCATTCTTAAAGTAATGAAGTGTTTTGAAAACTAATATAACAGAAAAGCTCTTTTAAAATAAAGCCTTTTAGGTTTTTAATATACAAAGTTGACATGACATGAAGAAATGTAAGTATACAAAAATACATTATTAAACAAGATTTATGAAAAGTAAGTGCTTTCAATAAAATGTGTAGAATGTAAGTACTTTATGGGATAAATAACAATAGAATGTTATGGAAAAATAATATAATCCTCGACATGTTTAGAAGATGTAATCCTAAATTTCATAGTTTATATTATATTTACATTAAATTTGAATGAACAAAACAAAAGTATTAAGTGTTCACACACTGGCTTAGTTTGACATTCTTGTGAGAAGGGGGAAACAGAAACAAAAAATCAACAATATAAATGAAGCTAGCTATAATAAATTACTTTTCTTTATGTCTTCGCTATCACTGGAGTTATTATCACCTTGTTTAATAGAAGTAAATTTTACACTATTTGGTTAATGCTGTTTTAGAAGAATGTTGTCACTTTTAAATAATAGAAGATCTAGGAAAAACATGTAATTTTTTATTGATCCTGTATATTAGATGTTATCCTATTTACTTGAAAGTAAATGTTTTTAATACCAGAGTGCTTAGATGTTTTTGTGGATGTTCTGTACTTCATAAAGGAGAATATTTGTTTTGTTGGGTTTTTTTAATCTGTTACCAAAAAAGGTTGCTAAGTCGGTACACTTATATTCCTGCACATGACATTTGGGGTTTTTTAGCCAGCAAAGCTTACTAAGTCCTCATGAACATCTTGAATGTTCCTATGCTTCTCTTTCTTGATTATTAGAAGTGGAGTAGGTCCAGCTGCAGTCTAACTCTTTTCTGTTGAGGCTGGGAGAGTGATTTCCAAGTGTCTGCGTCTCTACATGTTTTTGTCCTAAATCTTTTGGTAATTAGTTGCTTTTGGCATTTTTGTCAAAAACATCTATCTTGATGTTAAGGGGAAGCTAATTAAATTTCCTCTTATAGACTTCTCCTTTATGGGATTTCTGTTGGTGTCAGAATTTTCTGCAGCCTCCTGTTGATCTAGCACAGCTGATTTCTTTGGACGAATTCCAACTCAGTCCAGAAGTACTGAAGATAATTTTGGATCTGCTTGTTTCCAGACTCAGTCTGACTCTAAAATTCTGCTTCAAGGAACTCTGTCTGGCATGTTCCTCTGAAATCCCAGAGGGATAGAAATATTGTTCTTTTTAAAGACAGATTTGCCTCAGGAACTTCTTGAAAGAAAAATCAAAATTGCCTTTTCAGTCTTTCTGGCGTGTTTTTTTATTGGTTTTTTTGTTTGATTGGTTGGTTTAGTTTTGGTTTTTTTTGAAAGACTGTGTGACACTTACGGAGAGTATGGGAATTCATCACCATATCCAAACAGTGTACTCTGAGAAGATAACTACTGTTATACCACAACTATACTTTGAGGAAGACTGAATTGTTGATGATACTGTATCAGTTAAAATGTTTTTTATGGCTCTATCAGTATCAAATGGACACAAATAAGATTGTAAAAAAGAAAAGTCATACTTTTTTAACACTTAAAAGCTACATTGGCCAGATGTAAAAACCTGAAATCTGGTAAGTAAATTACCTTTGAATGGAAGAATGGCATTAAGTTTCTAATGCAACTTTTTCCTCATTAATTGAATCTGGGAGGCCTAAATGAGGGCCCAGAGCTGCATGTTTTAAATATGATAGCACACTAGGAAATCTATGTTCTTAATGCATACATAGCTATGCTGTATAGCGTATAAGAACTTAATCTTTAATAAGCAAACTGAGTTTCTTGGTAACACACAGTTATGTTATAAAATTTAAGCCTTCCAAACAGAGACTTCAGTTATCTTCAGTTTCACCATTTATCAACTGTGAAGCCTCTGGTTTAATACATAAAATCTGCTCCTACTCTCTTCAGATTCCTCAGAGACTCATTTAATCAGCCTCTGGGCCATTGAACTGTAAATAGATCAAAAGTGCTAGCAATGCTGAATAGAAAATACAGAACTTAGGATATTTAAATAGTGATGGACTTTCTCTTCCCAGGAGCAGCTTCAGATAAGAAGACTATAGGGATTTTCAGGAGAAGAAGAGAGTTGTTGATAATAGCAGAAGAACAGTCTTGAATATCTGTCCCTTAATATACTATCTATTTGCATGTTAGGAAAACTAAATAAACAATATTTACCTGTAAGAAGACCTGGACTTATTTTAACTCTAGTGTTTCCTAGGTAAATACAAGCACCATGTTTGTTAGATTTATTATTGCATTTGAGTTGATGATTTCTGTGGTAATTTTACAGTTGGTGAAGATGGCCAAGTGAAAATCTGGTCTAAAAGTGGAATGCTGAGATCCACTTTAGCTCAGCAAGGTGAGTTAATCTTCTTAAAGTTCCATTAGAACTTTTTAATTTAGGATATTATTAAATATATTTAAATAACACCCTAAATCTGGCAGTAGTGGTTTATTTAAGGGTCTTAAGGCCTTGATAAACTTAATTAAAATTAAACAGAAGTCATAGTTGAATACAAAGGAAACTGGATTTTTAATGAGATGACTATCTTTAAAAAGAGATCTCTTCAAATGAGAAGTGTTATTGCAACAATTTTAGACAATACTTTCAGTTCCACCCTAAGGATTCTGGAGAGGCTAAAGAATTAAAAATTTTAAAAATGATTTTTTTATCAAGCCACAGACTCTTATGGTGAAACTGAAAAAAAAAAATCTAAAAGCATTGCAAGAATGCTTGAAAGATGCAAAGCGCGTGTAGGTTAGTTCCTCTGAACTTTAAAAAAGCTCTTAAGAGCCCTTGGTTTGTCTATCTATTTAACCCAGTAACTAATTTAGTATATGCAAACAGTTCTACTGAAGTGAAATGGTCCCTGTGCTTAAATTCTTTGTTGAACTGGGGCCGTGGAGACCTAACCTTGATCTTGGCTTTGTAACTACAGTTTTATGCATACTAGAGCATTCCAGTTATTTAAGTCAATTTAAAATCACATTATTGTAAAATGCAACAGTATCAACTGCAAATACATACTTATATAAATGTTTCATATTTTTAAAATGCTATTTTTATAATCATAATTTCTGACATTTTTGTAGTATTTCAGTGAAGATACTGAGCCAGATTTTGTTTTTCAGACTTCATACATTGAGATCATGTGACCTTTTGACATTTTTTAAGAAACCACATGCACCTGGGTTTGGGTTAAATGTCAGACCCTTATCTCTTTCTGAAACAAATTATCTAAATTCTTTCAACCTGTTGAAGGCATTTTAACCACAGGAGTGAATGTAAAATATATTTCAGTTCTGTTAAGGAAGTTCATATTCAGATGTAATGTTTTTTCATGCTTACAATATAAAAAGATAAGGTAACTGAACTGTAATTTTTTGGAAAAAACCCAACCAAACAAAAAAAAAACCCCACACCTCAACAGGTTGAAGCACACGCTCTTCACTATTTCTCAGTTGATGTGTTTCAAGATTTTTTTTATGCTTGATTGTGCTTATTTGAGGTTTGATGTAGCTTATAAAGTAAGACATGTAGTTTGAAATACGCAAGCTGAATTTTCATTGGTTTCTTAAGAGTTTCTGGGACAGTATAAAAGTACAGTTGTGTCTCCATGCAATAATTGTCATCTTGTATTTGTGTTTTAAGATAAAATCCCTTGAAGCTCAGAAACCCTTTAATCTTTAAATTTATAGGATCAGATTCCCGCAGACCCCTCTGTAAGCTACTTACATACCTGGGATCAGCATAGGATTCTGCAGAGATTGTTATGTTGTTTAAAAGAAGTATATCATGTTTGAGCTAATTTCTCACTTCCTTTATCATCTTTTTGAGAAATAAAAGGATTACCATTGCTAACATTCTTTCTACTCATTCCACTCTTTGTATTAGAAATAAATTTTCCAGCTCTTATCTTTGTATGATGGTCCACATGCCTATTCTATCTTTGGATTTTTATTCACTACAAAAACATGAACATACATTTTTCCCTTTTTTAGCATTTTCAGTACTTATATGGAGCCCTTGGCCACATGTTCTTCAATTGTGCTGATGCATAGAATAAAGTGTGACCCCATAGCCACTACTGCATTCAGCCTTCAGGTTAATGTATTGCTTTTATGGCTGCATTGTTCTTTGAGCCTGATCTCACTTCTTCATCCTTAATTACCTTAATATACTTCCTTTTGTTCCTGTTTTTCCTTAAACTGAAAACTTTTTTTTTAAAAATGCTGTATTTGCAATTCTTTGGGCTTCCAGCTGACATGGTACACTGGTATGTTTTGATGAGATAGGTTTTTTTCATGGATCTCTTTGGTATACGTTGGTAACCCACATGATTATGCTTGAAGCAGGATTTCTCTGTGTGTTCTGTGATGTATGCATTGCAGCATGACGCTTGCTCAAAGTGTCTGTGTTCCTTCGGAGAGAGCCACAGAATTAGGAAATAAGGATGTACAAAGTATTGAAGTTCCACATTTGAAAGAAAAGATGGCTCTACCACCACAAATTTTTATGATGCTTTGTAGACTCTGACACTAAGATTGTTTGACATGAAGTCTGTAGTAGCAGAGTCCTTCTCAGGCCAAACATCCAGTTAGTAGGACCGGTGTTGAGTTCACAGTTGCATAGTCTCTCCTGAAACATCTGTCTAAAATTGCTGCTGATGAGGTTTGTAAACCACTGGCTTTCTAATCCTCGAAGAAGAGTCAAAGGTATTGTGAAGCTGAAAATTAAGTAGAGGGCGGTTGTGCCTTCCGCATCACAATCAAGATTATTCTGCAGTGCCGTTTCTTTAGCCTTTCCCACTAGTGAAGCTGACAGCTTTGCTGACGGCTTTACTTATTCCAGGTCTGAGAATCTTCAGGGCAAGCAAGAAAACAAACTTCAGGGATCTACCCTGAGTATCATTATCCACCTCTTGTTTCTGTGCCACACATTCAACTGGTTTACCTCAGATGAATTTCTAGTTCTTCAGGTGGTTTCTCTCACCTTTCTTTCAAATTCAGTTTCTCATCTAGTACTCTTAAGACCACATCTTTCTTGAGTGAGTACTCATCTTTCTTGAGCATTGCTGACTTTCTGATGGGCTTCCAGTGAGTAATATAATGAATAAGCACCAAGGGGTAATATGAATAATTGGCATATAGGTTGCCCTTTTGGTTAATGGAAGCAAAATTGCTACAGTTACAATGTAAACAGTTTAATTAGAATATGTTTATTGTGAGGTGGAACTTGCTTTTGAAGGGACAACTGTATTCCAAATGCAGCTCCTGTTTTTTTGTGCTGCCACAGAACAAAATAAAATTATCTGAATTAATATTTCTACTCCTGTGAAAGTAAAAATTCTCACAAGCTTACTGTTGTAATTACTAAAATACCTTCTGTGGATGGAAGTGTCAGAGTGACTGCTCTGTCACTCCTGCACTCCACCTGAGCTCTTTCTCTGTTATATGCATTGTCCATGGGAATGATTTATTGGGGATTAACATCTGCGAATAGAACACTGGGATGTGCAGAAATCCACCCTGTATGCTTAATGCTGATGTTCCCTCTCCAGGTCCCCTCTTTAGATCCCACCCTTTCTGCTTTTCTCACTACTTTTCTCAGAGAGTATTTTTTCCTGAAACTGTTTATCACCAGTGCAATTCACTGCAGTTTGTACATTCTGCTGAATTTTTCTTTCCACAGCAATGCAATGTGTTGGCAGTCTTTTCCCAACCAAGTTCTTGTTAAGTGCAGAAGGAAATGAGTTAACTTAGCTCCTGCTGTTAAGCCCTGGAAATTGTGGTTAAGTAGTCAGCCATCATAAAAAAGTTAAACATTTGGTTTAAATAAAAAAGTCTTCTGATTGTTAAATCAGCATTAGAGCAGGACAAAAATTAGTTTATTCAGAATTTCTGTACAGTTGGTGACAGAATTTATGTCATTTTCAACATAAATTGCTGCCAATAGGAAAACAGCTAATGCCAGACTTACTTAATATATGTTGTATGTTTCTGTGAATTGTCTCCTATAACAGTTGACAACTTAAAAAAAGAAAATAACATAATTCTGTATTTCTAAGTAACATAAAGTAAATGCCTTCCTAAAAGAAAATACATGAAGTACAAAAATACTTAGCAGCGATGACACCCTGTCTCAGTTTAGGGTTTGAATATGTGGAAGCTCTAATCAAGTTTAGTGCACCGAATTGATTTGCTATAACAAAACCAGCTTCTTGTTCAGAGAGAAAATTCAAGAGTTTAAGTGGTAAGATATTAGGTGATTTTACAACAGTTGATATAGCAGTTCAATTAGTTAAGTATCTAAATCTCATCAAAATATTCCCATAAAGATATTCCTGAGTCATTTTTTAAAATGAAACTTAATATGCCATATGTGTCTTTGAAAATTTCACACTGTAAAAGCATTTCTTAAGCCTTTTGGGGTTTTTTATTACCATAAATAAAAAATATATTAAAAAATGGTTTATTTGGTCAATTTCAGTTTATTTGATCAATTTGACACTTAGCTATCAGCTGATAGGAGTCCCAAAAAATGCGTATCTCAGAATTTAGGATAATTTCTTTGCATTTTCCTCTTCTAAAATTACAAAACTGTCAAATACAAACATTTAGATTGTAACAGTTGCTTTTTCTGAGGTTTCTTGCTTCTCAAACAGAACTTTTGGGGTACAAGTCTAGTAGTGTTAATGTAGATGTGCCGTTTGAGGTTCATTGGGCTGCTCTGCCTAACCTCCAAATCGATTCCAGAAGGAGATAAATCTCCTTCAGGTCCCATGTCATATCTGTAAGCTCCGCACGGGTATCTCAGAGTACCCTCGGCCCATCACATCGCTTAGATGCTTGTGTTTAGATAATGGAATCATGTCTTCAAAGGCCTCTCTTCTGCCAGTGAGAATATTAAGGCTGTTAGAGAAAAACAGAAGCTTGAAATAAGCCATCTCTTTCCCATTTCAGAAGATACGGAAGCAAGTTTTACAAAAAGCAAAGAGAATGGGGTGACAGGGACTTACTGCAGTCTGCCTCCTTGCAGTTTTATATGCACTGTAATGCTGAGGCCATGCTGAAACTTGCGGTCCATTGCTACAGGGCTTTAGCTGTGACAGAAATAAATGTTTGGACATGCTCTTTACTTAACTTTCTTAGTTTTATTTGTAAGGAATCAAGTAGTGTAGTACTTTGATTCTTCTTCTTCAGGGGAGACTAATCCTGTCAAGTACTATGGAAAATATTTGCATAGTTGGCAAGTCTCATTTTTTTTTCCTGGATGCTTTTTCCATGTAATTTTTTACTTTCTTCTATTTTCAAAAAAGGTCATTTGAAAACTTCAACATAACATGATCTTAAAATGGAACAGTCAGCTTTATTCTAGATACATCATTCTGGACTTTTCAGTCTGCAAAAACATGTTTTCAGTTACTTGGAAAAAATCTGAAGCCTGTGGACCACTCTTTCTGGATTTATTTGTTATCATTTGTTTTGTAAGTTGCTTGTGTATGGGATGTTTGGGTTTTTTATGTGTGCAGCAAAACAAAAATATGTGTTTTGTCAGATGCTTAATTATGGAGCCTAAACATCTTGCAAAGAATAATTTAGATGCAATATAAAGCTTTTTCTGCCCACCTTTGCGTTCAGTCTCACCATTATAGGCGCAAAGAATGATTTTCTGATGTCTGTTGAAAAGTGTTAGGATGACTGTTGTCATGTTGATTTTCTGTATCTCTTAAGTGACAATTGTGAATAAAATTGTGTCAGAGTATAAAAGATTAAGTAAATACAAAATGCAGCTATTACTATTCATTTTCTGGAGTTGTGTAACACTGTTCACTTATAAAAACGTTTACGAATTAGTAGCATGGTAAATGGGAAGAGATAATGAGGTTTGAGAAAGGTGCAGCATTAAAAACACAGTATTAAAATAATAGGTGGTGACATGGTGAGCCATCTACCTGACTTGCTGGGCTTACTTTTAATACAGATATTTACTAGTTTTTAATTAGGTATTGGTCAAATCACAGTCAGTGGTGTCAGCATCGGATTTAATCATGTAGTAGATATTCTGGCAAACAAGTTTGCGGGGATTTCAAGGTAAACATGAAATGGTTTTGTAGGTATTTGTAGGAAGTGTCTACAAACTAAACAGAAAGAGAGGAGCTCTGGAGATTTGACAGCTGGGCATTGAAGGCTGAGTTTGTGGACTGATCAGTTGGGAAGACTTTAACATTTTAATACTGAATGAAAGATGCTGTAATGCAGATAGACCTTACAAGTAAACTGTCTGTGAAGGGCTTTGTTTGATACAATAGAGAAATTTGTACCGATGGAAAGGGCAACACAAATCTTTGCAGTGTCCCAGTTAATCATGAGCCAGGGGATCAGTATGTCAAGGTGGGAGAGGAGCACCTTAAAGGGGAAAGGTGACCCAAATGTCAAGGTGACAATGTCATCTTTTGCCTGACTGTATCTTGGAATAAATTGGTCAGATTTTTATTTTAAAAGTGAGGAAATAAAACCAATGGGAGTACATGCATGAGGTTCAGTGAAGCTGAAGAAACAAAATTGTCTGGTTATGAAGGTGATTTGACTGAAGAAAAAAACTTATAAGAATAAATGTGGCAATTTTAATTCTTCCAGAGGTGGTTTGCTTTATTCTTCTCTCTCCAAAGAGAGCGTGAAATGAAAAAGCAAGTAATAAACGTGGTCAGAGTCTGCTGGGACAGACCTTGAAATAAAATCAGTAGGTCTTAAGTGATGCATTGACAAAATGGATAGGTACAGTATGAGAAAATGAGATAACTAGCAGTAGTGAATTCATACACATTTTCAGTAGGTAGCATTGGACAAGCCATCAATTCATTATTTGTTTTTCATAGAATTGATTTGTTCAGTTAAATTTAGAGTGTCTCCATTGAAAGTGGTAGGTGTTTGATGGTTTATTCAAGTGAATTTGTTGGGACTTCAATCTATGTATTTTTATTTCCTTGAGGAGTGTTGGAAGGGTATTTACCATGAACTAAAGTCTTCAGTTGTCCTTCTAGTTTGCATCTGTCTCTTACTGCTGTTCCAATGGCTGTCTGAAACATGAAGTGAACCAGTAAACATGGCCATAATGCAGGGGTCCTCAAACTACGGCCCGTGGGCTGGATACGGCCCCCCAGGGTCCTCAATCCGGCCGCCCGTATTTACAGACACACACACCCCACACACACCCCCCTGCCGGGGGTTGGAGGGGGGGAAACCAAGCAGCCGCAGATGACTGCCTGCCACTTCATCTGCGTGCCGGGCCCCTGGTTAAAAAGTTTGAGGACCCCTGCATGCATCAGACAAGTGTGAGGAACAAACGGTTGCCCTAGTTTGGCTTTCTCCCAGCCCTGAATTTTTGATACATGATTTTAAGTAACCAGTTTGAAGTGGCTGTAGCAGTTTCTGCATAATTTGATCAGTTAAGTCATAATAAATATTTTCTTTCTGTCTGTCTACAGGATCACCAGTGTACTCAGTGGCCTGGGGACCTGATTCTGAAAAAGTTCTCTATACTTCAGGGAAGCAACTGATTATTAAACCTCTTCAGCCAAATGCTAAAGTTTTGCAGGTATCATTAATACATTAACATTGACTCATGCTTCCATGTGAAAACTTTTGTCAGTTATTTGGTTTTGCTGAGGAGAAATTGTGCTAAAATTTTCCATGCAACACGTGTACTGCTCATTCCCGACCCCCCTTTTCTTTTTAGTGTTCTTGCAAATAAGGAGCTTGTTCATTTCTCTAAACTGAGAAGAAATTGACAATTTCTGCTGTGGATATTCCTCGGGCATGTGATTAAGCTCGTCCCTTTTTGTAAATAAACAAAAGGTAAAAAGATACAGCAGATTTTCCCTTTTCATTTGTTACAAAAAGAAAGATACAAAAGCAAGGGTTTAGAATATGCTTTTGGTGCAGATTGTTATGCTTTCATTCTGCCTTGTTCAAGCTGTGTTTGATTTATTTTTCTGCAGAAGAGATGATATCCGTGCGTTTGTACTGTTGGAAACACTTGTCTGCATTGGAGTGTATGAATGCTAGTAAATGATGAATGATAAATATTAAAAATAGAAGTTGTCAGACTTGTTGCATCTATGTTTAATTTTTTTTTTTTTCTGTTTCAGTGGAAAGCCCATGATGGACTTATTTTAAAAACTGACTGGAACTCAGTTAATGATCTTATTCTCTCTGCAGGTGAAGATTGTAAATATAAGGTGAGCACTACTAAACCTTTTAAAGGAAACTAAAAAGGCCAAAAAAGATACTAGGCATTCTGACATTTTCTGGTTTTAATAATACTTGGAAGCCCAAAATTAAATGAGAAGTCTTTCAGTTTTCAAGAAAAACTTGCTTTTTACGCTGTTGTATTGTTTTTAAATACACCTCTGTCTAGTAGCATAAAACTAGAATTTATTTTTTTTAGATGTGGCAGAATAAAAATAGGTAAAATGCAAGTGAAACAACTGCGAAAGGAAAATATGCAGAAATACAGAAATGATTACTCGAAATAGTGTAAGCTATGACATACAGTGAAAAAAGTAATGACATACAAAATTGAAGGAGATAAAGCTACTGTTTTCTATTACAGGAGCATTAGTGAATCCCTTAAGACATTTTTTTTTTTTGTTAGTATACTCTGTATCCAAAATAGAAAGCACATATTGTATTTCTTCCCTTAAGTAGGAACTTATTTTTAATTATATCATATGTTGGTTCTATCATTCTTTAAATGTATAATGGCTCTGATAAAAATATACACAATTAAGAAATTTTTTTAAATTATCAAATTGTTAAAATCAGTTTACTACACTGTGAATTGCTTCCTGGTATTCTATTGATTTCAATCAGTGAGAAAATTTCTTTGGTCTGGAAATGTGCAGAGGTGCATCACATTGTTGGGAAACAAGTGCAAATGGAATAAACCTTGTGGTTATTTTACAGACTTACAGTAATTTGCATGAAACAAAGCTCACTAATTAAAAATATTTTCTAGAGAATAATGTAACATTTGCCATAGCAGCAAATTCTATTGCATTGAGCAAACAATATTTATTAGAACAACCTTTAATGAAAGTTAACTATAATATATGTGATTTTTCTAGTTAGGCTAAAAGGCAAGGAAATAACTTAGAGAGTGTATTTGTGCAAATTCTGTGATCTTGAGTGAAAATGATAGCTCTAGAATAAGTAAAGGTATGCCCAAACTATGTTCATATAGGTATATATTTAAAAATTTTTTTAAAGGTTTGGGACAGTTATGGACGTCTGCTGTACAGCTCACAGCCCCATGAATATCCTATAACATCTGTTGCCTGGGCTGTGGATGGAGAATTATTTGCTGTGGGGTCTTTTCATACTTTGCGTCTATGCGATAAAACTGGGGTAAGTAACAATTCTGAGAAGTAACAGCTGTGGAGTTGTGCAAATTTATTGATAATATAGTAAATACTCCTGAGGATATATGTGTAGAGACGGGTATTTTTATTAGCAAAAACTAGTCGTGATTTCCAGCACTTTTCAGCTGGGTCCATCTGACTAAAATATTGCCTCTATGCTCTGTTTAGCTGCACGTCTAAATAGGCGTTGGGTTGGATACAATTTTTTAATACTATTTTGCCTTTCAGGATGATTTTCTGTGCATTTTTTAGCTTTTTTCCTTAAAAACACAAAGACTTTAAAAGCATCTCATTTAAGACCATCATAAATGCAGTTGTTACCTATAAAAAATCAGGCGTGTGTAGCAATAACCTATCTTTAAAAAGGAGGTAGAAGAACAATGTCCTGTGCTTTTACTATTTAGCTTTTTTTCTTAAAAAATACTGAGTTGACAAGCACATCTCATGAGAGGATCACAAAATGCAGTTGTCGGGTCAGAAATTATAAGGCTAAAGCAATAGTGAAGAGGAGCTAGGAAAATATTCATGCTTCTACTTCTGATGGCTAGACAGCACAATTTTTTCAGCTAAAGACATACTTTAATCGTGTCATCAGCGTGTCTCTATTACTTCTTAACTGTTGTGAGAGAAGAAAGGCTCCTAAAGGAGATATTGTTGTTGAGCTTTGCTCCCAATTTGTTGTTGTTGACCTAGGGATTTTTTTCAACTTGGTCTCCAATTAAAATTAATTTAATACAGTTTCATCTACCTTCATTGGTATTTTAAGTTAGCCCAGAGCACTAATTGTCTCTGGATTTCCTGTGGTTCTGCAGCTTTTTCTTCAGGCTCATGTTGCATTGAACCTTGCTGGTTTGGGACTTTTATTGCCCCACTCTCTACCTCTTTTCTTGCTGTGTTTGTTGCTTTCTTGCTGAGATTGGGAAAACAGTGTTTGCTGTGGTGTTTAGCCATCTGCAGTAGAGTTCTCTTTACCATGAACTTGGACTATGCGTTTTGAGTATTTTTACGTTCATGAAGGAGAGCCTTTAAAAATTACATGAGAAGAGGCATGCAGGATAAGATCTCTGAGTCTTCATATTTCACTTCCTATACTGATTCTGGTTTCGTTGATCTTCAACGGCAGAAGTAAGTGTAAGCTAGGTGTTAAATTTGAAGTAGGAATTGCTTCTATTTTCTGTCCTGTTTCCTCTTAATCGGTTTAAAAAATTCCTCTTGCTACTTAATCTATATAAGTAAAATCTGATGATAACTGTCTTGAAAGAATAGTACTTGATGCAATTTTCTTTTGGAAACTATTAATTTTCCAGTTTTATTTCGATATCTAAGGAGATTTTTATTACCTGTGTGATACAAACACAGCAGGAAGTTAGAAGAGTAAAGTAGTGAGTGGAGCTGGGGCCTGAGGTACGAGCTTGTGCAAAAGATAGGGGTAAACTCACACAGGTAAAAAATATATTTAAGTAGTATAAAAGATAATGAAGTAAAGAAGGTATTTTCTCTCTCATTGGTATAAGGCTGGAGAGCAGATTGCAATTTCCATCACCTAATGTTTTTCGTCATCGTAATTATTCTTTTAAAAGAAGATATGCCTTACTGTTAGATTTGTCTGCCTTTGTTCAAAATTTAGATACTATTTCTCTTTGCAGAAGAAAATGGATAAACTGTCTCTGCACAATCTTTATGACCATACACACAGTCATGGGTCAGCTGCTAGAGGGTAAGATGCTGAAATGGTTGTTAGGTGGCTACATCACCGGTGGGGACATTTTTTCTTCTCCCTGGCATTCTTTTGGTTGGGTTAGCATTGGGCCTTGAGTGTGGGATTTTGTCATTATCTTTACCAGCTGGGTGCACATATCTGCTGATATGCTTGCTGCTTCCCTTAGCAGGGTCCTTTAAGATTGCCTGAAAGCTTTTGTTCCAGGCAAGGTAGATAGGAAGATTTTTCTCCATTTTAATATGCCACTGAAGTCCACTTAAAATGTAATTAAAGAATGTTGCCTTTCCATCTCCCTATATAAATATGCTGCTGTAGAAGTGTTTATATAGATATATACACACACACCACATTTCACTTGATGAAGCTGAATAAGATATATTTATGTGAGTATAATCATATATGCATTGGACCAGGTTATATTCAGACTAGCCATTAGTATTTTCTTTTCAAAACAGCACTTTAAACGATGCCTTCTTCTTCCACACACACTTTTCCATCTCCTTTCTGAATATTGTTTTTGAGTATTGGGACCACTGAGCTATATAAGCAAGTGGTAAATGGAAATAAATAAGCTCTTGTGTGGGTGAGGCCAACAATTTAATTTGCATTTTTCACTCAATATAGATTTATGCTTCAATGTGGCAAGGACTGGTGCAGCAGAAAAGGAAGGAAAATACTAGGTTTCTTTTTTCTGCTGTCATGTATGCTGGTTTGTAGCATATAGCTTTTGTTCCTGATCCCTAGGGCCTTGCTGTTCTTCTTTCTAGCTATTATGTAATATAATTTACTGTTAAGTATGGTTCCAACTCCTGCTAGCTGAAAACCAGTAATTTATTAATCAGCATTTAATATTGAACAAGCTTGTGGACTTTGTTGGAAACTTTAATGCAGA
Source organism: Falco naumanni (assembly GCF_017639655.2). Classification (NCBI taxonomy): domain Eukaryota; kingdom Metazoa; phylum Chordata; class Aves; order Falconiformes; family Falconidae; genus Falco; species Falco naumanni. The sequence continues at coordinate 27,621,415 of NC_054066.1, forward strand.
TAGGTTTATTTTTTCATAAAATTAAGGGTTCTTTTACCTGGTTTATTGCTTAACTCTTAAAGAAATGAAGACATATACAGTAGCTAGTGCCAGGTGCTTTTGTCTGTTTAGCAGCTAGCAATGATGATTTATTATCTTTAAAAGTCATGATTTTTCATTAAAGTTTCTTTCCTGACATTGAGTGTAAATAGTTACTAAAGAAGTAGTTTTGCTAGTATTGAGGGAAAAGGAAGAATGATTCACATACCACCAGAGTGATGGAGTTTGAAGAGAACCAGACCTGGCTTTTACTGGTCAACATAGACATTTTTATTATGTCTGATGTAATGGAGCTGTATTGGCAAATTGCTCCTCAGGGAGCCATCAGGCAATATATATATATCATTAACTCTTCTCTAGCATATGTGTTCAGTTTCGGGACATAATTATATTAAATTCTGTTAGGGTATGTTCTTTTCTCCTTTTCTTTCTACTTGGATACTTTGTTCTAATAGCTTCATGTTAAAAGAAAACTACAAACCTAATAGTAACTTCTAGAAGTTGTGTTTCTTCATTGAAAAATCACTTTTGCTCTGACAGCATTATGTATGTAAAAGAAATTATTATGGCTGTCCTACAGAATACCAAACAGAATATATTTAATGTTGAAATTTGTTGTCTGCTTTAGTGCCCATGATCATTAACCCTGCGGAGAGTGCTAAGATTAGTTTTAAAGTATATATATTGAAATGTAAAGCTGGATGTATTGATGGATAGACTTTAGCCTTCCTGGTGTTCACAGCTTTTCAGAATCTAATCACTTGGAGGGCAGTGCTTAAAAGTTCATTTATGTAAGCTATTTCCTGTGGCTCTGCATGCTTCCCTTGACATTGCTGATCAGGTCAAAATATTTACACAGTAAAAGATGGTAAGAATGACTGAAATTCACTGATTTCCTCCTTCCCCACTCCACTCCCACATAAGTATCTTAGGAAATGGACTGTACCCATCTGCTCCAAAGACAGGTTGCTTTCCCAGTGCTGTGGAGTGTAAAAGGATAATCAATAAAAAACTTTAAAGTGAAACACTGGTCAAATTAATCCTTTCAGAATTGCCAACAAAAGTTAGCAAATATGGACATCAAATTCATATTTTAATAATGCTAAATGCATTTATGCATTTGTTTTGGGGAGGCCTTTTAGCTTTTCTTTTGTTAATGTTTTATTTACCCTTAATGGGGATTGATCAGTTTGATTTGAGTTTTGATTGTCATTTTCCAAATTAATCGTGCTCTTGTTGAATGTTTTTTCTGGTGATATTTATCCACATTCTGTTTTTATAAATAGATAGATGTTTGTTTGACTGCTAAATCTTGCCCTTTGATTCACTTCTAACTTGATTTCATCAGTATGCTTAAATTCTTTGTGATGAAAGCAATTCTCCACCTAAATCTGTAAGTTCATGCTTTTAGATAATTATGTAAATTCCACAAACTTTCTTTTATTGCAGAATGAATTGTGGCCATTTTACTAGACTGGTAGTTTGCATATTTGACTGATTCTGTTATATGCAGCTTTTTATATTCCATGGCTTGCTCCATGGAATGTCTAATTTTGCTGGAAATTCTACTAAAAACATTTGGAAAACTTAATAACATTTAGGGAATATTGCCTAATATCTACAGAAAATGAAGGAAAACATTCTGCAAGTCTAACAACTACTCTTCACCCACCACACCATTTAAAAGAAATATGATTACAGTGCTATGGGTAAAAAATACTGAGCTCTGTGGTACCGTGTTTTGTTTCAGCTTTTTCTCAAAAAGATATAGACTGAACTTAATGACCAGGGTTGGTCACGTATTTAGCAGTGTTTGTCCTTTTTTCCTAATTTTTTTTTAAACTATCAACAAATGAGGGGAAAAAAGCGTCTAAGAATTTTAAAACTACAGTATAGCAGGTATCTACAGAGAAGCTTTGAAAATAATTTAAGTGTTTATGATTAAAGCAGTGTTTTTCATTCAGGACAGTAAATTGTGTGACTAATGTAAAATTAACATTATTTATCCTTTAAATTAACATTAGCTATTGTACAAATATGAAAGAGAGAACAAGATTTTGAAAGTCAATGTATACAGTGCATGTGTTTTCATATTATTCTGATAGTGCTGAATTGTCCTAAGCTAGATCACTATGAAAAAACCCAAGCAAATCTGTTTTCTATAGAGTTACAACAAGCTTTGATCCCATTACATTTAGTTTTAGTCATGTTTCACAGACATATGCGTTTGGCAGTGTAACAAAAATAAGGGTTTTTTTTCCTGCGCTGTCTCTATTTCATCTACCTTTATTAATAGTCATGATCCTGAATTCTTTGTAGGTCAATAAAAGAAAAAAATATTACAGATAGGTTTCCTATGGAGTTATGTTGTTGACCAATTCTTTCCAAGTTGGCATATTTGAATTTATTGGAATTGGCTAATGTGACTTCTGGAAGAAAATGAAAACATGTGCATCATCTATGGAAGTAATAATCTATTTAAAGAACTACATCAATGTTTCATTTTCTAAGGTTAAGAATTTATAGGGGACAGTTTGTCATCCTATTTTTAGTTCTTGGGTCTAATAATTATGAGAATGTGCTTGGATTTCAGGAGAATTTTAGATATCCTCTGTCTGGCTTTGTTCTTCTAATAGGCAGCTTAATTGATTTTTATAATCTTGTAAGTTTCAATTTGCCTTCCATTACATCAGAAAATTAATTTTCTGATTAGAAGCTTCTGGGAAGTTTGCACTAAAGTGTCAGCTCATCATGTAGAAGTAGTGAGAGCCGATTGCCAGCTTTTAGTGGATGTTCAGACTAATGTATTTTCAGATGTCAGCTACCTCTGCACTAACATGAAATGCCCTATGGAGCACAAGGAAAACTAAGCCTTCAGTTAAAAATAGGTAGATCAATAGATCAATAGATAGATATCCTTAGTTTCAGAGGACCTGAAACTTTCTGTGTCAGACTTGGATTGGAGGCTGGTTCCAGCATGCTTATCTTGGTTTGTATCAATTAGGGCATAAAAGGACGAGAGCATGTATTTAATGTTAGTCTGTTCTGTGCTCTGATTCCTGGAATGGATTGTGGGAGAGATTGCACGTTGTCTTTTCATAAACAATGGTGAAATTATTGGCAAAGACTAAGTCAGTGGATTAGGTATGTTGTGTAGGTTCTGACATCATGAGGAGGTACAGCAGCATCAGCTTTAGTTCAGCTTACATCAGCATTCCCCATTCAGAACTCCACATACTGGTGAACAGCTGAAACAGAGACCAGACAGTAACAACCAAGTGTCATTTGTACAGCTGACATCAGTATTACTCCTATAATTTAAAATATAAGAAAATACTCTTTCTTCACTATCTTTATTTCAGAACCTTTATGCTGTGGTATTATGTGGATGACCTTTCTTTATTTATTGCATTCAGTCCAGAAATAATAACTAGATCCTTCATACTGAGTCTCGGAGCATCAATATTATAGATTTGAAAGACTATCCTTGTTCCTGGGACACAGAATTCTCTGAATCTTCTCACTGAAATAATTTCACCGACATCTCAAAAGCCTCCTTGGTTTCCATTTATGGAAGTCAGTATTCAATGACTACAGTACTTCATCTTTTTTACTACATTGTGCAATCAGAAAAGGGAAGCTTAAGTTAAGTTATTGCCTTTATGTATTTATTTAATATAATGAAACTTTTATAACTACTGTTTTTGTTCTTGAGTTGATTTCAATGAAAAATTAATTATGACACAGGAAAAGTGTAAGTTAAACAGTAATACCAAAGTATAACATTGCAGCTAATGTTAGAACAAGGTTCATACAGTCATTCATATAATATAGTAGGGATATTCATACGCTTTTTTCTTTTTCTTTTTTTTTTTAACTTGGTATATCTAGGAAATACATTACAGCTATTTTTTAAAAATTGTTCCTATTTTACAAGTGGAGAGCTAAATTATTTTTATTATGACATTTTGTGTACATGATAAATGTAGCAGACATCTGCAGGGAGTATGAATCATTGGAGTGGTCTGAATTATACTGAGAGCTTTAAAAAATAACTGGAAAATAAAACTTCGTAATTGCTTTATAAATATATTTTATTTTTTTAAAAAACCGGGGTTTAATCTGGATATATTTATTGTGTATTTCAACTACCTGGAAAAAAACCACTTCTGGATAGTTTGTTTTTTTAAAAAAGTAGTTTTGGAAATGTATCCTCTCGGAGCTGCAGCGTATCCGCTATGCATAAAAAAAGTAGCACCAAAGCCACATTCTTCAAGTTCTCTAAACTGGTTCTTAGTGGATGGCTTGATGCTCCTTTATTATTCATTCTGACTGATGGGTAGATTCTTGATCAAAGGGAAATGACCTTTGAAACAGCCTTGTCTGTTTGGGAGGATCCCAATACTGAGTTTTGAAATAGTACTTCTTCAAAGTGTTCTCAGATAGATCACATCTGGCCAGCTGTGAAAAATATGTCTCAGATGTAGGACATTTAGAGCATTCTCTGAGTGTGCTTGTTACAATCATTTGTCCTACAACCTCAAGAGCTTACTCATTTGCCATATAAGGTTGTCAGACATAGTTAAATATTGTGCTCTTAATTACTATGGAGTGTTTCATACAGAATTTATCCCATTGAGACAGAAGAGTGTGTTATGGACCTTTCTCCAAAAATTGCAATTGCCTTTCCCAACTGCAGATCATATAGGCAGTAAATGGCGTGTCTGTCAGCCAAGAGGCATGGAAGCTGAAGCCTTAAAATTGAGTGCTTGAAACTGGAAATTTAGTCAATGCTGACATTGTCTTTTGCTCACCCTTATGCGCGTAGGCAGTAAAAGAGCCTTAACTCAGTAGGTCATCTTACATAGTATTCTGCAAATCATTAGTGTGACCGGGAGGTTGAATTTCATCCCATTGTGTTTCCGTGCTGTTGAGCATTTAAGTATGACACCTTTCTTTTACTGTAATTTTTGTGATTTCATTTCGTATAAATCACATGAAGACTTTGTGTGAAGGACTTAGTATTTCTTGGGGTTTATGTGTACTGCAAAAGAAATCAGAATATGAAGTGTGTTAGAAACATTAGGTGAGTATTTTCTTCCAACTGTCTCCCCTTTGGTATAATATCATGTATCCAAAAGTCATGAGAATCCAATGTCTACATTTAACTTCAATCACATGTTTTTTCTTACTGATTTGATTCTTAAGATTTTAAATGTATTTGACTATTCAGGTAGTTCTTCAAATGCTGAATGTTTTTTAAAATATTCCATTGCATAGTTCTGGAGAAGCGATAGTTGATATTTGCTTTTTGTTTTAAAATCTGATTTAATATCTTCCTCAAAGTCCATAAAAAGCTTGTTTCATTTGTTCTCATCCACTTTCAGGGAAACGCTTGGAGATTTGGGATGATTTGTATGAACTGTATTTCTGAGATGCAAGAAATAGAAAACAAGTGTCTTGGTGTGAAAATTCTTCTAGTTTTTGACAAGAATGTATTAATAAGGATCCAGCTAACTTTAGATCCCTCATACATAAGGCTGGGGGAATTTAAGAATAAAGTTCTTCACTAGAGGAAATTAAAATATTGAAAAAGAACAAAATCAGCTTTAGTACTAAATGTAAGCATTTCTTGTAACTACATCCATGGTATGAATCAAAAGGAAAAAAGCAAATGCTAGTTTTTATACCTCTTCCTTGTTCTTTGTGCTAGGGGGATTTATAATTTTATTCTTCACAATGCTAACAGAGAGAATGAAAATATGGGAGGGAGATGTCAAAGGATAAGAAATCACGTGCCGTTTCAGCAGAACACATGCTCTTCTTTTGCATTCACATTGCACTGGAGCAAGCAAATCCGTGGAGCTGTGTGGGTAGGAGGGGGGGGCAATGTGCCCTGTGCTGAGGCAGGCAAGGAATTAAAACGTTCAATGCAGCTTACACCCTGTCATTAGAGAGTATAAAGCTCCTTTTTTTTTTTTTTTTTTTTTTTTTTATTAAAATCATCTTGTAGCAGCCAGCCCACGAACCGCTGTATAATCTCTACCGTCATTTCCCGAGGCTGGCTAGCCGCTTGGGCAAAGCCGTGTCCCTGATCCGGACGGCACTGCAAGCTCTCAGTCACGCTGCTGTCACGGCTTCCTGCTGCCCCAGGAATTTTGAGCATCCATTTAAAAAATAACAAACCAAACTGATACTTTAGTAGAGGTAGATCATGTAAAGAGTAGGAAAAGGTGAAGGAAAATGTTAGCTGCAATACTGCAGAAATGCATTATTTATGTCCTAGTGAGCCTTTCCACCTTACAAAATCCCAGTTAGCAGGAAAAAGTGCAGTGATGCCGTTTTGCCTACTATTTGAATTTCTAGCTGCGTAGGAAGGCAGGTACACTGCATACTTACTTTGATAATAAGATTCTGAACTATAGTTATTTGACCTGTGCTTCCACAGCATTAAACTGTGATACTCCTCTGTGAGCACCTCTTAATTAGACTAAAATGGATGCAGCACACAAAACTATTGTTCCTGGTTCTCTCCAAAGCTAGACCAGATGTCACTACTTTGATTGCAGTAATGTTTCAATTTTTTGTTGTTATTGCAAGCATAGCAACTGGAAATTTTGAATACATCCTTCCCCTGTACAGTAACAACAGAGAGTGGAGAAAAAGGTGGGCAAGGTATCAAGCTGTTTTTTTATGTTAGGAGGAAAACAGTATACAGGCATCGCTTTCAGAGCTTTTCATAACCCACCAATGTCCCATTGTGCCTTGTTTGTACTGACTGGTTTTGCCCAGGGCTTGATGTTTCTATATTCAGGAGCTACTGTCAACCACAGCATAAACTGAATGCATCACACTTCAGACCGTAAGCCTGTTGCACTCCTGCAACCAGTATAATTGTTTCTAAGTATTCACTTAATTTTTAGGTTGTGATTGCTTAGATTTGTGAATGAATGAGTACGCTTTAAATGTATTGTGACTAGATAACTTTTACCTAATGTACTTCAGGCATTGTGACATTTTTCATTTCTGCTGTAGCTAATGGTTTTCTTTTTTGTATCCCTGGTTTTCAAGAGTTGGGCTTTAGATATCTAATCTCTTTGTTTTGCTTATTCAAACCACAATAAAAAGTTAGTTCATTGATGTTTCTTAAAAAATGATCACCCTGCAAATCTATTTATTACAATAAATCATTTCCAGAAAGTACCAAAAAAATAAGAAATATTTTCTCTTTTTCTGCAAGTGGTCATATGCTTTAGAGAAGCCAAATACTGGCAGCATATTTAATATTGCTTGGTCTACTGATGGCACGCAACTAGCCGGAGCATGTGGAAATGGACATGTCATCTTTGCCCATGTCGTGGAGCAGCACTGGGAGTGGAAGAACTTTGAAATAACGTTAATTAAGAGGAGAACCATGGAGGTAATCTTCACAGTTCAGAGCTGTGCATTCTGATTGCTAGCTTTCTAAGGCTCTTTTTAGTACAAAACGGGCATTTTTAATCCTTGATAAAACATTATCCTTTTTTTTCCTGAGTGCATATGACTGAAAACATTTAAGATCATAAAATGGCCAAAGTTAGTAAATGGTGTAAATAATTGTTAGTTGTGGAAAAGATCGGATCCATGTAAACCAAACCATGCCACCAGATGGACGAGAACTACATAACTCAGTACTTTATCCTCCAGAAAAGTGCAAAGCTCATTTAAAAAGCATGTGAAATTATCTGTGAGAGGCCACGTACAAAAGAGAGATGATACCAAGTATAATGAAAATGTTTATCCAGAAAACAATACAAATACATTGGCCAAAACCAAAGCGTCATACTAAATAGCATTACAATAACTGTCAGCAAAGATGAAGTTGCATAACTAAGTGTAGGTAATACAGAGGAGCTTTCTTCACCTTATCTGCGTTCATGAGTTGTTGAGGTACTGATGCATTTTGTAGTAGCTGATGCTTTAATAACGTTTAACGTATCCTTGTTGTTAATGACGCTGTGATGAATGTTGCTGTCTTACAGCATTACCAGGTAAATTTGGTTGCTGACTATAACTGTAAAGAGATGTAACGTGCTTTTCTGCACCACATATTGTATTGCAGCCTAGATTCAGATCTTCCAAAACTACAGAAATTTGTCATGTATCATATAACATACATCAGGTACCTGCATGGCGCTTCCAGCTGAGTGCTGAGCAACAGGCATTGACCTCAGCGGGACCTGCCAAGTCTCAGCACTGCTGGAAATGAAACAGGCCCCTACATGTGGTTTCTGGAGTTTAAGTTTAGGATCCTTCTTTTGAAAAATCTTGGCCTTAATCCACATTTAGGTTACCAAATATCTGGGAATTAAGACAAAAATATGAATTTTTACCTTCTAATTTGTCCTCTGTGTTCCCAGACACTGACTCACAACATTCACTCTCTGAACACTGGGATAATATAAGATTTCCATTCTTACAAATTTTCCAAATTGCACATTTGGTATTTGACATAAGGCCAATATTTTCAATACTGAAGTCAAGTTCCTAAATTCCTAATTAGACCTTTAAATATTTCTTGGTCTTGATTCTTTTAATGTTGAATATGTAATTGGGAAAAGTTGTAACAACAGAAATGTTGTATTACAATTTGGTCCGGTGGGTGGGATAACATGAGTCAGTGTCTGGGAACACAGAAGACAAATTAGCAGGTAAAAATTCATATTTCTTCTTTCATTCCCAGACATCGACTCGTAACAGATGGGCTCTATGAATAATCTCCAGGGTGTTTGAATATGCAAACAACTCAGGAAGTATAGCTAACCCTGATTCAGGACTAATTTTTTATTTTATTATTTTATTTAATTTCTATATGTTTATGTAGGAAAATATTACCTACAAAAAAGTTCTAGATGCATTCTTTTTTCTTGAGAGCTACAATAGCTAAGTTAATTACGGATGTATCACTGCAGCGGACATAGCAATTAATATGTCTTTGGAAATGATTTCTAGGCTTTCATAATAATTGAGTTCAGTCGTTGTTTTGCAGTTGGTTGCATAATGGCGAAAATGAAAAAGTAGTTACCACCCTCAGAATGGTGACATCTTAAAAAAAACCAACAAAGAACAGCCCATAAGCAAACAAAAAAACCCTGCCATAAGAGACCTTCTTAGATTTTAGCTGCCTAAAATCTTCAAGCTCAGAAATCTGTGTTGATTATAGGCAAACTGATTTTCTTGAAACGTTGTCCTTTGAACGAATTTTCACAGAAATGGCAAAGGCGCAGCCTGCTCATCAAGGCCATCTCCTAAATTTCCCTTACTTCAGAGAGGTAGCATTAAAGTATATGCTAGAGCTGTTCAGCATCTAGACAATACATCTTTATCCAAATCTTGGATATTGCTGAATTGTTTTGATGATAGAATGATGGGATCGCTGAAGTGTTATATTTCAAATGTTTAAATAATCAGCAACCAAACACTGAGTCTTAAAATGGGAACTTTCAGACATCCTTGAGCTCAGATGATTTTTCTCAACTTCATGTATAATATTGTTCTTATACCTTATGTATTCCAAGTACACATTTATTGCTCCTTTCTTATAAGGAGCTCCATCCAGCTCTTCAGTAATTATTCATTGTTTATTCAGACTTTATAGAACCTTAGAGTTTAAGTTTTTACCAGTGCTGTTAAAGTGCCTGTTCCCACATAGATATGTTCTGATTGCATATTAGTATCAGCATGTACTTAAAATAAGAGAGAAATATGGTATTTCACTAGTTAGTTTTCATTTCAGTTATTGTGTGTCTATTTAACAAAATTTTCTTTTGATTAGGTGCACAATGTTATTAATGATGCGGTAGATTTGTTGGAGTTCCGTGACAGGGTTATTAAGGCCTCTCTGAACTACGGGCATTTGGTTGTTTCAACTTCTCTTCAGTGTTACGTGTTTTCGTAAGTAATACAAATCCATGAAGCTTTCTCAAGTTTATCTGTTGGAGACTAGGAGAAATTTTATTTGAAATCCAGCAGTTAACTTTTATTTATTTATTTGTTTGTTTATTTTAACGAATTGAAATATTCTATGGAACCTAGCATCATCTACAATGAAATGTATTAGAGTATAGTTGCCCTCCCCCATCATCCTTTCTTTCAGCTTCTTGCTGGTGCCATGACTGTTCATTTTGCTGCAAAAATTTGGCAGGCTTTCCTTTCACATAGAAGCTGCAGGAATGGTGACTGGATGTAAATGTATTTGTGCCTCCATCTAGGGACTCCTTTTTTTGGATTCTGCTTCTGGCATGCCATTATTTTGGAGTAGAATAGGAATGATTCAATCCTGCATCATGTTTTAAGAATATGATATTCTGTTTCGTGTGCAGAAATTTAAAGTTTACTCCTAAAGGCACTTATCAGTGAGATGTTCAGTGAGATGATTAATTCTGAACAGTAATGCAGCCTGTAGTAGGACACATGAGAGGGACTGTCCTAACTCCAGATCACTGTAAAAGAGTTGAATTGTGATTCAGAAATATTTAAAAAATATATTTATTTCATATAAATATGATTTTGCTGTTTAGTAAGACTCCTAGGTTAGCTGCTCTAGTGTGAAGGGATGCAAAAATGAAGGCAGAAGTGTTATTGGATCATACTGCACAGTTATCAGTGTTGCTTGGCTTCTTAAATGCTGTTTCCCTTTTGAAAACCTCCCTTTTTAGGAATATTAGATGATTAAAATGTGTATGCTTTACTTAGTGAGTTCAACTTTGTATTTGCAATGATACGTGAAGATTAGCATTTTTAACAAATGATGAATTATTTTTTTTTCAGTACAAAGAACTGGAATACACCACTGATCTTTGATCTGAAGGAAGGAACAGTTAGTTTGATTCTACAAGCAGAAAGGTAGGTAACTTCTTGTAATGCTCACTATTAGATGTGAACATGCATTTCCTAAACCTTTGTTATAAGTACGTAATGAGATATTAGGAATAGACAAAGAGTACACAGTATCGTTGAGTAGCATGGAAAGGCTTAGCTGGTATGTTTACTGTAGGTCTACGGTGGTGGTAATGAATCTTTTAATACATTATGTATTTTATACTCTTATTTATGGGAGAAAGTAGAGCTGACATCTGGGGTTTTTTTATGTTTTATATTGCTTTTTTGAACTTCTATATATATTTTTATAAATTATCTTTGGTCTCCAGATTTTATTAAAAACATTGCCAGCTATGCCAAATAAATAGTTTCATTTTTCTTTATTTGTATTTTTAGTTGCAACACATTAATATGTTTTCCTCCTCTGTTTAAAAAAACTTTAATCTGTATTTCCTTTTAAAAATCATTTGTCAAAGAGATTATTACATATGCTTTTGTTTTAATCTGTATTTCCTTTTAAAAATCATTTGTCAAAGAGATCTTTACATATGCTTTTGTTTTAATCTGTATTTCCTAAAAATCATTTGTCAAAGAGATCTTTACATGTGCTTTTGTTGAAGTCTTTCAAAGGACTAAGAATAGGAGTCAAAACTCTTGAGTTTTGGTTGTAGTATTAATTTTTGTGGACAAATATTGTTGGACAACTATTTCTACAAAGTGCAGCACAGTGCTCACAGCAATTTTGAATGCCTTGAATTAAACACGTATGTCCTAGTCTACAAAGATACTGCAGGAGAGAATGGGTAAGCAAGTGGACAGGATTTTGAAGATCAGTTTCTAGACTTGGAGTTTTGTGCTGCTGATTAAAAGAAATTTTGAAAATGTGGTACAGATTCTTTGGCAGTGTAGGTGATCCACAGAGACAAACCTAAAAATTAGGTAAAACCAGGCTACCTTTACAGATATATGTGCACACAAACAGCGGTTCATTTGGTGCCAGTGTTTGGTAACATTTACAATAGCTGAGGGTCTAACAACTGGCTTGTTGTTTATGGGTGTGTTTTTTGTGTCTTTGAACTAGAGATACCGTATTTACCAGTTATACAGAACATAAATAGTTCTACTGAACAATAAAAGTTTGCAATGTGTTCCTGCAAATAAGTTATTTTTCACTGAAGCCATGCATCGTAAGAGATGGTGATCAGTTCATTAAATGCCTTCTATTTTCTGCACGCTATAATCTAGTCACACTGAAGAAAATGGTACAGGTAATACTATTTCAAAGCTAGCTGTACACATTAAAGCTGTTTCTCACATACATTCATACACACAGCATCGTCTCATGGGGTGATGTGTGGGGAGTAGCATCTTACAACACCCTGTCATCAGGAGTTACAAGATTTAAATCCTGTAATATCATAACAGATAAAGTCACAGTGATTCCAGGTAATAAGTATTTTTCATGGAAAAAGATAACATTCACACTAAAACTGAAATATTCCATACAGAGCTTTCAGAATATCAACTTTGAAATGTGAAGTTTAGAAATTATGTATTTAACTGAAAACAATTTCAGAATGTTAGACAATTACCTTCAAACTGTTGAAACTATAATCATGCTTTTCTGCATTATTTAATTATTTACCTTTTGTTGGTGGTGTGTTTTTTTTTTTTTTTTGGCAGGCATTTTCTTCTTGTAGATGGTGGAGGACTTTATTTATATTCATATGAAGGAAGATTAATTTCCTCTCCAAAATTTCCAGGAATGAGAACAGACATTTTAAATGCTCAGACAGTATCTCTGAGTAATGATACTCTAGCAGTAAAAGACAAAGCTGATGAAAAGGGTAAGTTCTCTGTTCTAGTAGTTCCGTGTTTACTAATAATTCATTACGAGGCTTTCAACATCTTTGGTACAAAAAAAAAAAAGCACAAAGCATAAACAATTTATCTGTGATATAAAGACAATATTTATTTTTTAAATGTATTACAATGATTGGTCTTGCTTAACATCGATGATAAAAGTTAGAGAATGATATATGTCTTTGCACTTCCAGTTGTGTGTAATGCATCAGAGAACCATGGAATCTTTGCATTAAATACTTGAACGGTAGGTTTTCACTCTCTGACGTGATTTTTCTAAAGAAGTAACTCAGCAACTTTTTCTGCTTGGCTGCTGCTCTTAGAAGCTACCAGTGTATTAGCTGTGATTAATTTTAGTTCTCGGGTGTTCTTTGCTTTAGTTTTTTTGGGTTTGTATCTTTACAGCACATAGGTTTTATATGCAACTGATAGGGCCATAGGTATGAGGTTGTGATGTACTCTGTCTCAGTGCTGTCTTCTTGAAGAGTTTTATTCTCTTAGCTTTTGTATTTTGGCATCAAAAGCACTGTAATTCTAAACCATAACATGGCCAAATGAGCTTCAGGTAAGTTTTTGCATTAACGAATGGTACAGGAATATCTTTTTGTCAGTCAGCTCTTTTCCTTTGTTCTCTCTGTTGATGCAAAGCTGTGAGTTTACCTGTGCAACAATATAAATTTTAAGTGTCTGCTGGAGACAGACACTTCCCTTGCTGGAAAAACCCACGGCTCTGTGACTTTTGACTTCGTAACTGTGCTATTTATAGGCCATACAAGGATGACAATGGAGGGCTGGAGTGCTATCTATAGCAGTATTTCTCCTGCGATACAGCCAGTAAGGGGATTACCGGTGGGAACAACTGTGCGCAGGAGGTGCTGTTATTGCAGAGTCAAACAGTGAAAACTTCCTGCCCGTGGTTCCAACTGACACTCGCTCGATCTATTAGCTATAACTCTGTTACCCTAGTATTAATGAATAGATTTTAAACAGATTCAGAATTCTAAAATTCTTTGTTCTGCAGCAAAGAACCACCATATCTATCTTCTTTTTGCCATAGAAAAAAGCCTTTCAGTGTGAAGTACAAAAGAAGATCCTGGCAGGGAGTTAGCCCTTTAGTACTGATTCCATGGTAGTTTTCTCAGCATATAACCTGCAACTTAAATTACTTGGTCAATGAAGAAAACCTTTATAATGATCTTTTAAAATATCCTCACCCAAACAAAAGAAAAAGTAGGTGAGGTTTTTCTCACTTCCCTGTTACAAAGCATTTTTGCTACTCTGTACAGCTGAAGAATGTACAAGAAAAAAAAATACATTTATCTTTTGTGTGAGAACAAATACTTTCTTTCATTTTGAGTAATTATTTTTAAGAGTAGTAGCATAACTAGTATGTATTTAATTTTTAAGGAAAATTACTTCAGAAAATGTTATCATCAAACACGAAGACATTAGATATCTAAACCAGCTGTGCAATAATTAAAATTTATTTTAATCAGCAAAAATATATTTCAGTGTAAATTATTAGGAGGAAAGCAGTAGGATGCAAACAAAATCTAAATGGATAAGTAAAAAGTTGTATTTTATTTCTGATCTTTTCTTTTTTACTCTGTGTGTATGTCTATTTATATTACATGAGTGTATGTGTATTTGTATATTAATACATGTAACACGGGGACTTTATACTTTTGCCGTAGTGACACCTTGATGTAGTTAGAACAAAAGCAGTAGAAGTACTTTCAATAAGTTGAGGTTATATAGAAAATGTATCCATAAATATTGACTGTTCTCTATATGCGTGCATATTTAACGTTTCGATGGTAAACTCACTCTCTTGCCCTGTTCCCCTGCCTGTCTTCCTGAGCAGACTGAAGAGCATCTCCATCTCCAAACCTTTCCCATTAGTGTCCTGAAAATCTTGTGAGCTGGTTCTGCATGCAGGGTAATCTTCATCAAAATTGTAATTTACAGAGGCTGGGTTTCTGGCTATGATTTCAAGATAAGCTCTCCAAATTATTCTGTTGATAGGAGCTTCCATCAGGGCAATGAGTAGGGGTGGGGTTTTTTTTCTTTTTTAGATACAAGCCCCACTAGTAGTGGTAAAAAGCCTGATAATATGCCAGCACATGGGAAAACAGATCCTTGGCACAGGAAACCGCGGCTTATCTAAGCCTGTTTATCCTTCTCAACTCACCCCAGCAGAAGCCGTTCTTTTTTTTCTTTGCCCTGTTTTGAGGGCAGGTCTGTTTTTCATAATGCACTGCAATATAGAAATATCTAAGATAGCTCAGTTTGATGCAGGAAGCAGTTTACATGTTGTAGCATGGAGCTGTCTACAAGCTAATTTACACTGAAACAGAGGACGCTATCACTTGCTGTCCTTCAGTGTTTTTACTTGGATACTCTTCCTCCTTCAGCAATCTAGAAAAAAGGTTGGTATCTCTGCATTTACAGTCCTTCCTCAGTCTCTAATAAAGCTGGAAGAGGGAGGTGAGCCTGTTCTTAAAATGGAGCTGCTCACCCTAGGAGCAGTTATTCTGTCGTAAGAGAACAAGTGTGTTAAAAGGCACACACACAGTAGCTGTTCTCTTTCTCTGGATGTTCAAAGTGAGAGAATACCCTTTATTCATATATTTCATTTATACATATTAAAAAGATCTATTTTAGGTTCTAAATGATTATAAAGTGATGTGGAATATTTCCAGACCAGAAAAAAAGAAACAAAACAACCCCAAACTTACTTTCTTAAATATGTTTATAAACATTGTAGATTCATGAAAAGTTAACCAATTTTACTTGTCAGTTAGGTACAGTGATTTTCTTTAAAACTCTTCATCTCACTTCCTATAGCTAGTATAGTAGTTGTAAAATTGGCTTGTATAGCTAGATCAAAAATTTCATGCAGGGAGACATGCATAAAAGTGAGAAAAATAGAACTTCTCAGAAACAACTAGGGTGGTGGGTTTTTTTGTATATTTAGTCTGCTGCCAAGAGCAAAACCTTTTTCTTCCTCTGCAAACTCAACCAATGTTTTCTGAACACCTGCTCTTACAGTTGTATTTTAAAAAAAAAAATCTGCCTGTATAACCATTGACCTCAAACCAACATCCTGTGTCCTAGTGAAAGAAATGCACAGCAGGATTAACATGTTAACATCGCCATCCTTTGGAATGAACTTGTATGTTCATCTTACGTAGTGTACTTACAGGTAATGCTTTGAAATAGCAGGTGGGGTGTGTTACTGAACATCTGAAATGTTTCTGTCACATCTGAAAACATCCATGGACTAACGCTGAATTGCGTGCTTTAAATTACAACCGGTGTTCCTTATAATGTTACAGTTTCCTCTAGGTTTGACTAGGTTTGAATACTCTACCTATGCCTGTCTGAATTCATGTGCGTATTCACAGACTGTGTATAAAGTATGTATGAATAGGTTTTGAACACACAGGGATATGTGTGCATCACACACACATACACTTGTATCTATAAAGACAGAAAGAAAGGAAGAAAGAGAAACTTTATTTTTAAGTGAATTGCAAATTTGAGTCATCACTGGATATCCCATAAATAGAGATGGTGTAGGTGGGGGGTTTTTGGAGGGTTTTTTTGTTTTATTTTTGTTTTGAGGGTGAGACAGGGAGAGTGTAGAACAGATGGGCTTCTGGTAAAGATTGCAAGAATTTATATATACAATTCAAGTATATCTGGATAAAGCAGATACTTTTTGAGGAAGCCAGTTATTAATGTGTTGCCATTAACTGTATCATCATGACAAGCTGAAAACCTGAACTGTCCTGCAAGAAAATATGTCTAGGGACCACTGTATTAAGAATTCAAAACAGAGCAGGTTTTTAACAAAATAGAGAATGCTTCTAAAGAATGTATTACACAATTGTTCGAAGGGCAGCTTTCTATATGATGATAATTTCTTCAGGAAAATATTCCACTCAATGGTATCACTTCCTAAACTTTCATATTCATCAAAATAATGGGTTAAGGTTGAATAAATGTATCAGATACATTAATTTGTTCAGATGGAGAGTACAAACTTGCATCAGATAGAACCCCGTGTCATTTCTGTAAATAACCATTTGAGCTGTGATGGGAAGTAAAACATTACTTTTCTGTATCAGTCCATGATGTCATGTTTCAATGGCTATCAATGCTCTGGAAAGAAGGATATTTGAGAATTTTCACAGATCACTCCAATTGCGAAATGAGGCTATTCCGAAGCTCAGCAGACTCTGATGGTTAAGTTTTCCCAACTGTAAGATTCTTTTTTCACCAGAGTGTGAGTCATTGGTATATCTAGCACACAGTAATAAGTATCCACTTGCAGTAAATTATCCTCTGAAAATGAATGGAACTGCTTGAAAAGTCTATGAAGAACTCTTGTTTGTAACTAATATTAATTTTTTTTATTTCTTCAGTTATCTACATATTTGAAGCTTTATCTGGAAAGCCATTGGGTGATGGAAAGCCTCTAACCCATAAGGTAAGGTGAAGAATCTAGTGTCTCTTTTTTATTATACTTTGAAATTAAGAATCAATAACGGATTTCCTCAGTAATGGGTCTAATAAACTTTTAAAGGCTTACAATCGTAATAGGCAGGAGCTTGACAACCCTAGCTGACATAACAAAAATCAGATTCTTTATGCAGCGTCGAGGTACAAAGGGATATGTTATAGGTTGTGTTCAGTTACTGGCATGTCTTTCCCATGCACATAAGAGTTTGAAACTACAGGCAAATAGTTTTGTTATGCAGTAAAACATCACCTGAGTTTCCTTTGCATGTCCTCCAAAGCTGCTTTCATTAGTGTCAACCTGTTGTTAATGCTGAAGAAAAGGAACATCATCAAAAAGTTGTCTGCCTTCAGTCTGAGCTTTTACTGTCTTCAAAAATGATTGCCTGAACTGCATCTTACTTTTCTTTACTCTTCTGGTATACCAAAAAGTCAAAAATAGGCAGCTTCTTTGGAGAGAAGAAAAAACATTCATCTTTTAGGCAGCTTTTGCTTTGAGACTGCAACTTGTATTTCTGTAGTTCTGTAGTAAATTCCTAAACTGCTGACTCTTCTCTGTTGCAGTTTTAGTTTAATCTGCATGAAATTCAATTCATATAATGCCTCATTCCACAGAGAAGACACACATAAAGTGTCTTCACAATCTGGTTTTTCAAGAGTTTTGTGCCTTATTTCTAGTAAAGCATTCATTTTTTTGAATATCACATGCTTTCTGTGATACGAATCTCCAAAATAAAAATCAGATATTTTCTTTTTCCTTTTCAGACGGAAATTGTGGCGATTGCTTTGGACCAGAAAGGACTTACAAGTGAAAGAAAAATAGCTTTTATTGATAAGAACAGAGATCTCTACATTACTTCAGTTAAACGGTTTGGAAAAGAACAGAAGATTGTCAAAATAGGTAAGGAAAATTCAAAATAACATTCAATCATGTGCTAGCAGGCAAATAGACTTTTATCTAGTAAAGAGACAAAATTTTGCTTTTTAATTAATAGTGAAACTGGACTTGAAAAAAACATTGGAAATAGTTCTGTGGCTTCTGTAAGACAGTGGTAGAGGCAATTTTAGTACATTTTATCTAAATTTTGATAATATATCAGTTACATGTAAAGCAGCTGTTAACATTTAAGCACTTGTTACTGCATTCTGGAGCAAGCAGCTAGAAGGGTATTAGAGAAGAATGTATTCCTCAGAATTATTCAGTACAGAATCTTTCAGAAGGTTTTCTTGCAAATGCAAACTCTTAATTTCATAATGTTTTTTAATTAAAAGTTTAAATGCTGCAGGTAGATGCATGATCCATGAAGTACAAAGCTGCAGTCTGACCATTGTGTTAATTTTGGTCTCCAGTCTCAAAACCAAGTCCAAAAAACCATTATTCTGAAAAGAACTTACTTTCAGAAAGCAAGAACTGAATTTGACTGGAAGTTAAGTATGTAAGATGTTACTTTATAAACAAGGTGTTAAACTCAGTCCTTATAAAAGGAACTAAGAATGGCTAATAATTACCCTTTTACTACAGTTTGTGAAGTGTACCTTTATTTTGAAGTTTCTTGTGGAAATGCATGTTATTCTTCTATCTTTAAATTAAGGGACAATGGTTCAAACTTTGGCCTGGAATGACACGTCTAACATTCTTTGTGGGATTCAAGATACTCATTTTACAGTCTGGTACTACCCCAACACAGTCAATGTAGATAAAGATCTTTTGCCAAAAACTCTGTATGAAAAAGATGCAAGGTAATATATTCTTTTTTATCATAATAGTATTACTATGTATTTTACCTACTTTACTCATTCCTTAAAACATTATGTTAATTTTGGCAGCTGAAGTAAAAGCCAGGGTTGCAACTTCTAAAATTCTTCTTGTGTTACTACTTCTTGATTAGGAAATGAGGAAAAAGTGTTTTATAATTCATGTCATAAAGTTTGCAGTTGAAATGGATGATGCATATCTTGATGCAAAAGCAAAATTTTAATCATATCTCATGAAATACTGCCTTAGTTGTTCGTAAAAAATCAAACAAAAAAGAAGATATGTTAAAAGTATCTGTTGGAAATTAAATGTATCAAAACATTACATCACAGATAATACTATTTCCAGCTCAGCATGTTTACTTCAGTCTGCACGCTTGTGATAATTAATTCAGGTATTCTTGATGAAGGATTTTATATTTCATTATAAGAGTTGTGGGAGCCCAAATACTTTTTACTGAAAAATCTATTTGAAAATTTTTGCACAAATACCCAGTTTGCATTTGCTTTACAGCCAGTGTATGTGCATAACTAACGTTTATTTTTAGTTAACATTACAA
The DNA here is from genome assembly GCF_017639655.2 of Falco naumanni. Lineage (NCBI taxonomy): Eukaryota > Metazoa > Chordata > Aves > Falconiformes > Falconidae > Falco > Falco naumanni. The sequence goes on from NC_054066.1 coordinate 27,641,016, forward strand.
CCACCTGTTGGATACAACTAGTGAATAACTAGGTGCTTAGATTTTTATGTGCTCTGGAAACGAAGTATAATCATGTTGTAATTTTGAAACAAAGATTTCTTTACATTCCTAATGTCCTTTTCAATAAGAAAGAAGTAAATATTAACTTACCTTTCTTTCTCTACCCAGTGAATTTGGCAAAAATCCCCAGATTATACATTTTGTAGGAAATCAAATAACAATTAGAAGAGCAGATGGTTCACTTATTCACCTTAATATGTCACCTTATCCTGCCATTCTTCATGAATATATTAGTAGTTCTAAATGGGAAGATGCTGTCAGATTGTGTCGCTTTGTCAAGGTAAATGCTAATTATCAGGAATGTTCAGATATAATTTCACTGTAATATTTATGTTTTCAGGTATTCCTTTAATAATGGTAATTGCATATCAGATGTTACATCTGATTTCCATTCTTCTGCTTTGTTGCTGATTGGTTTTGAGCTGGTCATGAAAAATTATACATTTTTCATAATTACGTAATATACAGATGCATCATTTCATAGTTGTCATTATATATAATAAAAATGCTTATTTTTATTCACAGCAAAGTCTGGTACTCACAGAAGTTAGTAATAAGCTTAACTTTTCAGTACTAGGCCTTAATATAACCAATTAAAAAGTATCTGTGTCTCCACCATTGCCTAGTAGTTTTTCATGTTTTATTTCACTTGGGTTTTGTGTGATTTTTTTCCCCCTTTGCTTTCTTTTATATATATTTAGGCAACAGCAACAGATGAGGTGAGTCTGGGAGTCTTTAAAACTGACAATGAAAAATCTCCCCAAACCCTGCTTCCTTTCCCCCATGTAGTCCTAGAAAAGAGTTTAGCACTTTCATATGATTGCCATGACCTTAAATGGGTATTTCAATTATTTTTGTATTTGCATTATTAAATCAATACACATCCAGAAAACTTGGGTTGTATATTGATTTTTATTTTGGGTGCTAGCCCTTTAATAGTAGGCTTTTTTCCCCCAGTATTTGGCAATGGGAACTGGGATTTCAGATTTCAAATGCAGTATTATGTTAACTTTTTTGAGTAATCTAAATGCATCATCTTTTAAAAATAAAACAACTGTATTGGGTGGTAATATTAATAGGTTTTTTTCTGATTGATATGAAGGTTTTCTAATTTAGGGGGTTTGTTTGGTCAAACTTCTCGTGCATCCTCTTCATTCTTATGGGCAGAGTCATCCAATGATTTTAGTCATACTTAAAAGGAAAAAATACTTTAAATTTTTGGTGCTTTTTAAATGAAATCTCAATATAAGTATCATGTTTTTTTCACTGTCCTTTTTTTATGAGCTTTTCCTCATTAATCTGTTATCTGTCAACAAGTGAGGAAGGCCTTTCAAGAAAAACTGGAACAGAATCTTTATTTTCAGCGTGAAGAGTATTCACATCATCTGGTTTTAAGCATCCCCAAGTTAGATACTTCCGTCTTGGTCTTTGAAGACTTCTCCTTTGCATTGATTGACAAAAGAAAATTTTTGTCTTTGATAGAAGGTAATCTAATCTGGCCTAAACTAGATGGTGTGAATATCCTCTCTATTTGATACTTTGTGTTTGGGCTGAGGGATGACCTGGAACACCCTTACACCAAGGTCTTGCCTTGAGTACTTTGTTTATCTTTCATGATTCATAAACTCTTCATGGAGATACAGGGCTGTTTTGTTGATTTGGGGCAACCCAGGTAGACAGTTCAAAGCATTTCTAATCAGTAATAAGAAAACGGACCATCTTTCTGAGGAAAGAGAGAACACAAGACCAGTTGGTGAAAAACTCCTAGAAACTTGGTCCCTTGAATAGTTTCAAGCTGAGCTTTCAGCATTTTATCACCTAAATTTCTAAATAATAGGGAAGCAGGAGAAAAATGTGACCAAGATTTTATTAGTATTTGATTCTCTGGACAACTTTGAATCTCCCAAATTATGGGCTACCAGGAGGAATGCTTATCTTGTCCTGAATCCTGGTAAAGAGTGGGAACATGTGCAAAGACGGTGATAGTGAAAGCCTTAGGCTAAATTACTGTATTTCATTGTCTTCAGTGGGTCTTACCAGTTTTGTTTCATATAAAAGCAATTTTGAGACATGGCATGGGAATATGTTTAAAGCATGCTCAGTGTAGCTGTTTAGTCAGATTTAAATTAACAGTAATCCTATGCTGCTTCTAAAAACCTATTCTAAAAACCATATGATGAAGTGTTTAAAAAAAAATTCAAATTTGTTATTAAACATATTTAGCAAAACTACTAAAACCCACTTAATTCCTGGACTGTGTGTGGACTAGCAAGTGTCTTCAAAATCAAATTTTTCCTGTCTGACCTAGAGTTTTCACATGTGGTAGCCTAAACTGTATTAATTAGTATGTTTTAGTAGTATAGCTTTGTTATAATGTTGTCAGACTTGAAAAGATAAGATACCAAAATGTCAGAATCTTCCTAAATGTTTTTCTGAGTTAGTGGAGTTTCCTTAACGTTGTGTAAAAAAACCCAAATAATAATGCAAAAGTTACAAGAATAGAAAACAAGGTTGTAATATTATTATTACCACTAAGGTTTTCTAATTCTTAGTTCTAAACATAAAATGTACTGAAAATATCACAAAGGAGACAGAACTTTTGAAGCTCTTATTTACTTTTCAGCAGGTTCATTGTTCTACAGTCAAATAGTTTTTTCAGTTATAGTACGTTTATGATAAATGTATAGTTGTTGTCAGCATCGTGGTTCCAGTGCAGTTATTTGTGAAGCCAGGTTGAGATCAGCCAGCTTAAACTAATTTTCCTAACTACAGCCAGTGCTTTAGTTTCCAGCATAGTTCCACGAGCAGTGACAGGGACACCAGTGACGAGGCTGTGAAGTGATGCAATGGCAGGAGTTCATTACTGGCTGAGATGCTGAGAGCTAATGACTCATTTAGCCACACTGTCAGTCTCAGCTGATCACAACTTCAACATTTTTATAATGAAGGAGTTCTGAGGAAAGATGAGAAAGTAGTGACTTTCTAATAAGAGAGTTAGACCATGGCGCCCTAAATGGCATACTGAGAAATGTTGTATTGTTATGCATTATATTCAGGACTTGCATACTTCCTTTGAGAAGTCATTTTTAGCAGGATAGTAAATATTTGAAGTTGTAAGAGTTGCGTTTTTTTAAAAAAAATTTCAGGATCAGACGATGTGGGCTTGTTTAGCTGCTATGGCAGTTGCCAACAAAGACATGACTACAGCAGAAATCGCCTATGCATCAATTGGTGAGGTAAGAAAATTTAGTTATGTATTTCTAGTTAAATTGTTGCAAAACTAATTTTCTTCATTAATTTCCCTTATTAAACTACTGTACATCTCGTTAACAGATTGACAAAGTTCAGTATATCAACTCCATCAAAGATCTTCCATCAAAAGAGTCAAGGATGGCTCATACACTGCTGTTCAGTGGAAACACCCAAGAAGCTGAAACCCTGCTTCTTCAAGCAGGCCTTATCTATCAAGCTATTCAAGTCAACATTAATCTTTACAATTGGGATAGGTAGTATTTCTTCAAACACAGTATGTTTATAAGCAGTCTTACTGAGGTAACCTGTAAATTATTGGGATTGGTTGTTTTATTGCAGATGCTTACCTGTACTGTAATTGCCCAGAACTGTAAAAAGATGAAGTAAATCATATCCTGACAATAACCAAAGAAGTAACTTCTTTTCTGTCAAGTTTAGAAGACAAGTATTCTGTGACAGAAGTGCAAAGCATGTTTGGAAGCATTTTTAAATAACATTTTGCTTTTTCATTATTTTTGACACAGGAAAGTCCTTAGTGATACCTCAAACTGTATGTGACCCTCAAAGAATTAAGGCTGTTTTGAAATGTCTTGTTGCTAAAAATAGATACGTTGCCATTCAGACTCCCAGCACTGTGTAGGTGGATGAAATATGAATTAGGCCTGAGAAAACAAAGTAGGAATTTCTGCTTTAAACAAAACCCCACGTTTTCTAACAGAATCTTCTGAGGCCATTTACTACTAATTTCTCTGCTATTCTATTCGTATCACCGTAGGCAAAAAGTTGTTTTTCCTCCCCACATATCTGTGGGGTTTATTATGTTGCCTATTATGTCTCATCTAAAAACTGTATCTATCAAACATAAGTATTCCTTATGCCATTGAGAAGAAAACAGATGTGAGAGTAATCGGTTATACTAATCCAATGCCTAATCTTTCCTCCCTATAGAATATTCATAAATGCTGTGTAGCATACACTATCAATAAGTATTATGACGCTGTTCAGGAGTGGTTCCTGACTGTTACAAAGTTATTAAAAATTATTACTTTTGCCCCTTTATATTGAGAGTGCTGAACTCTAACCACTCTGTTTTATTTCCTTGAAATAAAAGGACTGGTATTGTCAAACTCCAATGATGTGATGAGGTTGTCAACAGAAATAACCGTTGGATATTTTTCATAGCATGCATCATAAAGTAGACAGTCTTCCTTCGCTGGCTACTTTTAACCTCTTGTGACCGATGCTAATGTAAAACTGCTTGGCACTATAGATTAGGAATCTTTGCCTGCAGCCCGAATGCTTTTCAGCATATCGTTTTGCAAAACCATGGTGATTGTAGTTGTGCCAGAGCATTTATATAGCCTGACAAGCCCATTTCTGTTTTATTCCAGGGCCCTAGAACTAGCAGTAAAGCACAAGACACATGTTGACACGGTCCTGGCTTATCGACAAAAGTTCCTAGAGGACTTTGGTAAAAAAGAAACTAACAAAAGATTTTTGCAATATGCAGAAGGTGTAAGTATTGCTCAGAATTATTCCTACAGCTTTAGGTCAGCCTGCCCCTTGTAGCCACTTTGGGAGGGTGGGGAAGAATTGCTCTTACGTTTTCCTTCTTTGGTTCAAATGTGGACACAGATCTTAAAATTTTTACATCTGAATACAAGTTCATAGCTTGATGTGTGGCTACTTGGCTAGTAGTAGTTGTGCATGTGGTTTATTTGAAGGTGCAGACGTGGAATGTATATATTTAGTATCTGGCAAGGATTATACAAATGAAGGCATAGTTGTTCTCTATAAACAGGGAGCTAGACCTTAGTACAGATTGAATGGGTACCTCTAAAATGTCTTCAACATTTTTTTGTGATTTTATGGATAGCAACAATAACAAACTTTGAAGATTTCCAGATATGCATTAAAAGTGAACTACAAACCGTTCTGCTGAATGTGATAAATAGCTAAATATACAATTTCATCAAACCTCTGGAAACCCTCTATCATCAGTAGGTCGTTTCAATGTATTAGCATTTCACAGATCTTAAAGACTGAGGCTAGATCTTACAGTTCATAAGCTAAAAATACCTTAGATTCCACTGAAGTACTTGTGTGCATTTCTTTTATGAGAGGCATTACGCACATGTGCACCTTAGACAGCAATTTCACTGAGCGGCCCTTATGTCCTTCCTGCTCTTCCCCTCACTGTTCTGAAGCATTCCGAGGGTGAAACTGTGAAGAGAGACGTGTACTTTGACAGTGTCAGATCCTTGCATCCACAGTAGCTGATGGATCAGGAAATAATCTCAGCTGTTAGCTCAGATCCTTTAATTGGTCATTGTCCATTACACTTTCAATAAAGCTTGATTTCTAATGTAAGTCATTAGCTTTTAGCACTTCTAAGGATGTTTCATTTCCTAAGCAAGAATAAAAGTCTGCACAGTATCTAGCCCCCCAATGAACCATTCTGCAGTACTTTACCTAGGAAGTACAGAAAAAGAACAGATTCCAGGCACTCTTATCATGCAGCAATTTTGGCTGCTGTGCTGGAAGTACGCCTTCTACATACTTTAAATCCATTATTGAGCAAAAATCATGTTAATCCCCTGATGCTTCTGAAAGAGACTTTTTAGATAATACTGTCTTGTTTTTAAATTGTCAAGAAAGCTGTAGTTTCTGGAAGGGTTCCTAAGCAATAACACCCTGTCAGTGACAAGGTGTGAGCAGAGTGACGCGGGTGGAGCCCGTTTCACCTTACACTCAGTCTTGAAACTTGGGTCTCAGACTGCAGAATGTTCCTGGAATAAAGAAGTCCTTTTCTGCATCCGTGTTCTGGAGGTCTTATCTGCTGCCTCTGAAACTGGGAGGGAACCTGCTTAATGAAGTGGATTTTAAGCTCTTGGCTGTAGTGGTAACTAGCAAAGTTAGCAGGAAACATTAAGGGCATTGAAGAGAAAAGCAAGATTTTGTGCTGCTATTCTTTCTCAGGGAAAAAAATAAATAGGTCTGTTTCCCTTTCACCACCTAAAGCTCCTTCTGGCTTAAGTAAGGAGTTTTTACCTCTTTACTGCAGCTGAGAGCACGGATCTGCAAGCAGATAGGGAATCTAAACAATGTGCTTAGTTGTTACATCTCACGTCTTTATATATAAGGTATTATGAACCTAATGAGTATACTGAGAATCCATATCTTGGCAGTTAGTAGGTGTCACTGGCAAGGATTGTTGGCTTCGCTGGCAAGTAGCTCTCTGGGCTGGATGGCAGAATTAGCCCTGTATGTGGTATGTTTAGCATCTGTGTGACATCTGTTAGAGCAAACGCATTCTTTCTTAGAGCTCCATAAAGATTTCGGTCATCAGATCCAAAGCACCTGGACCCAGTAAATGCATCCTGAATTGAGGTATTAACCTTTTCACATGAGAATATGGGTATTGCAATTACATCTTCCCTCGCAGAGAATCTTCCTTGTTATTTCATGACTTAGTTAACAGAGTAACAGCTACTCTGAAAATTCCCTGTGCAGCAATTGAGACTTTTTTCCCATCCCATCTTTGATAGTCTTAATTCTCCAGCAATGAAACTGAACTTTGCAGTTACATTTTTCCCCAGGTTTTGGACATGTTTTCGTAGTCACCAAATGCACCATGATCCGTTCTTTCTTGTCAAGCATTTTTGGAAAGACAGGCAACAGTTGTACTCCACTGTACCATGGATATTGTACTATGTCTGTTGTCTGAAGTTTCACTGAAATAGAATACAGCCGGAAGGTGATGATTCTCTGCAGCTGGAGAAGTGCCAATATAAAGCTAAAACTTATATTGATCTAGACGACAAATTTCAAACAGAAATCTGATTTCTGTTATATCGATAACTAGTGTAATATGCTATTGTGTTTCCTTGGTGGACTTCAGGCACAGTCAAAAGACATCACTGCATGTATTATTGATACAGGGCTATACTCTCAGTAATAGGACACAGAGGTCGCATCTAATTTAAATGTAATGATTTGATCCAAGTTATTTTTGTGTTCTAATGGGTTTTTGCCAGACACAATGAGATGTATTAGTATTTGTTAAGATATCAAGCTTGTTTTATTTTAAAGGTGGAAAGCTCAGTTTGTTGGAACTCAACTCTGCCTTCATACATTCCATTAGTGTGTCAACAAGTTGTCGCTTATATGTGAAGTGCTGTGTAATGATTGATACATAATGTTTGTAATCGTAATTTCAAATTGTCCGTTTAGTGTATAGCTATCTGTTTGACCTCTCTATATAATGCTAGTTGACCTCTGCGTACTCCCTTTTCTGTTCTTCTTACAGCTGGAAGTTGATTGGAATAAAATCAAAGCCAAAATAGAGATGGAAATTGCTAAAGAACGAGAACAAGCAGCAACCAGTCCTGCAGTGAGAGCCAGTGTAACTGTACAGCAATAACTGTCCTCTTGGTTGCCTTAATGAGCGCTTCTTGGATATTTTGTACTGGCATATTTTGACACATTAAAAAAAGCCTCAGCAAACATTTTGTGGGGAACAGGAGTGAGAATTGCTGTGGTTCTTGCTAATGGCTGGATGACAGGCAGAATTATTGATTTACTACAGTCTCATTTGGATCTGGGTTTATGTTCTGATGCCCTAACTCCAGTGAGTAGTTACCTTGTAGTCCATAATACATGTATGACAAAAAAGGAAAATTTACTGTCTTTCCATTAGTGGCTTTTAAATTTTCATTGCCGTTAAAATTATTTAACCTCAGTTGCCTCCAACTACCAATTTCCCTGTTTAAGCAGCTAGTTAAGTAGTTTGGTTATTTCTGCAAACTCAGGGACCTCTGAAAAGAGTTGTTTAAGTTGCCCTAAGACAAATTCAGCAAACTAAACGTTGAACAGTAAAAAAAGGATTTGCTTGCACCTATAAATACAAAGGAATATTTTATTCACAGTTATGGTAATACGTACTTCTGGTACTACGTATGTATGAGCAAGTTCTTTAATAGATGATTTCAGATTACTTCAGCAACTCAGGTTAGTTCCTGCAGCAAACAATTTAGCAATAAAAGGTATTTTCTGAGATAAATAATTTAAAATACAGTGGAATGTGCTTTGAGTGTTGTTTGAAGTAACACACAGAATTGTTGGTTGGTTTTGTAGCATCTAACACGTATAATTGACAATATTGAAAGCTTCCTTAAGGCTGAAATACCATACTCATTTAAAATAAGGAAGAACTTCCCACATATTTTTTTTCTGCACCAAGCACTTGATTTGAAAATACTGTTTTTACATTTGTGTTGTTTCAAGATATATTTTTGTTTTACATATGAAAGTGGCTGCATATGCTAGATGTTCTTTGCAGAAGCCTTTTGCGTTACAAATATATGAGCAAGTTATTCATAACTGACATTGTATAATATGTATCTTTGAAATATTACCATCAAAATGTTAAATATCTGTATATCTGGCAAATGTTTTTGTAAATCATTATGTGATGGTTTTTTGCACAGCTCATAAATTTCTTAATAAAAACAGAGTTTTTTTAAAATGTATCTAGTAGGTGATGCATTAAGTGATCTCCATTGATTTACCTGACTGCTAAATAAAACAATGTATTTGATGTAGCTCATTTGAAGCTCTGCAGTATTCTGGTGTGCTGACATGTGGCAAAGTAAACACCTTCCGTTAACTTGCAGAAAGCACTTACTTTCCAGAAATGAGCCCAAAATACCACTAATGGCAAGTGTTTAATGTTAAATTTATGAAACTTGGCTCAGATTTGTAATGCAATGTAAGCAATTTTTGAAGACCAGTCTAGCGGTGCTACAAAGTTCAGGATCTCGGCTCAATCTCGCTCTTTTATTCTTGGCCCACTTGGAGGTACAGCAGAGGCAGCAAATTCACTCAGCTGCTTAAAAGTGCCTGGTGCAACAATTAGCCATGGCAAAGACTGAGATAAAACAGTGGGATGGGCGCCACGCTTGCAAAGGTACCGTCTCAGACTGGCTGCGCTTCAGCCGATGTCGATGTTCACAGAAGGTGGTACAGCAGTACTTCAAGCTGGCTCTCCATGTCTCGGTATTGATGAGAAGTGTTCTATTTTAGGTGATGGGAAAGGTGGGTTAGTTCCTGGGCCAAAGCACAAGGAAGACTTTAAGGTATTCATTGCTGATGAGATCTGGGTTTTTTCCGTGCATATCCAGTCCTGAATGATATGCCATGTTTGTGTTAAATAGAATACAAGGCAAAATAAGTATCTTGGAAAAATAAATATTTGGAAAAAATATTCTTTATTTTCACCAGGTTCTAATATGCAGGTAACCTGGTAGAATTCCAGCCTTGGGTATGAAACCTAGATTTCAGAATATTCTCAGAAGGAAACATTCTTATATGGCTTCACTGGGATTGTTCCAGGGTTTTTACGTATCACAAGTGCAGTTCCCAGAAAAGTTCCATTTGTCCAGTCCAAGATAATTTTGTGCTGGTTTGTCTGGGGTTTTGAAATTCTGCACTGTGTCTGTACCTGTTTTCAGTAATTTTCAATAGTTCATTTAATGCCATCTGTTAAGTAAAAAGAGATAACAGAAGGATACAGATGTTTTAGGTATGTTAACAAGCCACAACAAACCAAACCTTGGGTATCTGCTTCAGTGGGCTGTTTCTGATGTATTCAGAAAGACTGGCATATTAGCAAGTGCAAAGTAAGATCAAAAGTACTTTCACTCTACTTGTTGTGTTTGTGTCATACTACCTCCTTGTCCAAACCCTGATTTAAAACCTTCCAGAGCTGTAAATGAAATAGCTAAGCAATTACTGGTTGTATTATTGTCCAGTGCAAGAATACTTGATTCTTCAATGATTTAAGAATACCTATTTTAAAAATGGATAGCACCCTATTTAATTATTGACTATTTAATTTTAAACATCATAAACCTATTTAAGAAGTAGGGATTAACACGATGGAAATGTAATTGTTTTAGTTGCTGTTGTGATGGATCAGTTACTCAAATATAACCCCAATTTTGCTATAGCAGGATGCGTATTCCAGTTCACATACTTCATTTGACCTTGACCACCATAGATTCTCTCTGGTTGTAAGAAGGGAGATTCAAATGGGAATGTGAAAAGTGTATATTTAAGTGAGGTAAAGGTAAATGCTAAGCTGACTGCTTAAAAGCCATAATTGAATTAGGAAAGCAACATACTGAAAAGATGTTGTGTGAGTTAGGTAGCACTTCTGTCTTTTGAATTTTCAAACATGGCAAACGATGTAGTTGGCTCTCCTTGCACGTGGGCTTGGAAATAATGTAAAAAATTGCTGATCTTTCACCCCATTCTAGTACTGTAGTGAGGAACAAACCTAAGCAATCTGTTAATGTCAGTACCCTGCCCTGCATTAGAGGACACCCATTTTTACATCCCAGCCTTCATGCATTGTCCATCATCTGGCGACGGACAGACCTTGCAGTCTGTCTGTTCCGTGTGGACAGTTTTCTGTTTACAATGCACAGCAGCCACCCTATGTTTCTAAGGTGAGTTACTGATGGGTGACTGCAACGAAGAGCAGTGAAAAAAGCATTTTAGGAACATCCTCTTGGATTTGAAAATTAAAAAAAATTTAAACCTTGCTTTATGCCACATTTTAACTATCATTTTGGATGCAACTATTCCAGATAATGCAAATGGTTAAAGAAACATTCTTCATTTTTACCTCCAGCTTAAATTTTTTATGGTTTGCATTTTTTTAATAGTCCAGAAGAAAAAAGAAAAGTATTTTTTGTATTCTGATATTTAAGACAGTAAGACTTTGAGATCTATGTTTGTGGGATTTTATTCTTTGGAACTGGAACAGGGTGAAGCTTTGAATCATCTGACGTGAAGGCTGAATTTCATAGCTTGTATAGAACCATTCCCTACTGCAGGAAAACAAATCTTCATCTCTAAAAGATGCTGTGCATAAGGTGACTGCAGATATATCAATTTTACACCAGAGGCCAGAAGCTGTGTCACAGAAGCATCTTTGTCTGAAGGAGGGGAGAGGTAACGGCAGGTTACCGAATGCCAGCCTTTGGCTCTGTGGCTTCGTTGTGCCTCTCTGCCACACAAATCCAGCTGATTTTTGGATTCCAAAAAGCTGATGTCCATAATGCAGTCAGATGGTGGAAAGCCAGGCAAATTATGTAACTTGGAAAGGTGTCAAACCTCAAACCAATCAACATTGATAACCGTCATGGCACTCGATGAAGATGGCCAGGGTTGTCATTCCCTTATTGACAGGTGAAGCCACTTGCCTGTGGTCACCCAGCAGGCCTGCGCGAGCGGGCAGCAGGACCAAGCCACCTCTTAGCTGAGCCCTGCCTGATCCGGGGAGCTGGGAGGAGACCGTCCTCTCCCCTGCTGGAGACCGGGATAGCTGGTGACGGCTCTCAAAACGCCGAGGAGCCAGTGTGCAAAGCAGGCGCTGAGCTGGAGCTGTGCAGCTCCCGTTGACTAACAGAAATGGCCCGGGCACGTCTGACGGAGGGGGGGCGGCGGGGGCTGCCTTCAGCTGCAGCGGGACTGCATCCAGAGCTATCGACCTGCCTCCTGCAAAAAGGTACAAGTCACTATCATAGATAACAAAAAATGTCCTGTGGTCCTCTCAGAGTTAGTCTTTGCCACTCCTTCAGCAAATACATAGATTTTAATGAATAGTGAATGAAAATATTGGTGGTAAAAGGGGGTGGGGCGGAAGAAGTGCTATCCATTGAATTCTGATGTGTCGGTACTGCTGATTCCAGAAGAACCAAATAGGAATCAAAAAGTTGGTATTACATGGACAGAGTGAGTCTTAGCAATGCCAAATGCCTCAAAGCTGTGAAATATGCTCCTTTTCAAGCAGTAAAGCGATTTGAGAGCTGGATCGTACTGGCCTGGTGCCAGCTTTGATGTGATTTTTTGGGCATATCTGGTAAATCTCCTTGAAAAGTGATGTAAGCCCGCTGTGTTTGGTTTGGGTCCCTTGACTGAAATGATAAATTCCTTTACAGTTTAACTTTTAAGAAAAAATTAACTGGGAATTTTTGTCATTTGTAAAACAGAAGGTACCATTTTGGCAAGATATGAACCTCGTATTTTGCCAGAGTGATGCCCTTCCTGCAGCTGTTAGCTTTGGAAGCGTACGGGATTAATTGGTCAGCTTATCCGTGATACAGGCAACTTGCAGGTATGCCAGTAAAGATTCTCCCGCAGCGCCTGTGCTGTCTTCTTTAGAGCTATTAAAGAGCTAATGCTTCTTTGCAAGGGACAGATACCTGCTGCTTCTTTTCCTACTTTAAAGCTTTAATAAAAAGTTGAGATGTAAAAAAAAGGAAAAAGTGCTTGGAAATGGGAGTGATCTGCCTGGTGCTGGATGTACCCTCAGCCTAGTGAGAAGAAATGCACACCCATGACAACGAGCACTGACACTGCTTCCTAAAAATGTGAATAAACTAGGAGACATCATTTCTTTCAACTTTCCCTAAGAAATTGGAGCATGCAATCCTCAGACAAATAAACAGTTGCAAGTGATTACTCTTTCAGGAATTAAGTTTTTTTGGGTAGACACATCTGCAGTGAATGGTCAGTGAAGAACTTAATTGTTACTGTCATTCCAAATGTTAATCAATGGGTTTCCATATAAATTAACCAATCTGCATATTAACTCCTGTTCAAAACAGAAAGTTCTAAGTCCAAAATAGATATGTGGTATGATTTTACTCTGTTTCAATTATTGACTGGTTTATATTGATGACTGGGAGATGAGGACAGCCAGTTGCGCTTCTACCTTGCTTATCCATAGAAATAAGAATTTACAACAAAAAACCCCAAGGCCAACTGGCATTTAATAACAAGATAGCATAAGTTCTGTTCTATTTTGTAAATTAATATGAATATGATCAATTAATAAGAAGAATCTGGGGTTGATTGTGATATATCTAGAAACAAAAGCAAGGTAGAAAATACTATGGAAAGAATGATAACAACCATGGAAGGAAAAAAAATGCGAGAATAGGCACTAATGTCTGTCTGTTAAATCCATGATCACTGTGGCCAAGACCTGGCAAAGGTGTGTGTATGTGCTGCCCTTCACAGACCATGGATAATCCAGCTCAACTCACAGAGGTGTGTAGGAGACAAAACCTTTCCGTCCTGTTTTTTTCTGCTCTTTTTCCTTTGGATTGGAAGCTTGTAGTGCTCTGGATGTTGAGATTTCCTGTAAAATACCAACCCTGCAGCTGACTGCATGTCATTGCAAAAAAGCACACCAAGACCTGCCAGTGTGCCCCAGGACCAGGTTTCTGCTGGTTTGCTTAGAAAACTTAAAGCTGAAGGTATGTAAATGATGAAAATCTCTGTAGAAGCAGATAGGAAATTTGCTTAGTGAGCACAAGAGAGCCCAAGCAGGGCTTAGCTGTTTGCTGCTGCTCTAAAAAGGGACAGATTTCATTTACATTATAGCATGGTGTCCTGGGAAGCCAATTTGGCTTCTTAAAGTTGTATTGTTTTCAGTTGCCTTATTCACTTCAGAATAGTCAAAGTTATAAATAACCAATAATGGAAAAGCTAGAAGCTTTCTAAAACAAATGTAATTCTTGATGATGTCATCCAGAGATAGGGAGAAAATGGAACAAAAATAAAAGGCAATTTATTGGGGTTTGTATTTCAGGATTGATATCATAGAATCGTGGTTGGAAGGGAACTTAAACATATTAAGCAGAAATTTCGAGGCTTCCATTTCTTTATTGTTGTGAGATCAGAGATATCCCATGTCACACTTACTCAGCAGCTCCCAAACCAGCTGACATTTCATGACTCCATAAATACAGTTGTGTTACCATCATTGGTCTGAACATATATGTGATTTGAATTGCAATGACTATAATGTTACTTGGGTTTATGCTGTCAGTGGAATATGCAGATGATTGTGCACTGAGCCTTGTCTTAATATAAAGGGAGCACGGCCATTACCTATTCAGCAGTTGCCACTATTGTCTGGCTGTTGTCCTCTCCTGGGATCACCTCTTTGCCTTCCCCTAAAATTGGACATACTAACATGTCCTCTGTGGCATATGGATTCCTCCGCACTGCTGTTTTACTCTGTAAGGTATGGGGAAAAGTTGGGGAGCAGAGGCGTTTTTGTGACTTGATTGTATGTAAGAATCTCTGTTTCCGAAGTATATTTTTATTGATCCAATTCAGTCAAGGGTTGCCCCGTGCTATAAAATTTCAAATACTGACATGCAAACTGTTAGTTTTAATTCAGGTACCTTCACCCTACTCTTAAGGCTTTTAATGAGAACTAAGTGCTTCATATGAATATATGATGGCCCGGTATCTTCAGAGAAGCGGAAGGTTGTGTTCTTTCCTGTGCAGAGCTAGGCCGTGTGTCTGCAACAATCAGATTAACAGATGTACGAGGAATATCGCCCTGGCCGCCTGGCTTTGTGCAGTCGTGCACGCGGGCCCTGCGCGTGGTCTCCTGCTGGTTCCACAGCCGAGCAAGCCGGGCATTCCCAGGCCCACGGCACGCGCCCAGCGAGGGGAGCTGGGGATGCAGCACCGAACTGCAACCAGCTCTTTCCATCACCCCGCAGAGAGCCTGTCATCGTGCTGGAGGTGATGTCTTTGTATCAGAGGCAATGTCATCATCCCAGAGGTGATGTCCCCGAGTCAGCTTCCTCCTGGATGACTTATTCCGCTTCTTCACCAGCCTGTGCTCGGGCCCGGGGGCTGAGCAGCGGTCCCTGGCCATCGTTGCTGCCCAGCCCACGGTCCCGGGGAGGCTGCAGGTCCCTCCAGGGCTGTGGCGTGTCCCTCTGGGGAGCCCTGGTGTGCCCTGGGAACCCTGCACATCCCTTTGGCAGAGTCCGGTGCCCGGCCTTCCCAGGGGCTGGGGTCTGCCCGGGGGTCCGTGAGCTTCTTCCCAGAGACCTCCGCGTCCGGCACCTCACCCCTCCTGGGGCCGCTGCTGGCCCTTAGGGCTGCGCGCCAGCCTGGCCCGTGGGGACCGTGGTGTCCTTCTGTCCGGCACCGTGTCCCCATGGGCCCTCCTCCGCGGGTGCGCAGCGGGGTGAGGGCTCAGCCGTGGAGCCCCATCCGCGGGGGCTCAGCCGCGGACCCCCAGCCCCATCCGCGGGGGCTCAGCCGCGGACCCCCCGGCCCCAGCCCCACCCGCGGGTGCGCAGTGGAGGTGGCGCTGCGCCTCTTCGTAGCTGGGCAGATGCTTCACCTCCTCGTAGCGGGGCAGCGGCGGCAGCTCCAGCCCCGGCCCGGGCGGGGCGGCGGGACCCCCGGGCTGCAGCGGAGGGGCGGCGGGCGCGGCCGGGGGGCGGCGGGCGGCCGGGGGGCGGCGGCGGGGCGCGGAACAGGCGCGACGGCGCAGGGCGCAGCCGGCGGCCAGCAGCGCCAGCAGGACGAGCAGCGCCGCCAGCCTCCGCGCCAGCCAGCGCGCCCGCGGCAGCCAGGGGCGCCCCGCCGCCCGCCCGCCCGCCGCCCCCCCGCAGCCCCCCCGGGCGCACGGCGCCGGCCCCCGGCCGCCCGCCATCCTCCGCGCCCCGCGCAGCCCGGCTCCGCTCCCGGCGCGCACCTTCCGCGGGGCCGGCGGAGCTCCCCACGGTCGCGGGGCCGGCTGGCATCCCGCGCCCCTCCGGCGGCAGCGCCGGGTTTTATCCGCGCCCGCCGGGCTTTTATCCCCGATGAAAAATTGATGGGGCCGCTTGGCGGCGGTTCAGGGGCTAATGGGGCGGCGGCCGTGCGGGACGGGGCGCCGGGCCAGGCTCGGCCTCTCCACCAGGGCGGTGCGGGTCTGGCAGCCCCACGCCCGCACCCGGCCTCTGCCAGTGTGGGGGCCACCAGCGGGGCGTCCCTGCCATCCGAGCTTTACGCTGACTGTGCCCCAAACCTTGCCGCTGCACCGAAACCATCTTCCCTGAGTGGGGGCAGGACCCCCGAGTAGGGATAATCTGTACTTGAGGGCATGCGGGTGAGTGGTACCCAGGGATGTGGGGATGAGCAATACACAAGGACAGGGGACGAACATAAGGATGTGGGGAGGAGCGGTACGCAACGACATGGGGTTGAACCTAAGGATGAGGGATGAATGGTACCCAAGGATACAGGGTTGCATGGTGGGATGAACCCAAGAATGCAGGGATGATCGATACCTGAAGATGTGGGGAAGGGCAGTACCTGAGGATGTGGGGATGAGCAGTACCCAAGGACAGAGGGATAAGTGGTACCCAAGGACAAGGGGATGAACGGTACCTAAGCATGCAGGGAAGAGTGGTAGCCAAGGACATGAGGACAAGAGATACCTGAGCCCTGAGCGACCCATGGGAGGGGAAATGCAAGGTGCAGAGCCTACCACTGATTTTGACACTTAAGGACAACTGCAGTGACAGGCTGGCTCCCTGGCTCCTGTGCAAGGCACAGATGAGAGTGAGATCTTCATTCTTCCTCTCTGTTGGTTTTTATTTCTACTGTTAAGGTTTCATAGCTTTTTGCCTGTTGGCAAGGCCCAGGGGTCCCTGTGTCACCTAGAAGTGACCATTGCCCATGCTTCTGGGGACCCAACCCATCACTTGATTCAGCCCCCATAACTGAAGGCCCTCAGCTGCATTGTTTGCTGATTACCCTCAGCTCAGCTGCAAAAGTCCTCAGGCAACTGGGAGAGGAGGGGGAGGTCTAATCTAGTCATGGAAAAACTTACTAATATGAAACGTGGCAAAAAATGACCAGCACTTTTCTGCTTGGTTTCCTTTTGGGTGATCATGCCAAATCTGATACACGGCAGCTAACCCACCTACGTGACCCTTGTGTGTAACGTTTTCGTTTCCTTTGTCCTGTTTACTCAACCCGTAATGATTTTGTTGCTGATTTCTGTCAGCGATACTCCTGCTGTCATCCCTACGTTTGGGTAATTCATGCCTACTGTATCTGTTACAGATTTTGTGGCACTCAGGAGGAACGATGGGAGGAGAAGGTTCTCAGCCATGGTACAGCCTTGGGCAGAGTTTGCATAAAAATAATCTGAAAGGAAGGAGCAGGTCAGTGGTGCTGGGCTGCTGGTGGACGATGAGAAGCCATGATTACCTTCTGGATTTTCAGGGGTTTATTCTGCGCACATTTCCTCACTTTATGGACATTTCTCCCTGCAGAAGGGCATTGGAGCTGGGAACTGCAGGAAAGGTGGGCTTCAGGCACGGAGCGGGGCGCAGCCCCAGCCCCAGCTGCTTTAGAACTGACCTACCCGGGCAGCACTGGCTCTGCCACCCTACATGAAGGGGTGGCTGCGGGGACCCCAGCCCTTTGCCTTGGGTACACGTCCCAACCCATAGCCAGCAGGATCAGGGATGCTGAGCACTGGCTCTGGGAGCAGTTCCCTACCATGCCTGGGGCCGCATTTGCTCCACTCTTGATAATAACTGATGTGATTTATTTGTTTTAAAGCAAATACAGTGGTGAGTAAACAGCAGGGTGCCCAGTGAAGCCTATCAATCCGTTAATAAAGCACTGCATTTTAACAGCATTTCTGATAAGCTGTAACTCCGCAATCAGAACACTATGAAATATTAAAGCCTGTTGATAGCTCATTAAGGCTAACATTTTGGCTGGCCCTCCAGCATGTGTGCCGCAGGCTGAGGATCAGCTCTGCACCCTGTCAGACAAGGAAAACCATGGCTGGAGGGAACAGGGTGCTGTGATAGCAAGAAATGAGAACTAAAATCGTGGCATGCAGCTATGCTCACACCAGCAGCCCCAGCTCCCACAGCCCCACGCCTGGCTTGGGAAAAAGCAGACATACTGGTTCCTGGGGGGGTCGGGGCCAGGGGACTTGTCCCACCCAGCTGGCTCCGTAGCTGCATGAGGATGCCTGCAGCCGTCCTGGGGCAACGGGTATAAACACCGGGTCCTCTTCAGGTTTGGGGGGTTCAGGGTGGTACATCAGTGGAGCTAGCTCAGCTGCTGGTTGGGCTTTTGGAAATCTATGGAGAGTGTCTTCTGCCCGGCTGTGGGTTCCGTGTGGGTATGGTGCGCAGGTGGGTAATTGTTTCCAGCAGGAGTAATTGGTGTCATGATGTGAGTAGTGAGACTGTAGGCAGCTGCAGCTGCTAATGGGGATGATGGATAGGTGATTTTTGGAAATGTGGCTGTTCTGCTGAGGGCCAGTACGGTGTAGACACTGCCTGCCAGCTCCCTGGGATGGTAACTGGTGAGAGAGGGGGGCTGCAGCCGTTCTGGGACCCCCAGTGGCCTTGCCACCAGGCAGGGAGCTGGACCACCAAGCTGGCCTGGCTGGGGAGGCGGCAGCACCGGGAAAGTGAAAACTGGAATGTGCCAAACCACCCCCACCCCCCACCCCCTCACCCCCCCACCCCGTGCAGCTCCTGGGGGAGCCGCCCTTGCTTTCCTCCTCTGCATGCAGGACCTTGAAATGGGGGGATAAACACCCGCCCGCAGGCGACGGTCCAGCTGGGGAGTGGGAGTTTCCTGACTCATTCGAGGGCTCCCAGAAGATACGCTGAGTGTGGGGGGCAGATGTGGTGATTCACCACATCTGGGGGAAGAGATGCTGTGGGCCAGGCAACGCTGGTGATGTGGAGATGTGGCGGGGTCCCCCGGGCACAGCCCGCAGCACAGGGGCAGCTCTGCCTGCTCGCCAGGGATGTGCATTTCAGAGCTGATGCTCAGGCTCGATGCAGCAAAGCAGCCAGGTGAGTCTGGGGTTCAAACCTCCTAATTCAAGTTGTAATTTTCTTAAATGAGCCTACAACCTGTTAATTACATCTATGTTAAAGCCCTAACTCAACAGTTTGAACTGTCATACTGATCCACAGCACTGAAAGCTTCTGGCAAATCAATGCCATCAGCTACTGAAGCGTGGCAGGCGTCCCTGTGCGCTGGGGCAGTCCCCACGTGCTCCGAGAGGTGTCTTCTGGTTAGATCTAAACATCGTTGCTCTTTTTTCCAGGTTACTGACTCCAAATGCCAGGCTGTGTATCGTCCTGCAAGTGTTCTTGGCAGGGATGGGAGTGCAATAGTAAAGCGAAGTGTTGTTTCTATTAGCAGCAGCATCATTTGTAGGCAGTTCAAGATTCTTGCCATATTGCCATGATCCTTCTCACTGATGAAAGAGAAGTGAAATTACAGGTGAGGTGGCCCAGATGTTTGTCAGAAGTAGTCTTGAAAATTGTCAGGTTGCTGTAACATATGTTCTTTCAGCTGCGTATCTACAGATGCCTCTACCACTTAACCATTCAAAACCTACAAACCAGGCACCAGCACCATGGCACAGCACCTCCACGCTCCTTGCCCCACCACCCACACCATGGTCCTTCCATCGCCACCAACGTCCCCCTCCACACCACAGCTGGGCTGTGGCCACAAACACTTGTCCGCAGCTGGGTCATGGCCAGGGGAGAAACCCTGTGGGCAATGAGGGAAGAAGAGACACAGTTTTCTGGGAAACTACCTGAAGGTGGGGAGCCAAAAAGCCAGGACACGTTGTCACCAGTATTAGTCTCCTAGCAAAAAAAGATGTCAGAACTTTGGTTGCGAGAGCTCCTGCATGAATTTTGTTTTATATATATATATTTATTTATTAAATATTTATTTATTTTTATTTTTAAATGCTAAAGCAGAATATGAGTAAAGGAGAAACCTTTCTCCCTACACAGCTGCCCCAAACACAAGTGCAGATGGGAAGATCTTGCCCATCCGAACCGCTCTCCTATTTCACTCTTCCTTCTTCTCCTCCTCTGGATGCCGGTGAGCACTGGGCAGCCTGGGATGGTCCGGGCCATCCCCAGGCCTGCAAGGAGATTTTTTGTGCCCCGCAAACACAACAGAGCAGTGGGGCAGCCCCAGGACTTGCTGAGCATAAATCATCATTAATGGCCGCATTGTGCTTCCCTCATCCCAAAGTCTGCTCCTGTTACGAGCTATGAGAAACCCACTTTGCGGCTGCCTGGAGTCACGGGTGAACACCGGGGCAGCCGAGCAGTTTCTGGGAAGGAGCTTTAGAAGTTGATTTTCTCCAGTCTTGCAGGGAATGCACAAGTATCGATCCTGCAAATGACCCCTGCAGAAATACATCAATCCCTTTGGAGCAGCGGATCATTAAATACTTGACTTCCAGATCTTTCAAATGGTGCCAAAGTGCTGACCTGGCAAAATAGTTATTTTATAGTGCACGTGATTGTCCCTGCGACCACTAGCATTTGTGTAACTCTGAACTCACCTTCATGGGAGCCAGCTACCTAAAATACTCTTTGTACAGTGATGCTTCACATCTGCATTTCCTTTTCTCTTATATGTTTTCCCCAAAATATGGAAAAACTTAATAGAAAAAACATAAAGAAGCTGAAGTTGCTTTTTTTGGGCAAGACTCTGAAAGCTGCACACATGGTGAGCATTTGGTAGCCGGAATAATCCCACGGACTGATGGAGGGAAGCGCAGCTTTGGATGGTGATCTAGATCGTAGATAGACACAGGCTGAGCCGTCACAGCTTCAATGATATTACAATACCTAGTAGACCCAAACCTTGCGATAGTTGAGGCTTTTATAGGAATTATGGAGCAAATTGCCGCTGCGTTGGAGGATGTGCAGGCACAGCATGTTGCATTTTGGGCTCTGTTACAGCCCTTCTGCAAATATTCCTCTCCCTGGTTCCTGAATCAGTAAATGCGGTGCCGTGAGGATGGTGTTTCAGGGTGCTGGGTCACGCCATGTATTTTCACAACAGTTTGCCAAAATAAAGAATATGTAGTTTTTAACATTTCTATTAAAACTGCTAAAGAAGCCCTTAAGAAAGCCCATCGGCAGCGAGCTGGGAGCACTGCTCAGGGAAAGCTCTGGGCTGGTAGAATTCAACACACAAAGCCGAGATCTATTGCTTCACATTTTTCAAGCACATCTGTAACTGTAATAAGGCTTAAGAAACAAGAAGATGACTCTGCATATGTAAAAAAGAAAAGCCAAAAAAAAAAGGCCATTACCTCACAGCTCAGAAATCTCTACTGCTAGCAAATATTTGCTGTGAGACTATGAAAAAGCAGAGAGAGAGGCTGAAACACTCCTGCATGACTCTGATCCTTCCCGGGCTAGGTCAGTTCTCTTAATCAAGGTTAGATGTCCTCCAGAAATGAAATGTATTTTCTTCAAATAAATTAAAGCTGGGAATATCGCAGGGCAATGACACTGGTATCAAGTGTGCCATCAGGCTTCCAAGGTTGCACGTTGCAGTTAATGTATTCTATTTTATTCCTTCTACTAAAAATAAGCATTAGAAAGTTTGGACCGTACTAGTCCTCCCCTTGCAATAATTCCTTGCAGTTAGGACTTGAAACCTTTGACTCCGCGGAAAGGCTCCCATTCATGCAGGGAGTTTTGGCTGAGGCTTTTACTGTTACAAATAACAAACATCTCTTCATATAACGTTCATATAATAAGGATGATTTTCTCCAATGGCTGTTTGTCTTCTGAATCAAAATTATATTCATTTCTAAAAATAATTTCAGGATTATAACCTTGATCCAACACCATCCCTAAGCACACATTGGATTTCAAGCCCCACAATGGTAGTGAGACCCTTGGGAGACGGGCCGGTGGCTGCAGGCGGGGAGGGGGCTGGGTGGCCGCGGGTGGATGTGACAGCAGCTGAACACATAAATGCTGAAATATATTAAAATACAGAAACAACCAAAAGGCAATAAAGGACAATTTGTCACAGTTGGAAGGATCGCTGCAGTGGTCTGGAATAACCAAAAAAAATTTTTTTTTTTTTTTTTTTTTACAGGGGGTAACAATTTTCCGAGCTGTGGTCCTCGTTAGTCATGCCATTTCTCAAGAGGCTGCCATGATCCAGTCATGAATTTCTGAGATGATTTCATCTCACTGTTATTTACAACTTAGCCCAAAAGCTCAGTCTCTTCCTATTATTTGTGGTTAAATATAGCAACGGATTCTTTCCCATTCCTTTTTCTCTTGCAGCAGTTTCTCTACCACCCACACAAATCGCATGAGTCAGAAGGCACACGAAGGAGCGGTTCCCAGCTGGCTGGGCCCTCACCGGCTGCCTTCGCGCATCCCGAGCTCACCCCAAGCATCAGGAGGTGAAATAATGTCTGTCTGCTTGCAACTGGGGTGCAGCCAGGGGCACCGGCCCCGCACCCTGGGGCTGCGCGGGGATGTTCCTCCCCTCTGTCAGCTCCTGCATCCCATGCAGGGTCACCCCAGCTGCATCCTGGCTGCTTTTCTGCCATCCCATGCAGGAATTCCAGGTGGCCTCAGTTTTTGTGCAACCCATTGCCACGGAGGGTGCGGGGGTCACTGAGAGCAGGGCAATGCCCTGGCTGTGGGGACTGAGCACCATCCTGCTGAAAACCCTCTCCTGTTCCCCTCTCACTCATTCTGTCTGTCTGAGGATGCTTTACTTTTACTAAACTAAGCATTTCCCACCCCAGTTTGTCAGCACCAGCCCAAATTCCCCAGATTCCTCTGTGCACAGGCAGCACACTGGTTTTTGCTGGGAGTAAATCCAACAGCCGGCCCAGACGAGGCTGGTCAGGGCATCACCTGGGCAGCAGGTCAGTAGCTTGTTAAAAAATAAAAAAACTGAGAAAGACCTGCCAGCTGTTTTGGTGAGAGGGAGGCGATAGCCGTGAGAGGGCAGAGAGGCTGCGTGCTTGGCAGGGAAGCATCCTGCCTGCGCTGCCTGCACCAAGCCGTGCAGCCCCGTGTGCATCCCTTGGGGAAAGAGTGAGAGGGAGGGATGAGGATGCTGAGGCTGGGGAGGGCAGTGCGGGGGCGGCAGCCGCAGGGGGAGGAAGAAGGGACAGGGGAGGTTTGACCCTGCTATTTTTAACCACGGTGTTTACACGCTGTAAATGACCGTGCCGGCCTCGGAGGCGGCACAGCAAACGGGAAAGTTTCTGCCACAGCCCCGCTGGGGTCCACTCCTTGGGCCTGGGGTGTCCAGCGGGCCACCACGCAGCTGGGCTTCGGTGGGTCCCTTTTCAGCAGCCCACATACATACTGGTGGGTCTGGGTGTAAAAGGGCAAATATTTCATGCTGGGAAATGAGATGTGTGGGTCCTGTCAAGCCAAAATAGCAGATTTGCTGTGTCCTCCCCACCACTCAGCCAGCTCCGGCTTTCGCTGCAGGCTGGGTTCATTAGTTCGGTCATGTCTGGGGGAGCTGACATTTAAATTCTGAAAGTCAGGACAAAAATATGGAAAATGTATCATGGTTTTGCTGTTGAGAGAAGAACAACGCCCACCCACCCAAGCCCTGTACCGAGGTGGCTGCTGTGAAGCTCAGCCCCACCGTGGCTGGGGGGCACGGGGAAGGCGGCCACGTGTGGGATGCTGAGCTCAGGCAAGGATGTGGAGTGAGGCTGAGGGGGAGCAGGGGCTGCAGAGCTGGGCTGGGGGTGAGCAACAACCTTGGCCCACCCCAGTTCCACAAAACTCAATCAGAACAAAAAAAATGTAAAAAAAAATATTAAAAAAATAAATCTGAACTGACTCTTGGTGGAGCCCAGGGCAATGGGTACCAGTACCTCTGGATTGCTGGCTAATTCTCCAAGGACTGAATTAGTTAAACTGTTTTTTCTTCTTTCCTTGCTTCCCGAATAATAAACCAGCACAAATATATTAGATCCACCAGCAGCTGGTTGCTATGGATAAAGGTCTTGGGGAATTTTTACCATCCCCAGTGCCAACCTACCCCCTACCTGCCTGGAGCCGTGGGTCCGGGTGCACCTTGTCAGCCCCTGTGTGATGGGATTTACTAGTCATACCACTGCTGGTGGTGGGGTTGTCACTGGGTGCTGGGCAGGCCAGTCAGAGGGATGTCCCTATGTACACAGGACTACTGGGGACAGCAGATGTCCCATCCCTGCCGTCATCAGCCTGGTACCACTACGCTGGCTCTTGCTGCATCTCCTCCTCCACCTGAAGGCTGCGTCGGCTCCTCCTCTGATCCCCCATCACGCCACTGGGAATGATCTCCCCGGACTGACAGCATTCCCGTCCACAGGTATTTTCCCCGGGTCCTGCCAAGCCCAATGACTAAGCTTGCAGGCTGTTCCCTTGGGCATAGGAAAAGGATTGCTCCTGCCACAGGTGCCACAATGCCTTTTCCAAAGCCTGCCACTTCCCACTAAAGCAAACACTTCAAATGCAAGCCCATATTTGAGCGTATTAGTCTATTTGCTATATAATAGTTAATTAACTAATTGCCTTTTTAGAGTCATGTCTCTCCTATTGATTTGCTATTTAACCAGTAACTGCTGGGTTCCTAAACTTTTTCAGTGCTGTCTTGCCTGGTGATGCAAATGGATGCCTCACCAGTTCGGACATGCTGAGGGCACCGGTGACGCCAGCTCCCATCTGCACAAACATTCCAAGGCAGCTCAAGCTATCTGTGTGCCCAGCAGCCGGCAAGCTGAAGCCCTGCTAGTGCTGGGCCTGCTCGAGGCATTTCCAGGGGCTTCCTCGGCTGCTTCTGGTTTGGGTTATGGTTTGAGAAAATACACACAGGTAAGTCTTTGCATCCCAGGTTTCCCTGCTGAATGTTTGGGGTGGAAAACTGGCCTGGGGAGGCAGGTAGCAAGCATGCTCCCACACTGCCTCACCCCTAGGCAGCACAACAGATGTATTTTTTCATAAATGGACATTGAATACATGTCAGGAACAAGAGTTTTCAGTGAGTAATAGAATTTAGCTTAAAATGTGTTAGATGGTCTCAATACAGGCTGGAATTGCTCTAATTATTTTGATGTGATAGAAGGGTTTTTTCCTGGCCTTGTAGGTTTGGTCCTGGCCTGGCAAAGCCACTCCTTTGGGATTCCTCCTGTGCCAACAGCTTGGCAGCATCAAGACCTGAATTGTCATCTGCTCGGGTGATGTTACATAGAAAGATCATAATTCTGCCCACACTGGGTAGTTTTCTGGAATGCCAGTAATTTAAAGTGTTTTGACAATTAAACAGTATTGATTTCATTTTAATAAAATTAGCTGCAGGGTTCTTTGATGGTAGAGGAGAACAGAGTACTTGGGAGTGCTGGGGTATCATTTGGGGTATGGAGATTATCATGCACCACCCCAAATAGTTGTTTTCCTAAGCAGATGGAAAGCTCAAGGCGCACAGTTCATGTGCAGTGTGCATCTGTCAGTGCGGGACTTTTTGCAAGTTAATATGCTATAAAAGATATTCAACATGTGAAAGACTGAGCCCAGAGCATCCTCCTCCCTCCCCGGGCTGTGCACTGCATCTCAGCAAGTGCTTCAGCACAGATGTTATGAGGCTTCCTGCAGTTTCTGTCATCTCTTGGGGCTCCGGGCTGCGGACACGATGTGGAGCCGAATGGGGTAAATGCAGTGGATACTCGGGAAATACAGGTGGCATAACTAGGAGACGCAGGTGTTCTCCAATTTCTGTGTAGCAGGAACTGTAGCAACATGTTCCTGGACTTTTCACCTTGCAGAAGAAGGTGGCTGTTTGTAATTACTTCTCTAAGTGACGACACAACATCACAAGTGGTGATATATGTGTGATGCTTTCATTTACAGCTTCCAGACAAAAGCCTGTCTGCAGAGAAGTTAGTGGAAATTAAAACCAGCTAGCGCCTGTATATTATACAAAGGCCTGTATGCAATTATGAAATCAAAAATGAAGCAGGACGCAGATGGAGACGTTGGGATCCATCCCCTGGTGATTATGATTGTATTTTTTTGAGGTAAAATCCAGGAATATTTGTTGTGGCTGTGATGTGTCACCTCTCCTGGGGGTCCCTGGATGTCATTTTGAGGGGGAACACTGATTTTCTCACCACCGTCTCCTCAAGCCCTGTGGTGCCCCTTGATACATATATTTTACTGAACAGTAACGCAACTCTGAGGCTAAAACTCATTTTCTCTTCTTTTCATTTTAATTTCCTGTGTGTGCTCAGCTGACCTGCCTTCCCGCCGCGCTTCCCGTCTGCCGCCGGCCGCAGCTAGAGGTTTTGCCGCCACATCCAGCAATTCCCTCTGGTTTCCTTCCTCTCCTTTCCTGGCTCAGAGTCTTCCTCTCTCCTTAGTTGCTCTCTTACTCCAAAGAGCAGCCAGTCCCTGCCTTTTATTTAAGAAAACACGCAAACCCTACACACCAAAAGTAGCAAAAAAAGCCTCTTAATGCATCTGGGTTTATTTCCAAGTGGGAAGCATCTGCTGGGATGCTGGAGAGACACTGGGAGACAGTGTGGAGACCTGAGCCCACATCAGCAGTGCTGAAGTGGCACAGCACCGCCGCACTTTCGGAACTGGGTCACCACGAACGATGCTTTTTAATTTCTATATTTTTAATCTTAAAAACATAAAGCTTCCCAAAGGTTCAGCTGTCAAAGAAGTGAGTGTGAAATCGATTTATCAAATGCTAGGGCATATATGGGGCTGTGTCTGTGTGTTTTATGCACACTGTCTAAGACCTGGCTGTAGAAGCTACTGTAAGAGGAAAACTAAGTGCTGGGAATTGAATGAAAACTGGGTCTGCAACCCCATATATTTCTGCTTTCCTATATAGTGTGTTGGGAATCAGCCAAGCAGTGAAGCCAGAGGTCAGAGGACTTTCCAACGCGCCCGTTTTCCCTCTCTAGGCTGGCATAAAGCAGCCCCGCACACCCGGTCTGGAGGCAGCCGCGCACCCACTGCTCCATCACAGCATATCCTCGCAATGAAATATTAATTTAGATTTAAAAAAAAAAAATATTGCAGAAATGAGCCCTTTTCCCCCCACAACGAGCCATTGTTCCCGCTGACGAGCTGGCATGACCCTAAGTCGCCGGCGGCAGAGTTCGCTGAGCCGGTGCGGTGCTGAGCGGGGCGGAGCGGAGCGGAGGGGCCGGGGAGCTGTTGCCATCTGCAGGAGTCTTTGCGCTGGTGCTGGTTAAGGATCATTTTGAAAGCAGCCAGAAAGATGCTGGTGTGGCTTCGGGTTTGGGGGCCAGGGGCGCCCAGTCCTGGGGGGCGCCCAGTCCTGGGGGGCGCCCAGTCCTGGGGGGCGCCCAGTCCTGGGGGGCGCCCAGTCCTGGGGGGCGCCCAGTCCATCTCAGACCAGCTGCCCACCAAACAGCTGTTAATTAATCCTGTTACCCTAATGACCTTGCAAGGCGGAGCTCCCTCCTCTTCCTCCCCTTCATCAGCTGCCCAGCCCCGGCAGGGGGCACGAGTCGGGGTGAGAGGCTGGGCTGCACCAGCCCGGGGATCCTGGAGCAACGTCAGGTTTATTTACTCTCTACCACAGGCCCGGGACAGGGGGGCACCGGGGGGCAGGCACAGCCCCCGTTTCGGTAACGGGCTGGCTGCGTGCCTGGCTCTGGCTGGCCGAGCTGCCAGCCGGGAACGGCCACGCCACGGCGTTCCTGCAAGGTTCCCAGTGACCCCGGCACCGGTGGGCTCTGCTCCCCTTCCTCACCCCCTGCCACGTGCTAACTGCTGGAGCTGGGCAATAACCCCCGACCCCATCACCGAGGGGGACGCCACTGTAGGTGTCAATAGGTACACGGAGTAGCAGCAACCTATAGAAAACATGTAGGGGATAGTTTCACCTCGGATGCGTTGCTGCGGCGTACAACGGTACCGAGGGGGAAGCCATAGCGATTGGTGACGCACAGAATTAGAACCGATGCCTTCCTTTCAGGGAGAGGATTTAATTCTGCTGCTATCAATAAGTAATGGTCCTGCAGCTGCAGGAAAAGCGTGTTTAACCTGAGGGTGGAGCAAGAGCTGGCGAGGAAAAGCCTAACTTCATCCTAATGAGTAACAGCCTGGCCAGCGCTCAGGCGGAGCTGGCGGCGGGGTTCCAAGGCAAGATGTTAGCGGGGGCACGAGGGGACGCGTATGAATAAGGAAAAGCGCTGGGCTTTGGAAGACTGACCAGATGCTGCCCTGCAATTCGAACACAGCTAATTCCACGCTTAAGCTAATTGCAAAGGACTGTATGCAAAGTATGTGACTCGCTTGGCATTTGAATGAAAAGATTTCAATTTCCTGACACAGGGGATTTAACAGGACAGTGTAATGCACTGTCCTGAGCTAACAATTACAGCCCACATTTTAGTCTTGGCACAGGGTACTCTCACAAATTCCTTTGTGAATATACAAATAGCTATTCTTTGAATATATTCAAACACACTTTCTTGCTTTGCATACATATTAATAATCCCATACAGGGCTGGAACACATGCACAGTGGTACTGGGCTGGTGCACGGCCAACTGAAACCAGCAAGGACAACTGGTCTCTGGTTGAGCTTTTCTTAAAAAGTACAAGTCCACTGAGGAGATGAACAATCAGCTTGAGCACTGAAAATCCTGCAGCCTTGTGACTTTGTGTTGTCACGGCTGGCTTGGGCAGAAAAATAGCTGGGACCACAAAGTGCGCTGTTCAGGAGCATTTACATCAGTTTTCTGTATGAGTCTCTCTTGTTATCAGTAAGTGTTCTGGTAAGTACATTAGTTGCTCAAATAGTACCCAAAAAGCAAATGTGTAATTGAAACAGTAACAGCAATAATAGCAATAATAGTAATAGTGGTAGTAATAGTAGCAGCAGCAGCGATAGCAGCAATAATAATAATAATAATATGATTATAAAACTGTCATTATCAACTTTGGTGCTGAAAAACTTGCTTCTGAAAACCCTGGTTGAATCTGCCAAGGGAGAAAGGGGAGATGGCTCTTCTCCTTGTCTTGCTCCTCAGACAGACTGCTACCCTGCTTGTATTTGGTGCAGGTACTGTGTTTATGTGATTTATCCCCATTTCTAAAATTGGGTAGTCTCTCGTGGAAGCAGCAATGCTCGTTCCCTGCCTGATGGCTGGGACAGACATGGGGTTCGGGGGATGCATCTGTCATCAGGGAGGAGTTGTAGGAAGGTGAAAACGCTCTGGGCGGCTGCGTTTGTGGTGCCCCACCTGAATGGCTCAAGCAGAACCTGGGTTTAGGTGGCAAGTGTTTGGCACACTTGCAAAAATCTGAAGGCATCTCCAACTCTGCACCCTGAATCCTCCGGTGAGGCTGGGCTGGCTGCCTGTGGTGGTTTCCCCCTGCAGCCCTCAGCGATGGGGACTTCATGTGCCTCCTCCCAGAGGGGAGCGGCGAGGCCGGAGAACCCCACCGTGCTGCCAGCTGCGGGAACGTGTCCCGGGTGATCACAGCCCAGCTCTCCCTGGCCATGGCAAGGACTAGCTTATCAAGTGCCACCTGTGCATCGCTATCACTTCTCTCCCCATCCTTGAAAGAAAGATGATTTATGCTTCGGGAATCTGAATTCGAGCCTTGTTTCACCAGCATTGCACGACTCCAGTTTAAACTGGTAAAGAGCTGCTATGCAAAACTGGGCCAGTATTTGCTGGTGGTGAATCAGGCCATCAAAAGAAGACTTGAGTGTTTTGGACCGAGTGATGCAGCTGCTGTGCGACTCGACAGTGTGCACTGGCTGGGCCCGCCACAGGGCAATTTATGAATACCTCGTGTTGTCATAGTTATCAGGATGTTATTGCAGGAATATATTTTTTTTATTTCAGTATGAGGATGTCTGGAAACAGTCAGGAAAGTAATGGTTCAGGCCAGCCACACCTAGCAAGCTCTGAGTGACACTCAAGAGATGGGGACGGGACAGACAAAGCCAACAACCCAAGCCCCCTGCACCTTCCCTTTCTCATTTCTTTTCCATCTTGCTTTTTTTTTTTTTTCCTTCCTTACTCTTCATTGTGTCCTGTTGTGGACACTTTTTTTCACTTTCAAACTCGTGTCATTGTTCCATGAACTTTTCCCACCTCCTTCCGTTTGTGCAGGCTGGGCTGGCGGGTGCCTGCCGGGCCGCAGGGTGTTGCTCCCACGGGGATTTCCTTCGGCAGCTTCGATGGCATTTCCCTCTCTACCCAAACTGACCCTTTGGGTCACTTTTCCAGTGTTTCACAGGGAATGGTTTTTATTTTGGCCGGGTTTCAGTCCCAGTTTTACAAACACCCTTTGCAGCCCGAGTGTTAGAGCTTGTTCCCGTGACCTCTGTGAGTCTGTTTTCCTGGGGATATGGATTTTCCAGAATAGTTTGGCAGCGTGGGGCTGGCTGGGTGCTGTGGCGGGGGGCTGCGGCTGGATGCACGGGGGAGCGCCGCGAGGCCCCCCATGCCACATCCAGCTCGCTCATACCCGGCGCAAGGGGAGCTGAGCACTCCAAACGCACCTGGAACAGCATTTTGAGACTATGTTTACATATATACTTATGTTTATTTATAAAGCTTATCTTTTTCCTGGTGTGTGCCGTGGGCAAACACACACAGGGTGACGCCGCCCGCTGCCTGCACCTGGGAGCTGGGCTGTGGTTGGTCCAAGGGGGGAGGAGGATGCTGAGATACGGGCTGGGGCTGGGTGAGCTTTTGGGTACGAGCGGTAGAGCTTTAACAGGAGCATCTGGGGCACCCTCGTTCAGAAGGGCTTAGCTTGTCCAGGAACAAACCGAGATGACTTTGGATGTTTCCAGCCTGGTGTGCTCGGCTGGGAGGCGACACGAGTGAGGGTCTGGAAGGGTGTGCAAGGGTTTCCTTGACCGGAGTCTGCCTGGGGGCCTGCAAATCCCTGTCCTTGTCCTTGCGGGGCTGGGCAGCTCTCGGTGGGATGCTCAGCTGGGATGCTCAGCTGCCCGCAGAACACCGGTACCCCCCAGGGCAGAGGGGCTGCTGGCTCTGCCAGTTTGCTGCTTTGCTAGGAGCACCTTGGATGCTCCAGGAGCACTTTACTACCCAAATACTTCTGCTGAAGAAGCTTTTAAAAAGTTTGTTTTAGTCCCTTTTTAAAAAAAAATACTTCTGTGCTGCTGCAGGTTTGGGCTGGTTTTTTAATTTTTTTTCTTCTTTTTTTTTTTTACAAGCAGCTCTGCCAGCATCTCTGAGGCAGATCCTGACACGCCAGCTGTGAGGATCTGGCATTTCCCCCTCCCGACCTCCCTGGCAGTGTGCAGAGCTGCCCGCGGTGTTTCCCGCGCAGGGGTGTGGGTGATGCCCGGGTGGCCGTGGGTGCTGGCAGTCCCCATGCTGGTGCCAGCCTCGGGACGTGCCCATGGGCCTGAGCAGGGCCACCACCCGCTGTCCCTGGTGGTGTGGACCCCAGCCCTGTCCCTGCCAGCGTGTGAGCCCGCAGCCGCATGCTGGCAGCTCGGTGCAAGGGCTGGACCTGGGCACCCTGTGTGGGCAGGGGCCAGGTATTATATTGTATAGAACGTATGTATTATCTATAATATATATTATACTATGGATAAGATATTATATATAGTGCGTATATGTACACACTATATGTTACATAGAATATATACTTTTATATATATTATAAAAGTATTATTATACTTATATACTATATATACACGCTATAATATATAAATATATATTATAATATACAATATATATAGAATAGACATTATGTTTCTACTATGTATATACAATACCTCTATTTTATTCTAATACTCTAACATATAATAGATAATATGTCTAGTATATGAATAGTATATGTATTTATGAAGTATATATATAGTGTATATATTTATAAAGGCATACCATATATATATATTTATGAAGGTATACCGTATCTGTATCTATACTGAGACAGCATATATGTGTGTGACTTATATGTGTGTATATATAGGTATGTATCTATATAGCGTATATCTAGTACCTGAGTATACTAGTGTACCCGGTGCACACATACAGTGTGTATACATGCATATCTATACGGTATATATCTGACATAAGGGTCTATCTAGTATGCCTGTGCAGCACCTGGGGCGTGCATGTGTAAGCACACACCAGATGTATACACAAATGCATCCGGCATACATTAGCAAGTCCCGAGTGGCTCTGTGCCCTGCGGTGTGTATGGGTATATGTATATGTATACAGCCAGGCGGGGGGGGGGGGGGGCTGAGGGCGGGGCCGGGCAGCAGGGGCGGGGCCGCTGGGACACGCCCCCCGGCGGCGATACGGTGCTTCCCGCCGGAGCCCCGCGCGCTCCCGCCTGCTGCCGCGATGTCCCGCCGCGGGCAGGAGCCCGGCAGGTGAGCGGGGCTGGGGGGAGCGGGGGTCCTGGCTGCCCCGCGCCTCCCCCCGGCATCCCCTGCTCCTCTCACCCCCCCTCCATTCTCCGCCGTCCTCCCGCTGCCACAGCTTACCCCCCTCCCGCCCCCCCCCGCTTTCCCAGCCCCTCCCCGCCCCCCCAGCATCCTCCCCATCCCCCCTGCATCCTTCCAGAACCGTCCCCATCCCCCCAGCATCCTCCTGTTTCCTCCACCCCCAGCCCCCCTTCCACCCCCCGCAGCATCACCCCCCTCCCCCCGTTCCCTTCCGCCGCCCCATCCGCCCCCCCTTGCCGGACCCCAGCGGAGGGTCCCCGCCCTGCGCTAGCACGGAGCCCAGACGGTCCTTCTGCACCCCTCCGCGTCCGGTTCCGCCCCCCCACTCCCCCCCCCCCCCCAAAAAAAAAACCCAAACAAACACAAACAACAAAACCCTACAGCGGTTTTGGGGCCCACGGCCCGGCCTTGCACCTGCAGCGGGGGCTCCCCGAGCCTCCCCAGCTCCCCGCATCCGCTGCTCGGGTCGCCCGCTGCCCCCCGCCCCGCTCGGCACCCCCCCTCCGGCAAACAAAAGCGCTCGGCGAGCCAGCGGCGTGCCCGCTCCGCCCCGGCCCCGCCCCGCGCTCCCGCTCCGCCGGCCCCGCTCCGCCCCGCGCTCCCGCTCCACCACCGGCTCCACTCCGGGCCCCGCACCCCCGGGCCCGCCGCGAGCGCCGCCCGTTCACCTGCTGCCTGCGAAGCCGCGATCGCTGTTTGGCTTCAGCGGGGGCCGGGGCCGCCCGTGCTGCCGCCCCTGCGGGCACGAGCGGCGGGCGGGTTGCTGACACCGAAAGGGGTCGGTGGGGGCTTTGCCCCCAGCTTCTCCCCTCTCGAGCCTGTTTTTCGGTTTATAAGGGAGCGGGGGGCGCCGCGGCGCGGGGGTCGTACCGCTGGCTGGAGGGGTTGCTCGAACGGCGCTTGGCTCAGGCACCGTCTCTGGGGTATGTCCAGGCTTCGTCCAACCCTTGCAGATACTGTGTCATTATTTATTGTTTTTTTTTCTTAAGATACAGTTTGGAAGCAAACCCGCTGTTGTGTAATTTCCCATTCGCGCCCGCGGTAAAACCCTTCCCCAGTTTCTCCCGCGTGCCTCGCTGGTTGCAGCACTGTTTTCCCTGCCCTGGACCAGCAAACTGGCAGCTCCAGGCTGTGTGGGAGCATCCCAGCGCAGCCGCCCGCCCTGCCGTGCTGCACCCGGGCCCCCCTTGCCTGCATTGTTTCACCTAGTGCCTCAGCCATACCTTCGTGGAGTTCTTCTCTTGCCTCTACCATTACCACCTGTCCATTTTCTATTTTTTAATTTGAGCTTTAATTTTATGAGCTTAAAATTTAATTTAAATTTTAATTTGAGCTGCCCCAGTGCGGTGGCGGCTGAGGCTCTGTCCCTTGCGATGATGCCCACTCATCCAGTGGCACCCCCTGTCTGCTGGGTGCACCCCGGGGAGCAGGTGGGCTGTGGGTGCACAGCGGTGGCCCAGGATGGTCAAAATCAACCTCGTGAGCTGAGCTGCCAAAGAGCAACTGCAGTGGCTCAGCTTTGCCGTTGCCAGCATCCCTCAGCATCACCGGGGTGGCACTGAAATCCCTCTCCTGCCTCCGAGAAGCGAGGGGATAGACGAGAAGCGAGGGGACAGACGCTTTTCCCTGCCCACATGGCATACGGCGGCTATTCCAGCAGGCTGCTGGCAGGGCAGAAGGGCTGAGATATTTGCTGGTGCCACCAGAGTGAGAGCGAGCTGGGTATCGCCTGCTGGTTTATGGTGACTGTGCCCGTGGCGATTCCCTTCCTCAGCAGCAGCTTTTATGGTGGTTATTTGGTGGGGCTGCAGGAAAGACGCTGTGAAGCTCCACAGAAAGGTTTCCAGACCTGATCTTTATCCTTAAATGACAAAACCAGCATATTTCCCCTTTTCAAGAGTGAATGAGACCGGAGGTTGGTCTGAATTTGCCACAGGCCACAAATGGGTGATGAGGTCTGTTGGAGTCATCTGCTGTGGCCGAGCCACCATGTTTATCTGAGCTTCGTGCCTTGCTCGGGGATTCCACCTGGATTGCTACAGAGCCAACGGGCACCTGGCAAAGGGGGCCAGGGCCCAGGGTTTGTGCCAGGGGGAAACATGCAGCAGTCAGGCATCCCCGGCAGGGCTAGGACAAGAGCTAGGGCCGTAGGTCATGTTAAAGAAAATTAATTTTTAAACACCAACCCCCCCTCCCCGGTCCCCTTGCAACCTCTGGTTCCCTGGCCAAAGCCAGGGAGCGATGCCAGCGGGCAGGGAGGTGGGTGGATGCTGCTTGTGTGGAAGGTGGGAGAGGACTGGTGGATCTGCTCATGTATTTCCCATTTTGTCTTCCAGCGGAGCTGAGTCCCTTTCTTCAGATGAAAAAGGTACAGTAATTTCCTGAAATAACTGCACTTCAAATGGGCTTGTTATGAGAAATGCTCAGCTTTTGGAATGGAAATGACAATTATTGTAACTGCTGACTTTAAAACACCTCGGTGCAATGCCTTAGTTTCATGGATAAGAGTTTTGATTTTTTTTATACTGTTTTTTAAAATTCATATTCCTTTGCTATTTATTCCCTTCCTCCAACTTGCATAGTACAAAAACACCAAGAGAGAAGTTAAATCTTTTTGAAGCTTATGTCCCCTGACTGCTTTTCTCTTGCAGAGGTGGCAGCTGGCAGCACGGAGGGAGAGGGCTCGGCCGAGGAGCACCCAGTGGGTGAGCACACACGTGGCTGCAGGCTTGCCCCGCACGTGGGATGGCGTGGCTGGCCTTGCGCCTGCCGGTTCCCCACAACATGATAAAACCCCTGTGTAGACACTGCTGTGACTCCTCCAGTCACTTGCTTTGCAATACTGGATTCTCTTCAACTTACGTTTGTAAGAATAATTTATTAAAGCCACGTCTGGTGCATCCATGTGAGTTGCATCACTGGTGGGACACACCAGCTCCCACCAGTGCTTCTCCCACCTCACGTGCATGGCACAGAAACCCATACTTTAACTGGGTGTACTGGGACGTGCCACAGGTGAAGCTCCAGAGCAGTCCCAGGTTGTGTAAAACAGGAAAATTAAGCTCTTTGAACATCGCACATACCTTTCAGAAGGGCCTGGGTGACCCCTAGGTCTCCTCTGCTGCTGTGATTTGATGCTCTGATGTTCCTCTCTGCCTCAGTATTTTTTTTCTGCTAGCTAACTGGCTGACCAACCTGATGTATTTAAACTTTGGATCTATCCTTTTACTTCCCTGTGGCATTGCCTTATTTCATTCTGCCTGTGACTAACGGGGTGTAATCTTGTTCAGGAGAGGAGGGTTCCAAAACCAGCTCCAGCAGTAGCTCGGAAGAAGAGTCAGGTGAGCATCGTGTTGTGATTTATTCTCTCTCTTTTGAAGATGTCCACCTGGTTGAAAACAGCTGCTTTGCGTGGGAGTGGTCCCAAGGTTCTTGGGTCAGACTGTTAATTCAGTGGTCGTATGCTGAAAAGCAGAATGATCTCTCTGTGAGCACATGGTTTTCTAGCCATGCGGTTTAGAGCAGAGCAATAATAGAAGAGCAGCACCTAATGTTGCTGTAGCCTTGTAGACATAACACGCGACACACCAAGAGGCTATAAATCTGCTTAAAAGTTGGCAGCAAAAGTGGCAAAACAGGATGGACAGGAAAAGAATTAAAGGAAGCGTTTTCTGCTGATGAAAAGCCTGCGGCTTTGCTCTTAGGCAGGTTACACCACCAGCAGTTTATTCTGGTTTCATGCAAGATTGATAGTCTTTAGTTAAATAATTACGAAGCTTTTTCTCATCAGATGCAGAGGAGTCGGATGGAAGACGGTCATGTGAGTGCACTTTTATTTTGTTCCTTATATGTCTTGCATGGCGAGGGGGAGCCAGCCCAGATAAGTGATGTGCGTGGGTAGCGACAGCTGATGGCAGAAGAGGGATTTAGAGCTGCCCAGCGTCGCCTGCGAGCCCTTGGGGAGGACGGCTTGCTGCAGAGCGTGCCCAGGAAGGGGGTGTGTGG
Source organism: Falco naumanni (assembly GCF_017639655.2). Lineage (NCBI taxonomy): Eukaryota > Metazoa > Chordata > Aves > Falconiformes > Falconidae > Falco > Falco naumanni. Next base: position 27,677,498 of record NC_054066.1, read on the forward strand.
GGTGCCTGCGTGGGGACACGGCTGCCCCTGCTTGCACATGGAGCCGGAGCAGGGCTGTGGCCGTGGGGAGGTGCAGGATGGAGCCGAGCTGAGCTTCCACGTGCTGCGGGTGGCCCCAGGTCACGACAACCCCGCTGTGGCTCGGGGACTGAAATAGCATCACTGCAGGAAGGGTGCCAGCACGCTCGCTGGAGTTTGCCTGATGTTTTCCAGGCCGTTCGCTGTAGCAATACATTTTCTGCCTCTCCCACATCTGCCTGGCCAGGAGGGCGGTGAAGTCCCAGGATGACTTTGGGACAGGCTGGCTGGAGTCCCTGCTTGCAGGGAGGGGTGTTGGTGGGACGGGGAGCAGGAGCGGGCGGCACGCCGGCAGCCAGCCTTTCCTCACGCCTTGTCACAACAGCTCTGCTGCTTGGCTTCTGCAAAATCCACCCCTTGGGGTAAAGGCGTTTCCTCGATGCGTCAGCTCTGCTCGCTTTCTGCCATGTTGTCGGTCAGTAAGGAGCGTTCGGGCACTTTTAAATAATTTTAAGGGCAAATACACTGCAAACAGCGTGGCTGCCTGCTCACTGGGAAGCCCTGTTGCCAGCTTCTGTGCCAGGTGGCTGAACTTTGTACTTGGCACCTTGCGACTCTTCCTGGGGTTGAATCTTTTTTTAACCCTTTGAAAATTTCCACTAGTTTGGGTAAGTTATGAAGTTTTGACAAGAGCTGTTTCCTGGAGTTCGGCTTCACTCCCACACTGTGCACAGCCTGCACGTGCAGGTGTGCATGCAACAGCTTGGGTCTCAGGAATATTCTCCGGAGGTTTTGGTGAATGTAAGCAAATTAGGTTGGTGGGTTGTCCTTGCTGCATATGGGAGCAGAAACCTGCTGGAGGCTGAGGTATTTGCTGCAAACTTCTTTTTTAGATGAAGAACAGGAGGAGAAGGAGTTGCTACCGTGCTGCGATGAATCAGGTAGTAACGGATCTCTCAAGGGCCAGTGTTTTGTTTTTTTTTTCCCCCCAAGTGTTTAATTACTTTGCTTTTAATGAGCTGATCTTCCTGTTTTCTCACTAGGAGCGAACTGTCTGCTACCCTGTGAGCACTGCAGAAATGAAAATGTACGTTTATCAAAAAAACCGACCCACATATTTTGCATGAGATAATTTGCAAATTATAATTCTGCTCTCTTATAGACTTCTTAAAATATGTATTTTTAAAATCTGTTTATAGGACCAGAAGGAGCAAGTGACCCCTAGGAGACTGTCTGGAGGACAATATGTGTATGGATTTTTTTTTAATACAATGGGTATACATTTACACTGTTGTCATCAAGATACTTCTCTCTTCAGTTTGAGTGGGGAAAAAAAATAATTTGCTGCACAAATACATTTGGAGTAATACCAGAAGATACCCCCAAATCCTTAAAAGTAAGCAATTTAGAGCAGCTGCCTATGCTGCCTCCAGATCCCGGTCCAAGAAAGTTCTTAGGAAGGTTTCCTGCCTGCCTTGTCTTGCTGCAGTAATTAATGTCAGGTACATTTTTACGTGCTTGTTTTAGTCTGGACACACATGAAGGGTCTTGGCCTGCTTCACAGGAATAGTCATCCTCCCTGTCTGCACTGACCCTGCATTTTACTTTGGACGCTAGCCTTGTTCTACCTCTCTCTGGCTTGGAAGTTGTCATCAGTGTGTGATGTTGGTGTTGTCCGTGCGTGCATGATGTTGGCTTCGATGCTGATGGGAGCTGCACTGAGCCTTTTGTGTACAAGCAGCTGCCTTGTTTGCAGGAAGCGTTATGCAAAATGTTCATTCCAGCTATTTTGCGTGCATTGGCCTGGCCAGTTTTTAACAGTCCAGTGACAGTTTAAACGTAGGGACTAGAGAGAAAAAAAATTGTTGTGGCTTCTGTGCTATTTAGATAAAGTGCTCTTGGCTGGTTGGGAGGGGATTTTGTTATCCCTTGCAAACCACATTTCTATAGTATTTACTAGGCAGGGGAAACTAAACTAACCAGGTTGTTCTTGCCCACGGCAGGGCACGGCTGGATGCAGAGGGGACTTACCAGTGCAGCCTCACAGGCTTGATTTTTGAAGTAACGGGGCCCGTCAAAATCACATATTCCCTCTTATCCTGGAGCAAATACGCCAGCCTGGTGGAAAAGCCGTGGATCGTGGGCGGCCCCCTCTTCGACGTGCGCTGCGACTCAGCCCCTGCTCTCACCTCCATCCAGTTTCCCCACTCCCTCTGCCTGGGCGGTGAGTGCTGGTGGCCGGCCCGGTGGCTGCGGGGGGCTGCTGGAGCAGGAGGTGCTGAGGCAGCCCCGTGTCCCCGCAGATCATGGTGCTGGCATGGCCTTCAAGGTTTTGCACATCAAGGGCGAGGGAGCAGCCATCGAGCCCTCCGCCGACTACTCGGCCTCGCACGTGAAGTGGCTGGTGAGCTCGCTGTCACCGGTGGGACCACTCATCCAGAGCCAGGAGCCCGTGCAGTACCACGGTGCCGTCATCCTCTACAAAGTCATTGATGAGCACCCCTCCTTGTCCTTTCGGGTCTACGTGGCTACAAACAATGACTCCTTTATAAAGGTATGGCTGGTGTCGGGGGTGTAGTGTGGCGTGGTGTAGAAATACCGGCAGGGCTGGTGCTGGGGACGCTGCACGGAGGATGGGGTGCGGCAGTGAGATGCTCTTCTCTCGCCCCAGCAATTGCATGCAGAGCTATACGTGTATGTCTGTCTATAATGAGACTTCCGTACCAGAAAGGTCTGCCAGCCAAGTTAGGGTATTATATTGAAGTAGCAGCTCACAAGCTGCTATAGGAAAGAAACCCATTTGCCACTAAAATCCACGGAGCTCAGGATTTATACCTGGAGGAGCTTCTTGTCCTCTCACCCACTCCCCTCAACAACACACAGGCAAACACTAGAAGATGACAGCAGCAAATGACCTTCCTTTTATTCAGGTTGCAACCTCTTTTATCTGTTTTCACCCCTGTATCATGATAGCTGAAGAGGTTCCTCGGGTGTTTTTGAGTGTGATGTTTCGTGTGCAGCTTTCTGTAATGTTTGCCCTGTGGAACAGGTCGTGGCCATTCTATAGAGCTGTGGCCAGAGAAAAGCCCAGAGAGCCACATTAACTAAGTTTTAAATGGTAATTCCTTTACTGATGTGAGTAACCTTTAAATCATATTTTTAAATTTTAGGATATCGCAAAAGCTGTAAAACATTCTAATAAGAAATTCATTAAAATTGACAAGCCCCCTGTATGCCAGAAGTTACTACAGAAAGGAAAGAAGTATAGATTAATTTGTGAGCCAGAAGCTGAAATAACTCCAGAGGTGAGTCCCTTGCACAACCTCATTTCGTGCACTGCAGCTTCATTAGAAATGTGCCACAAAGTGGCTTTGCCTCTGCGCTCCTGCACTGGCATTAAGGGCATTTTTCACATTCATTTGCCATTGCTGCAGAAAGCATTTTCCTCTTAGAGCCCTAAAGCTCTGGGATGAAATCCTGACACTGAAGTCAACAGCAAAACTCTGGGGAGATAGGGGTTGGGCTCAGATCTGTGTCAGCAGCCAAATACCTCCTCTTTAGTTTATATGTTTTGGATAAATATTTATTTTTAACATATTTCCATTGTATAGGAAATTGAATTTGTTGACGGATCTCTCTTGAAACTAAAAAGTTACATTGAAGTCTATTTGGAGAAACCTGACGACTTCACCTTGTCTTTGGTTGAGCTAGAGTCCGAAGCGACCGTCTGGAAAGCAAAACTAAGGGAGAGTGAGTCTTTGGTCTTCCCACGACTAGTTGGTTCCTGCTGAAAAGGTGCAGGAGTTGGAGTATAACTCGGCCCTTGGGTACACCTAAATTCCTACTGTTAAAACCACCGGGTTTGGGGCTGGAAGTGATAAAATGTAGAGGAGCGCCCCAGGAGGTTGCAGTGACCTGCCGGATCCCTCGGGAGCAAAGGGGCGAAGGCTGCGGGGCCGCGGGAGGATGCTCCGCTCTCGTGTTACTTACGGGGGATAATGCACAATCTCTACTGCATGTTATCGGTGGCGTGCTGCAGCACGTGGGCGAAAAGGGGATAGTCGTCTCGTTCTATAAAATCTTAGCTCAGCAGCCAGAATCCACCCAAGAGCTTGGTTTTGTGCCCAAGAATTGTTGGATGTAAGGCATAGCAGTGGGAATTCCTGCCTCACATTTTGTTTCCTCTACAAACTGTTTCCCAGGTGACTGGATACATTACGATCAGAATAAAAACGAGCAGAAAAGAAGCGCAGTCAGTAAGTCAGTTTGAAGATAAGTCAGGGCTGGTACCTGGCTTGCTTTTGTAGCTCAGGTGATACTAAAGAAACAACATCACCTCTTGCTTTCTTCTTAGGTGTCAAAAAACGGAAACTAGCCCTCAGCATTTTGAAAGAAGACGAGATCTGTGGCAAAAAGCAAAAGACCAGCAATCCTGCAGGTAAAGCATTTCTGTGTCATTTAAAACAACATGTTTGGTTTTGTTTCTTTTTTGGTTTTGGAGTTTTTTTTTTTTATCCTTTGAATTGAACCTGAGCTTGCTTTTTTAAAGACTTACACAAACAGAGCATGAAATATAGGAGGAGAAAGCGCTGCTTTTGTAGGTGCAGAATTTTTTACCTACGTTTGTGTGCTTTGCTACACTGTCATGCATTTGGTAAATAAATGGGGGGAAGCAGCTAGGCAATTTGCTTTAAAAGCTTCAGGTAAAATGATATTGTCTTTTAAGACTGAGCAATAGTGGCTATTTTTGAAAGAGGTTTCCACTACATGTCTTAGACTTTGCGTTTGGGATATCTCCTGAGCCATAACAGGCTAGACAAAATAATAATTAAAAACCAAAAGCAGTTCATATTTATTTTTGACATGTGATGCCCTGATGGTGTCTGGGAGCTCCCACCCAGAAACTCCTCATTTATTAACAGTTACCTGGAAAAAAATAAAGAAGAAACAATGTGAGTTTAACAAGTAAATAAATAAATAAATAAAAAACCCATCAGCAAAAGTAGCCAAGAAGGTGTTTGTTTATGGGTGCCTGTAGCCACCAGAGGGAGAGCTTCCATCCCTCAGCACCTCAGTTTGATGTGTGAGTGATGACAGGGAGAAGGAAAGCAAAGAAGGAAAGCGGCTCAGGCTGTGTAACAGCAGGGCTGAGGCTTCCGAGCCATTGTAATTAAAGGGAAAACAAACATCACCTCTCCAGAGCAGCCAGAGGTTTTGAGAACAGCAGGCATGGGAGAGAGAGAGTGCTTAGCATGGCCTTAATTTTATACATCTCAAAATTTCTGGGTGCTTGGTAACTTAATGTACCAAGGGAGTTCTTCTGCTGGATGCACGGCTGCTTATAAATGGGGAGCAACCCACTGATGTACAGCAGCCAGCATGCCGTCAGGTGTTGTCATCTTCGTGAGCTTCAGCTTCTTAGTCCTTTTCTCCAGCACTCGGCTCTGACCTTGCTGGATAATCTGAATAAGATTACCTTCATCGTATGTCCCCTGGCCACACGTGGAACTAGTAGTGTGATTTAGTTACAAGTTTAATGAGAGAGCAATGTTAAATCTGACTTTTGTTCTGTGTCTTTTCAGATGGAATTGAAACAAAAAACCTAACTGATCAACAGCTGATGGTGATCGCAAAGTTGTTTGGTAGGCAGTGGCGAGAAATTGCCATTGAGTGTCTCCAGATGGAAATGAAAGACATCGAGCAGATTCAGGCAACAGAAGAAGAAGTTAATATGCAAAAATTTCTGGTGTTGAGCAAGTGGAGAGACAGAGAACAAAGCAACGGAACTGCAGAAGCCTTGTACAGAAGTCTCCGTGAAAAAGTGTCCTATGAGATACTGCAAGCCCTGCAAGGTATCGCCTTCCCGTTATATTTATTTAATTACATCAGTGTGTTTCAGGTGTATTTTAAGAATTCACATCAGAGAGTTTACCAAATGCCTAGTACATGTTTTACTACATAGGTCAAAATTGTCTCCCTTTGATGTCAGCAATGACTTTCTTTCTTTCTTGTGGCATTTTTGTACTTCCCTTCAGAAACTGCTACAAAATGAATAATATTTCTGCACTGACTGTGTTAATAGTGCTCCCAGCATGACCTGGCTGTCATGGTCAAGCAAATCAGTGCTATAGACCCAAGCCAATGCTGGGTCTTCTCTGGAAGTCCTGAGAAGAGATGTTTGGGTCTTTACTCTTATCTGTTTTAGGAACGGTTAATTAACACCTTCCCCTGATGGATGACTTAGCGGCTGGGTCCTGCAGACCCGTGTGTGTGTATGTATTCCCTCACTGCCCATGGGTGCTCCTGCTTATTTCTGTGCGGCTCCTCACGTTCGGTCCATCCTCTGCAAGCCAGAGCTGTGCAGCGAGCTGAGAACTCAGCCAGCCATGGGGAACCTTTCTCAGAAACAATTTTATTTTTTTTTTCTGATACAGGCAAAACTTTGTTCTTTCTTAATTCTCCCCAAAAGCAATGTTGCTGCAAAGGGTGGGGGGAGCTCCCTTGCTCATCTGACCCTCCCAAACCTGCCTGTGCCAGAGCCCTGTGCTCTCACATAGCGTTTATTATAATACATTTATTATTCAACTTCAATATTGCAGTGACTTCTAGAGGTCAGCTAACCCGTGTGTGTTTGTGCGTGTTCCTTTCCTCAGGTTTCTGGGCTCGGTGCTGAGCTGTGGAGCTGCAGCTGGAAGGAGCACGGCGGAAGCTTCTCCAGCCACTCCCCCGGCATTGCGCTGGGAGCCGGGGAGGAAGATGCAAGGCATCATCACTCAGTGGAAAGTTTAGGCAGGGTCTCCACAAGAAATGTGAATGAAATTTTGCGTGGCTATGAGCACATCTAAGACTTTCAGGAGCAATCGGTCGTGCAGCGGATCCCGGCATTGCGGCTGGCAGCGCAGGGCTTCGTGCGTGGGGAAACCCAGCTCTGCCACCCAGCTTTGTCATGTTTGAGCCGGTCCTAAAAGACATGAACACTGGAAGAAACCACTTTACCTTGTTCAGGTACATGGCTGTTATCAGGAAACATTTTTATTTCTATCAGGGAAAGACAGGGAGGAAAGTTATGCGGAAATTTTCATCCCCTTAAAAAAAATATTGAACTGCCAAAATCATGAGGTACACTGTATTTCTCACAGATGCCCAGAATCAGGGAAGAATAATCCTAAACTTGCAGATAAATTCCTTTGCATAATCACTGTACATATACATAATTACTGTATATACTTGTGTACAATCAGTCCTTGTTAAGCTGTGGTTCTGTTTTCTAAAAACCCGAAGACTGGTTTCACGGGAGCACCACTTAATAACTCCAGGCAACTTTAAATTTTCCCTGGGAATTTCTTCTTCACTCTTTTCTGTATAGTCTGTCTCAATTTTTATGAGATTTTTTTATGTTGTACATATTTTTTTTTATTAGAAACTTTTTTATACTTCTTTTTGCTTGATAATTTTAAATGGAATAGAATTAGGTGCTTAAACTAAAATGGAAGAAGCCAAAATCTTGGCAGAGGCTGTTGCTCAGCAATGCACATACTACAGAACTGGAAAAGATTTGGAAAGAACCTTATTTGCAGAAGAGGGTGGTAACGTGATACAGGAGATTGTCTTGGTTTTAAAGACAAGTGATTCTTTTGATCATCTTCCTCTGCATATGTTTATGAAAGGAAAAGCATACTTTTGAAAAATAAGGATTAAAAAAGAAACATGTACGCTATTTACGTATGATTTTTGATTATTTTCTCTTTATTTTAGCCATTGGATGAAATGTGGCAAGGTGGTTGTGTTATGGGCCGCCTTTTCAGCCCTTGATGCTCCAATGCTGCATACAGCCGAGGGCTGACGGGAAGGGCTGTGTCGGTGCCCAGGACTTTGTGGGCTCTCCTTCCAGTGGGGCATTTAGGGGGGAAAAAAGCTGTGGAAGGCAGGGATGCTTGTGTGGGGCTGTCCATCCCCAGCACAGCAGCCCTGGGCTCTTTTCTCTGGGAGAAGCCAAGGGAAATTGCCATCAGGGGGATCTTTAAGATACCAGGTAAAACCCAAAGATCTAATAGGACCCTCTGGTCAGAAGCAGAAATCGATCAAAGCTGGAAAAAAGGTGCTGATTTGTAATGATGAGGGTAACCAGGTTGCGTAGCAGATGGTCAAAAGAGAGAAGGTCTTCAACCTTCAGCTTCTTTAAATCAAAATCAAGAAGCTGTTAAAAAAAAAAAAAAAAAAAAAAGAGTATGTTGTATTTCTGCGGTCTTCAGTTTGGCTTTGTCCAGTTCTCGCAGGCAGAAGGGATTCGGACGTTACAGGTGCATCACAGCACTGAAGTGTGAGGTTGCTCTTACCTTACAACTTGGTCTGTGTTGGGGGTGGTCTGTGGGAGTAGGGACCTCAGCTCTAGTCCGAGCGGGGGGAGTTTGTAAGATTGCATTTTAAGGGCTGGTGTGGTGGGTGGGTAATGCCAGTGCTTGGGGAAGAGGGGAGGGGATGAAGGGTGGCAGTGGCCCCCTCAGCATCTAGAAGAACTGAGGGTCCCACCAATCCTTCAGCATCAAGGGGTGCTGCTTGGAGGTCCCCAAGGAGTTGGGAGGGCAGAGCTTGGAGAAACCAAGCAAGGGGAAAGAGCTGAAAGCCAAGAGATGAGGGGCAGCAGAGGCAGCGTGGGAGCTGGCTGGGACGTGGCCAAAGCTGCTGCTTGGCTGCTGGAAGGGGGGCTTCGCCCGGGCTGGCTCATGTACCGCGGGCAGGAATGGGGGAGGTCATCCTCCTGCATCCCTCCTGGCCTCCATGGATAAATCCTTGCCTCCCTGAAACAAGCAATTTAGCCATTGATTTTTGGTGGGGCCAGGGCTCCTCCCATGAAACTATGTAACCGGCTGGAAAATCACAGTAAATGAGGATGAAAGCCCACGGTTGCTTTGGGTGCCCAGTCTGAGGGAAAACCCATGAGAAACTGATGTAAGTAAGAAGACAGAAATAGGATTTTAAAATATGATACCAGTGCTAAAAGTTACCAAGGTATACCTTTACATGCCAGCAATATTCAAAATATTTTAGAAGTATTCATGTTATAGCTCAAGGAAGAAAAAAAGAAAAGACACCACAATTTTTATGCAAACTATAATTTTAATAGGTAATAAATAGAATAAATAAGGAACATAATCATAAATAGATTTCTATAAGCATGTTTCAATTTCTAAAAATTACAGCTAAATAAATAGAACAGTTAAGACAAATTACTGTTGAGTGACGGTTTAAGAACATTTTGGTACTACAGTGTAGCTTATTTTCTAGAAATCTAGAAGTTTAATATGATAGCTTAAAAGGCACTTATAAGAGCTTGCTAAAACATGATTTATAAGAAATGCTGTGAAATATTATGTGCTAGATTCTTTAAAAGCCCCCAACACCTCGCAGGGTATTGACACTGTTTTTTCTCCAAGGCACCCTCAGGTCCCCCGACACGCGGAGTGCTGGGCGCTCACAGCAAGCTCTCCAGGGAGGTCAGGTAGTTCATCGTCCTGGTGATGGTGAAGGTGCGGATCCGGAAGGCGTGAAGGATGCTGCAGAGCTTCATCCGCTCCTTGAAGGAGGCCAGCCCCGCGCCTGCTGCCGGCTGCGGCATGCTCCTGCTGCTGCCCTTCAGGGCCTGGGAAGAGGTAGGGGTGTTAAAAACTCACCAGAAAGTGGCTAAAACAAAAAAAACCTCTTTAGGTTTTTCACCCCCTGAGTGATAAATGACAAGATTTAGAAATAGGAATGTATTCTCATAAAAGAAAAATCTGAAATTTTAATGATACAATTAATAGGCTTAGGATAAAGTTTGAAATATTTAATGATATAATTAATAGCCTTAGCTGTTACTTTCCTCAAGACAAAAATGTCCATTTGTGCACAGAGGCTCTTTCTGCCCAGGAATAAAGGTGCTTTTTTAATACTAAGCCTATGGCCGGCGTTGTCCAGTGACCCTTTAGACCAGGCTCAGAATCCCCAGGCTATTGGGAGATACTGTGTCAATACAAAGACAATTAACTTTTTTTTTTTTAATTAGCTTTTCTTAAACAGCTTTTAACATCTGTTCCCTCTGCTCACTAATAATATTTATCAAAGTTCAGTACATCCTATGTCGTATTCAGTGTACTGGGAGTACTGTTATTTGGTATTTGGAAGAGAAATAGAGCGATGTCCCCGTTATCTTTTACTCTATTTTTGAGTTCCCCGAGGAGCTGGCAGAAGAGCCCGTAGCCCATCTCCTTGTGAGAGAGGAGCAGAGCGAAGGAAGGAGGGCTGCTCGGGAGCCACGCGCCTGAGTCCTGATGCATTGACCATACCAGCAAGGCAAAAACATGAAGTACAACACACAGTTCATAAAAAATCCAGTCCCTTCTAGGAAAAACAGTAACAGACCATTTTTTAAATTAACAGATTAAAGAAATGTCACTATTTGACTGACTGTAGAATGGAGCAAACTCTGGTTTAAGACTGAAATAGCAGAAAGGAAGGAGACAGAAACACTTACTTTCATCATTTCATCAATGGTTTCCATCACCTTTTGATCATTGAAGCTCTTCAGCTCTGCCCTGTAGGCATTCAGGTCCTCATAGATTCCCCACAGGCATTTACTCTGCACAAGTCAGAATTATTAGGAAATGTGGGAATCTGTTGTTAAATGCTTTACACGTACAAGCAAAAGAAGGGGTTCTTTGGGGAAACTTGCAATTTACCGTATCAAAAGTAGATCTTTCCAGTGTTGGACAGTTTCCAGTCTGCAAATTAAAGAAGAAACGAGACATGGTGATTTTGTGGAAGTGTGAATTATACAGCTAGCTGTTCTATGGAAATATGATGCTGAAACTTGATATAATTTTAAATTTTTATTTTTTTTTTACCCCTGGATCCTCAGATGTGCAAGCTTTTATTGTATTGACTTGATTCTTAGTGATATCTTCAAGATCAACCTCTTCAAGGTTACATTCAAATCCCAGGGTGCCGAGCTCCTGTGTTAAGAAGGGAATAAAAACGTGTCACTGACTCAGCTTCACGGTACTGTATACATATATATATGTGTGTGTGTAAATACACACAATTCTTTGTGATGCATCATGGCTCTCTGTGCTTAGCTGAATTCTAGGAATGAGGCTGTGTGAAGACTGCAGTTAAATATGAAAGATAGCAAATAGACCAAGAGACTGCAATGCTGTGGTGGTTGTGTTTAATGGGAATGAGCACAGACTTTTCACAGTTTGGTTTATATGTTGTTGCAAGTTGTACTGCCTCTGTTAATTTAGATTATTCTCTCAGGCACCAAATCTATTGAGAACTTTATGTTGCTACAGTTTCAAATGTAAACTATCTCTTAGAAAGTGAAAAACAGCAAATACCATCCACATAGACCTTTAACAGTGCCTGCTGACCCACCGTAAGTGTGGAACAGCACACCTATTTAGTGGTGGGGTTTTTTGCAGTTTTCTGAGATGAAGCTTGCAACAATAGCAGGGAATTTTAGCCAAAAAAATCCCCTTGGCACTACCGCCAGTGGGCTTTAGCATGGGAAGATGCTACTGCACCAAACCAATGACACCAGCAACAACATGCAAATGTAAAGACAAGGTCAGGAGCAAGTGTTTCCTGAGCCAGCTTTGCAGGGGCCTTAGAGAAAGAGCATGTCCAAAATAGAGAGCATTCAAATCAGCTGTTGATGTGTTTCTGGCACTGCTAATGGCGTGTGTGTTTCTGTGGGGCTGAGGTGAATCAGGGCTGAGAAAGAGACCTGAGCAAATGCCCATTTTAAAGGGCTGATCAAGGGAGGCATGAAAGCAACAGCCAGTTATAGATTTTTAAAGTGAATCAACAGAGAACATCCATCCTCCCAGGTATCCTCAGCAACCCATCACTGCCCAGCTGGGTACTATCACTGCCAGCCTGGGTATGACTACGCCACATCACTGCCCGTCTGGGTAACATCACCGCCTGCCTGGGTGCCACCACTGCCTCATCGCTGCCTGCCTGGGTGCCACCACTGCTGCATCACTGCCCGCTTGGGTACCGCTTGGGTACCACTGCTGCCGCATCACTGCCTGCTTGGGTACCGCTTGGGTACCACTGCTGCCGCATCATTGTCTGCTTGAGTACCACCGCTGCCGCATCACCGCCCACCTGGGTGTCATCGCCAACCCATCACCGCCCGCCTGGGTACCACGACCTCCCCCTCGCTGCCTGCCCAGCCCGCCCAGCCCGTGTCCCGCCGGCCCCTGTCAGACCTTCAGCCGGTGGAGGGAGGCGTTGACAGCCGCCAGCAGCTCCAGGGAGCGGCTCAGCCCCTCGGCGAGGCGGGGGCGGCCGGGGGCCGGCAGCGCCCGGGCGGGGGGCGGCAGGGCCAGTGCCAGGCAGAGCGCGGGCAGCAGCACCCAGGGCCCTGCCCGCTGCCTGCAGCCCCGGGCCGCGGCGCTACGCGGCGCTGCCTGCTCGCTGCTGCCCGCGCTGCCCGCGCTGCCCGCGCTGCTGAGGTCCCCGCGCCGTGCCATGCTGCTGCCACGGGAGCGCTGCCGGGGCCGCGCAGCATCTTATAGGGGCGGCGGGCGGGAGTTCCCCCCTGCTGGCTTTCCTTTCCAGCAGCGGCTCGGTGAGGCTGGCAGCCGGGCCGGGGGCAGCCCTCGCTCATCCCGGGAATCCCGGCCCCGCGGGCGGGGTTGGGTGTGTGTGTTGGGGGAGGCTGGGGGCGCGGCCCCTGCTCCTGCTGGCTGCCCGCGCCCGGCGGGGGATGCTGCAGGAGGGATGCTGCGTGGCGCTGGGGGAGCTGTGCGGAGGGCTGGTCACTGTGCACACAGCATGCAGCGAGCTTGTGGAACAATGAGAATGACTTAAAGTGTGTGTATGACACGTAGATAAGCTTTCCTCAGTCCATTCTTTACTACTTAAAACTATCCTGATGAGATGTCATTCATGAATATTCATGAAAACCTGCCTGGAACCTTGCTTTTTGCTGATATACATCACCAAATATTCCAGTGTTACTTCATATAACGCATGGCCATTCTTAGCCTGGCTAAAAGCCTGTAGGAAACATCCATCCATCAGGCCTGCTGTGAACTCAATGGGAGCTTTGCTATCAACTTGGAAAGGAGTGGGATGGATCAAGAGTTTTATATTGCATTTTCAGATTCTTTTTGTTTTAATTGACATCTTGTTTCCCATAAGAAGGTTGCGGTGTGTTGAGAGACTGACTTTGCTAGAATACCAGCATCGCATAATTTTCCAATTTCACTGTGTGTTTTCCACTTCTGTGCTAGTCATTAGGCTGTGGGCTGTGGTTTTAATCTTGTGTAGGAGACTTTTTTTTCTCTGACACAGAAGTGAAAGAGACCTTTGGGATATACTTGCATGTGTGTTCTTAAAAAGGCATCACTTTGGCTTTCCAGGTTTCTTTGCCCAGCATTCAGTCATAGTGTTGCCCTCAGCAGCAGGGCATGAGGTTTCTCTTCTGGTGGGGCACCGACACACAGCCTGGACAACAGCTTCTTGTTCAGGGCATTCCTGCACTGCACTTAGGCCACGTACTGGGCTATCAGTTCAAGTTCTCTGTCCAAAAGGAGGAATATTTAGCTCAGGTACCTTCAGAGGTCTCTGAATGAGGCTGCTATTGAATGGGCATTGTGTACAGAACAATTATCTCAGGGGAAGCTGTGCGTGGAGGTGCCTCTTCTCAATGGTCTCATCAGGAGAGAGGGCTTTCCTTCCTGCTGCTGAGTGCCGGCTCCCAGAGGGATTCCTTTGTGAGCTGAGGCAGCTATGTGGTGGGAAACACTGGGGCTAGACGGTGTCCAATATGTGCTGCTGGTATTTGCAATTTTTTGCAAGGAATTTGCAAGTTTATAAGGAATGTCCTGTTGTGGCACAGGTGTTTCCAAAGTAGAAATCCTATCTTGGTGAGTGCTTCCTCAGCCCAGCTGTTGGTAATGTATTCCTGAAACACAGGGTGGGTTTAATTCACTGATAAAATGGAACATACCCTAATACTGATGAGGGATTTTTTTTCCTGGTAGAAGAAGCAATAATTGAATGTTGCTATATCTGCTGTGTTACAAATAGGAAGTTTTTTCTCTATTATCTGTAAAGAACCATGCTCCAATGATACCATTGTCACCATTTGTTTATTTTCCTGATAGCATCTGAAACCCAAGCCCTTGCCATGCCGGGCTGCTGAAGACCCGTGTACACGTGTTGCAGGATCAGAGGTGATACATCCAGAGACCCACCGAGGCTCCAGCACTTGTGATGACACACTGCAGACCCAAATCCCAGCGGAGCAGCAATCCCACAGGTACTGTGGTGAGAGTCCCTAGGACAGGTGCTGGGCATGGTGTTAACAGGGTGGTTATGCTGGTTTGGATGGGTGGCGAGCTGAGCTTGGCCAGTCTCTGCTCCTTTCACCCCATTTATACTGTATCTGTATTCTCTGCTTGACCGCACTTGTGTTCTGGCTGTGGTCTGAAGGCAAGTGCACTCCAGTGTAGGGCACTTTCTATCGAGGTTTTCTCAAAGTGATGTATAAGATACTAACTGCTGGGGCCCAGCCACGAGGTAATAAAGTCTTACTGATATGTTTATTTTGGGTAGACTTAAATGGTTTTTCATTCCTAGCCTCATCTATCTGTCTGCCTCCTTCACCTCAAAGCATCCTATATTTGACCAGTCTGGAGTCTGAACGAAGCATCTCGATAACTGCTGCCCATGGTCTGCTCTCGGAGCAGCTCTGGGCCTGTCTGCTTTGCTCGGGGTAAGTGTGGTCTCGCGGCCAGCCCGGAGGAGAGGGAAGCAATGCCTCTCAGCATCAGGGCTGGTGTTGTAGGCCCCTGGTTGCCCTGGTCCCAGGCACGAAGGTCTTTCTGCCTCGGCAGAAAGATCTACGGGCTGGGCTTTGATGGTCCTTAGTGCTTATGTACAGCTTGACATCTCACAGTAATGTTATTTTGGGGAGTTAGACATAATTAGACGTAATAATATTTTCTATGTCAGCAGCATCCAAAACCGGAAAGCAAGTTCTTTTGAAACTGAAAAATCCATGCCCTTTTTATTGCATATGGTGGCTTGATCTCGGGTTCCCATCTCATCAGGCAAACAAAGGATTATAAAGGTAGAACGACACATTTGTTATTAAAACAACAAAGATAGGGGTATATCATGTGCGCATTTAGAGATACAGTGCAGTAATTGCATACCAGAATCTATTAAAAAAGTTAGAAGATGTATGATTCTACATGAGAAAATGTAATTCCACTGGGTTTATTTCAACTATAAACTGCTCTGGCTGAAATTAACCTCCAGAGAAAAACAAGAACCATTGTGGATCTTGCTATAAAACTGTATTTTGACTGTATTGCAGTCAGAACTAGGTGAAACTCTGTTCTTGGCTATGCTGCACTCAATCAAAACAATAGTTAAAAATCCTATTTGAAAAAGAAAGGAAAAACAATAATAATAAAGAAACCCAATTAGAAAAAACCCAGCCCCCCAAGCCCCTCAGTTCAGTTTAGTTTTGAGGACATAGGCAAGTAATGAGAAACGGGATCTTCTCCAGCCACACTGTTCTAAAAAAATGGGAGGTTCCTGGAAACGTGTGCTGACACGAGGCGCTGCGGTGCTAACCTCGTGTTTCGGTCTTGGCTTGCCTTCTCTCCCCTCTTACAAACAGCAGGCTAAGTTTTATCTCCATGATTGCTGTCTAAGTCCAAGCTAAATGAAGCCCACCTTGCTTTCGGAGGAAGCTGTGGGTGAAGAGCCACGGACAGCACGCGCCAGCCGCTGCATCGTCAGCCGTGCGCTGCGGTGGAATGGTGGTTAGGGATGTTTCTGAGCTGGGTCTCTGGTTGTGTAATGTTATTTCTCCTGTAATGTGTAAAATTAGGTGAATTTTCTGCGTTAACAGGCCAGATACCAAACCCTTAGCGAAGGTCATGTAGCAACCTGTAACACATCTTCAATGGGAAGAGATGGGTTAATTGTAGGAGATCCTATTCCTTGTAACTATAATTCTATACAGATATAATTATGCAATAATTATATACATATAGAAATTAAAGCTGCAGTATGATTATATCCCAGCTAGGCTGACAGTTAATTGTAGATAGTTGCTACATAAAAAGAACTGCAAAATGTTGTGTGGAATAAGATTTCTGGATGCTTCACTAAATAAAACTAATTTTTGTACTCTTCACTGTTCTCAGAACATATGGTCAAGGATAATTTTTTTGGTCCTGGAAATTTTTTTCAGAAGATCTGGGGTCAGATATCTCACCAGAATGCTGTCATTGACAGAAGCATTGCTTCTGGTCTATGTTGGGAACCAATGGCTCCACAAAATGGGAAAGCAAAGACTCGAAATAAGCTTTCCTGGTGGTTGCTTATTAATTGAAGAATCCCCTGAAATACATAACTCTAAGTATGGGCTTATGCTGATATTTGGTTGATACCTAATTAAATGCTGTTTCTGAGTGGAAGTGGCTTTTCTGCACTGGCAGTCAGGGTGCTGGAACCCATAAAATCCTGTGTCAGTCATCACCTGCATCTCTTGGCTCTTCTCTCTTACAGCCATCACTGGAGTTCATGCAGTTTTCCCCACAATCCTGCCCTGTACTGCAGCATCTCTGCTCTTCACTGTGGTTTTCTGGCCATTGGCTTTCTGGTGCCAGGCAGGTACAGCTTGGGGTCCTTCGGTGGCCAGGTGGACCGGGCATCCCCCAGTTTAGCGGGTGTTATTTGCAGACTCCACTCCCAAGCTGGAATCTGCATGCCGGTGTACAGCCTGTTCTGGGAAAGGGATGGCACTGGGGTGACGGCTGGATGGGTGCCGTGGCTCCCTGAAAAACACACAGGTATTCTGATGGTTACACTTTGGGCAGGTAACTTCTCACACTGAAATGGGAGGATTGTTTGAAGAGCACCCTAGAACGTGGGGGGAAGGAAGGTATTTTCTGAGTCAATGTATGCCTGAGATAAGCCAGGAGTTACACTTTTTTTTATCCCAAATTTTTTTCAGCAGCTTTTTCAATTGGATCTAGGACCTGATTTTTTTCCCTGTTGTCAAGTGGCTGCATTTAGTGAAGGTTAACTGCAAAGCTCTCTGCTAAAGGAGCATTAACACCAGTTTCAGCACTGTCACTCCAAGGGGCTGCTGTACTTAGCTCATGATGCCTTACAGAAAACAAAAGATGTGGGCAAGCTCTAGAAACCCTCACCCACAGAAACAGGGTTGGTGATGGGGGGAAAACTCTCCCTCAACCCTTGGGGTTTTGTTTTGAAGTTTTATGACATTAACAGAAAGAAAAAGCTCCTGTGAGGACCTTGACAGGGCTGGACGATGCTGCGGTGCAGCGGGGCAGGGAGAGGGGGGGCCATGGGCTGGGGCACCACATTCATCCCCAGGTGCCTGCATCAGATCTCGGAGCAGTGGTCCCTCTCCTACCTGTCACCCTGAGACCTCAGGACCCTCATGGGATCCTCCTTTGTCCCCTTGTCACCCCTGCCCCTCCCAGCACCGAAAACACCCGGGTGAGTAATGCAACCAGTGGTAGCGGTGCCTGTGGTTTCGTGTGTGGGGAGGGAGCGTGGGCCCCCACCGAGGGGAGTGCTGCCGGCTTGCCAGCACTTTTGATGGTCCCTCTTTCACTCTCGCTTTCTGTTTTCACCCGCTGCAACGTTTCTCATCACTGGGTGCTTTTTTAATTTGTTCTTCTGTCCCTTTTATCTCCTGTGCAGAAGCTCTGGCAGGTTCAGGTGCTGTGGCTGACCTGATGGGCAGGCGGGAGGGCGGCTGTGGTGGGGCAGAGGGGCGGCTGCAGTTTTGCTCATTTCTTGCTGGCTTTGTATTTGTCGTTTCATCTGGCAGTGGTTTTGCACTTGAGGGGAAAAAAAGGAGAGTTGATACTGGTTAACAGGAGAAGCACCAGTGTGATGGTTTTTTTGCATTTTTTTGCTGCAGCGTGATTGCCTGAATCACATTAATGATGGATGCAACCCTTCACCCCACCCTGAAGCAGCAGGATGAGGAGAGTGTTCACACTCTTGGGGCTGAGCCAGCCGATGACTCAAACCTGAGAAGGCTTACCGAGATGCAAGGTCAGAGTCTCGAGTGCTTGGGGATACCCGGAGAGCTGCTGGTGTGACTCATGGTTAGAGCATTCCCTCGTGAGAGAGGGAACCGAGCTCCAGTCCCAAGAGCATGTATTTGGCAGGAGTTATTCAAGCACCCATTCCCCCGGGAATGCTGTGCCCAGGATTTTGCACAGGTCAAAGCGCGCTGTGACGTGCTGTATGGGTGAAAGGGAGCCACTGCTGGCTCTCCACGCTGCTCCTCCTCCGGGTCAGGCACTCTCCTGGCAGATAATTTCTATAGAGGGACACGTTTAATTTTTTAAATTATTATTCCTTGATAAGCATAAAAAATAAATAAATCAGTCTTAGTGAAATGAAGCCCTGACTGAAAGGAGGTTATAACCCCTAGGTCTTAGTGGGAAAGGTGGGCTAGGGACCAGTCCTTTCCCCTAAAGCAATTATTTGAAGTAAATAATGTCTCTTCAGGGGTGAAACCAGCCCTTCTGGCACCGCAGGGTGGTGTTTTGTCTGCCAGGCCCAGGCAGCGTGTGCTGGAGGGATGGGCAGGGATGGCCTGGACCTTGCAGTGCTCACTAGGAGGGACTGGAGCAGCCGATGTGCTTGCAGGAGTAAGGATTACACGTATGTGTAGAGTGTGAGTAAAGTACAGCTTATATGTGTGAGTAAGTGCCATTTGACTTCCAATTTTCAGTACTACAAATATGTTGAGTATGTATTATCCTTATTAGGTCAAAGATTAATGATATTTAGCTGTTCCTGGAGGTTAATTCCCAGCAGGGCAGGTAAGGGCAGACCCAGCTGGTAACAGGTACTGGAAAATAGAAGCTTTTTGCGTAGTTAGTTGAGGGAGCACCCAGTTTATGCATGCTTGTCGGTTCTCAGGATACATGATATTCGTGTGAGCAGTAATTCCTGAAAATATGGAAGTACATGGTCTAACTTGCTTGCTCCATTGACAGAACCCATGGGGATGATGACGGCCTCACAGGCAGAGCAACCTTCCGCTTTTAAATGAGAACATGAAAGCCGTCTGCAGCAGCTGCTCTGATTTTGGATTACAGATTGCCTCATCCTCAAGAACGAAAGGGGAAGGGTTGCCGAAGCGTGTGAGTCAGGGGCTCAGGGCGTGGGGCAGCTGCTCTCCCAGTGTGCGGGGAAGCGGGGCTTTGCCGTGCCCCTGTGAAAAGGTTGGGAAGCATTGGACAGGTTTGGATCCTAACAATGCCATGTAAAGCTCTTAATGTCTGTGTCAGTTGTCTAACCACTGCCAGCTGCGATGTGCATCTCTCCGGGCATGGCTTTCACCTGCTGTGGGCTGGGGCAGCTGGCAGGAACCAGACACAGCTCTGTGCTTGTGGCAGAGCCACTGTCACCAGCTTAGACTAAGCCACAAGAAAAACGCCTTACTGAATGGTAACAGTAACGCACAGGGCAATCGTGACTTGTGTTTCAAACAAAAATATTTTTTTTATTCAGCCTTCCAGGTTGTTCTGAATGAGAATTGTTACAAATCTGTATTACCTCAGTTTTTTCCCTGTGTGAAGTCACCTCTCCTGGGAGGGATGGCAAAGCTGCTCTCTATCCTGCAGGCCGGCACAGCCAGGAGAGGACCAGGCCAGGTTGGGGACAGGGCTTGCCTTCACCTGGAGCATCAGCATCTGCGCAGGGGCGAGCTCCTGACACAGCCTGGGTGATGGAAGCCTGAGCGCTGGTTTTCTTCGGCTGACTTCCACTAGATACGCACGAGGGGCTCGGCGGTGTGTTAGCGCTTCATTTCCCAGCTGGCTGCATCTTTCAGCATCAGCAAAGGAAAGGTGAGGGTCCCGAGTCTGGCGTCTGTGTCTGTGCTGTGGGCGAGGTGGGCTGTGGTGATGGCTCTGCTAACTGCAAGTGGCCAGTGGGGAAAAAAGGTATTGGTCACAGAACAAAGACTTAACAGGTTTAATTTTGAAATTATTTTTAATTTAGATGCAACAAATCTTGACTTAATTTTAAAACAATCAAAAAAAGAGAAACCTCTGGATTTGGTTTGATTAGAGCATGGATGAAACATCACATTTAAACTGTTTGAAGCTGTATAATGTGTATATATAAAGAATCTATATATACATGGCTACACCCAGCTGCTGACCCTGCAAGGGCTCTGTAGGAGACCCAAACCATTTCCGAGCAGGCTGCGCTAAGCTGCAGGCTCCTGGTGTCATGTTGAACTCAAAGGCAGCCCAAATGCGACTGCACAGCCTCTAGTCACATCTCCCAACCCAACGCATCTGCTGCAGGCTCTTGACTTGTGCATGGAGACGGGGCTGGTGTCCCTTTGCTCCCCAGAGCTCATGTTCCAAGGCAGTGGGAACGTGCAGGATGAGTGGTCCGACACAGTGATGTGGATCCCTTCCCTACTTCCAAAACCAGATCTCTGGGTGGTTTTTAGAGCTGCAGGAACCCTTGCCAACTCTTATTTGTGCCTTGAGGAGGTCAGTCCCCTTCAGCCATGAGCACTGGTCACTCCAGCAAAACTCCCTGAGTATCCGATGGGAGTTTTCTGAAGTCGTGCCTGCCTGAGGGTGTCAGGTCTGCCTCCACGGTGGGCTGAGGCCAACACCTGGGTAAATTCCCCTCCCACGGCTCTGCCGGCAACTTCACTGACGGGCAGCAGAGGAGTGCTGAACTGGCTGCCTGGAAAAGGCCGCTGCCCGAAGGCTGTTAGCTCAGGAGATGCACGCAAAACCCTGCAATTCCCTTTTTTCATATAGCCGTAGCTATTTCACTTTTCTTTTGAAGGCATGTTTCTTCCCCAAACCTGGTGTTGTTAGGAAGCCAAGGCGTAGGTGGCTACGGCAATGCTCAGTGTGGTGGCCGGGCTCTGCTGCCAGTCTTTCATGGCATCGCTCCATCAGCAATAGAGCCAGCATCCCAACTGGCATCAAATACCAAGTCATGAACTAGAAGAGGCTGTGATGGGTCAGAGCCTTTTGCACCACTGGGAACTGGGATCATTTATTTCGCATCGATCCTTTTTTCCCCTCCACAGTGAAGAGACTTTAAAATATAATACTTTAGCACTGAGAAAGAGCTGGTGGCTGATATAAGTTAAGAGGGAAGGTCTAACTCTACTGAGTGACTAAGGAAAGCTGCTTTAGCACAAGAGTTGGTACTCACTGGCAAAGCAACCAGCGTTGCTGCTGGTGGCCCTGCCCAGAGTGCAGGATGTCCCCAGTCACCTCTGGGGCAACAAGCGGAGGATGAAGGGTTCCGCACACATGGGTTTCACTTTGCTTTACAATAAGAAGGAAGAGAAACTCCCCGGGAGCAGACGTAGGCTTCTGCAGGGAAGCCAGTGCGAACTGTAAGCCCACCCCCCCACCCCCACCCCCCCGACGGTGTTTCCTTGGGGATGCCCTCTGCAAAGCAGAGCCTCCTTTGGGGCTGCACAAGGATGGATTTGCTTTGAAGAGGTAAAAAACCAGCTCCTCGTTGCTAATCGCCTTCCCTAGCAGCAGTGCAAAGCAATGGGGACTGTCCTTGGTGGGGCCGGGAGCAGGGACCTCGCAGGCAGCACGCACAGGGTCGTGTCCCACTGCCCCAACTCTTCTCGTCTGAATCAGCGCGTGACCTGGTCCTCGTTTGTTAGTGCTTCTCCTTTGAAGGATGAAATAAGAAAAGTAAAAGGCTCTGTGTATGCTCTGCCACGGTTTTACGTGCTCACAGCCCGTGGCAGTGCCCAGCTGGATGGTGTGCAGTGTGCCCCACGCACAGCGAGCACTGCTCCTCCGCAGCAGGGAGCTGCTGGGGGGGTTCGCAAAAAAAGGGAGAAAAGAAAATAAATGGAGACACCCCCCCGCCAAGCTGCAAGGTTTGTTTGAGAGGAAGCGTCGGGCTCAAGAAGCATGTCTCTACTTCCAAGGGCTGATTTAATGTCAGCGGGATATTATGTCAGGCATCAGAATGATTTCTTTTTTAATGCATCATTTCATGCTTTTCAAGTACAGGTAAGTTTAGGACCAAGAGACAGACTTAAAAAATCAAGAAACATCATGTTGTGAGACCAGCTGGAGACAGGCAAGGAAAAGCAAGCAGAATTTCTCCTTGATGTCCAGGAGTAGCTGAAGAAAGGGGTGTTGGAGGGGAGCACGATGGGGACAGGGCATGGCACACTGTAGAGCAGGTCCTTTACTGCCTAGCTATTCAGGCAGCAAAATAATGATAATAGTAGTAGTAATAATAATATTAATTATAAATAATAATAATGTGCACCTGCTAAAAAAACAAGCTTCATAATTGTTTCCAAGCTGCGCGAAGCTCTGTGCCTGCCCTTGCCTCCGTGGGCGGTAAGGCACGGCTGTGCCCAGTCTCCGCTGGGCGAGGAACCGCGGTGGGTGACATGGGTGGTGAGCTGGCAGCACCCTGTGGTTTCGGCACCCCGCCTGGACGCCGGTGATGGGCCGCGCCCGCAGGCTGGGTGCGATGGGCCCGTTGTGCCGTGCGGGGCAGGGAGAGGGACCATTATACAGATTTCATGCACGTGTTGCCCCATGCTCCCTTGGCCCCAGCTGGCAATGCCAGCTGGAGAGGATGACACCTCTTTGCAGCCATTTATCACAGCTCTGCAGCCTTCCTTTATTCCCCCCCGTCCTGTGATATATATTATATATGTATTTGCTGGGGGCCCGCTGGTCTCTGGAGGCAGCATCACCGCAGGCAGCAGCTAACACTGGTGGATATTTTTCTGCCGCAGCCCATCCAACATACCCCTGCGCTTTCTGTCAGGTTTTTAGTCATTTGACTGATTTCTTTAAATGAACACACTTTTTTTTTTTTTTTTTTTTTTGTAAACCCCTCCCAATTACAGGCAAGGGGCACTGAGCATGGAGGCTGCTTCAGGAACCCAATGGCTGGATGCCGAATCCCAGTTCCCAGGGCGGAGAGGCGGCCGCTGTCATAACAGAAGCTGCTTATTACTGTCCTTGCTGAGCTCACCCCATGAAAGCAACTTTCTGACTGAAAGCCCTTGGAGTCTCCTTTGGGGAATTCGGCTCCAGGGTTACAGTACCGATACTGGGAGTCCCAAGTGGAACCGGTAAATGCCCCATTCATGGAAGAAAAGCATCAAAAAAAAAAAAAAAAGAGGTAAGTGAGAACAAAACCCCCAAATCATTGCCAAGGGTGGGATTCCCAAAAATCCCATGCTGTGAGGAGCAGCTATTCCCCCTGGATATAGAGAATTAGCTACAGCCAAGTGCGGCTGGTATACTGAGGGCAGCAGGCTGGGCGATGTGGGGAGCTTGTGGGACCCCCACCCCCATAGCCCTGTGTGCGTGTGCAGGGTGGGAAGGTGTTTTTGTTGACTGCATCAGGCTGGTTTTGGTGACTTCTAGCCTCGTGATGTACTTTTCCTATTGCACGGAGTGAGCTGCAGGCAGCCTCCAGAACACCGTGAAGTTTGGCATCTTGTGGCAGATGTTTTTTGTTTGGTGAGGACAAGGGGAGGAGGAACCAAAAACCCACCCAGGAGGATACAGGAGAGACAGAAAATGGGACCAATGCCCAGAAAGATGTGGCAGAATACATATTGCCTGTGACAGTGCAGCAGCAGCAGCAGCAGCTCAGAAACCACGCAACACCTTTCTCTTTTAAAAATGTCATTTAATCCATCAATTCCACAGCATTGCCATCATACACACCAGCACGACGCCTCAGTACATGGGACACAGAGCCAAGGAGATGCAGTTACCCAGAAACACGCTTTTTTCTTAAAAAAAATCCAACCCCCTAAGGATGTCAGGGGGGAAACCAGCGGTAGGTGACCGGAATAACTAGTTCTCTTCAGCAAGTTAAAGGCACTTAGCAAGGGAACGAAACTCCAGCCTGACCAGGCTGCCTCACCTGGTGCCCCACAAGCTGGACCCTGGCAGGGGTGATGCCGGGGATGATGCTGGGGGCGGCTGTGGAGGGCATGGGGTTCCCCAGGAGCACCAGGGGGCTTTTTTTTTTTTTTTTTTTTTTTTTTTTAAAGCTGAGAGCAAATCTTTTCTATTTGGGGCTTTTGCTGTTCATGCTTTAAATCCAGCAGCAGGCACCTCCTTGCTGATACCTGAACAGCCACTTCTGATGGAGGCACCAACTCTGCGCCCTGTGGGGATGATGCTGGCCTCAGAGCACTGCAAATGCATTTTACAGAGCAGAAATATAAAACCTGGCAGGTCTCCCCATGTGCAGGCAACAGCATTAAGCCAACCAAGAGCTACAGGGAAACAAACACCCCAATATATATATATTATTTTTTCTCTGCATAGATTCAAAGAAAAGCAAAACAAGAGTTTACATCATCCCTGGTCTGCAGGTGAGGGCCCTCCTGCCTAAACCAGCCCAGCATCTTTCTGCAGAAGCCACCTGCCTGGGGCAGGCAGTGCTCCCTGGTCAGGGGACACTGCCCAAGGGGTTGCAGGACAGGGACTGTCCACTGGAAACCCCCCGGAGCAACTCCTGGGAAAGGAAAAACAACCGTAAGTTAAACCAACACCCCCCACCCAGCCCCACCAAACCCCAGCAAGGGCCGGTGCTTCCAGAACCTGCCCTTTCTGAAAGAAAAAAAAAAAAAAAAGGGGTGGGGTGGGGAAGTCATTTTATAAAATACATTCTTCGTGGGGATCAAATTTTAATGCAGCTCATGCTTTTCTGAAAACACCCTGAATAAGTCATTAGCCAGACCCTTCGCTAAGATGAATTCCCCCCCGAGGAAAAAAGAATTAAAATGTAAAAAGCTGGTGTGTGCGACATGCACGTCTGCTGCTGGCTACGGCCAGGCAGCCTTAGGAAGGGGGTGGCCGAGCTGTTTTCAGCATTAAATCAAATAAATGAGGGATGGAGACAGACCTATTAGTCTCCCAGTGTCCCTCCTCCTCCCGTACCGCAGAGGAGGGCACATCCAGCACACAGCACGGGAGCCCAGCCCAAAGGCAGAGAGGTGAGTAATTACCATATATAATACATTTAATATGCTGCTTAGATTTTTAACATAGATTTTTCTTTTATTTCTGACATTGGCGAGTCATTTAAATATTTAGCCCAGACAATAAAATATATATAAAAAAACCATCTACGGTATGTGCCTGCTGATTCTTAACAATAGTCACAATATTAGGGCCCAGTGAATGTTATTATAGAAGAATCTCTGAAGTCCACGTCATACATAGATTATGAACTGACAAATAAATAACTCTACAAAAATCCTGTCTTCTCTCCATAATTTCATGTGACTGGCAAAAAAAAAAATTATAAAAAAAGAAGACTCTTTCTGGTGATGACAAACAGGAATTGCACATTTAGTTCGAGGAATACATTACTGGTGCATCACCAAAGTCAACCACTAGGCAACAAAAAGACGTATCATATGAAACAATTTTTTAAATTTTTATTTTACATATTTATACATAAAACTTTCAAGGTAACTCTCTGAATCCAACCGAATGTTAATAGCACATCTAAAAATGAATGTCAGGTAGTCAACATTCACAAAATGTTGAAAACTGATTAAAATATACATATTACTGAAAGCTACAACTTCACTACGAGGCAGGCATGTATTTTTTTGACTTGTATAGCACCTTCAAGTACAGTTCCTTTATTTTAAAACTACAGTGAAGAATAAAAAAGTAGTCAATGGTAAAATATCGTTCAACTGAAAATCTCTAAACAGACAAAAATAAAGTTAAACTACCCTCTCTTCTCACCCATGATTTATAATGTTATAAGTACTGTACATTTTTTGTAATAATATTATTAAAATGCCTGATATTTAGTGGCACGAGTAAAAAAATTAAAATAAATTAAGAAGCAGAGGCCAATCACCGGACATAAAGCTTCAGACATGGTCAATGACTAACACTGGTTTTCTTGCGTGCCACTGTGGACGTCGGCGCTGGGACACACAGAAGCAAAATGAAGTCTCGCTCCAGCTCTGCTCCCGGGGCTCCGGGCTTCATTTTGCCGGCATCTTCTCTGCCATGTGCTTCTGCTGACTTTCGGCGTGTCTGGGGCGAGGAAAGAAGCTGCATGAGTGGCTGTGCCGAGGAGAGGTGGAAGCCCAAACCACGCGCAGGGCTGTCCCCAAGCCAGCATCCCGAGGTAAGGCGTCTGCCTGGGCTCCTTCCCGGCAGGAGGGGACAGGAGGTGGGCGAAGGGGAGAGGAAACCCTTCTCCGGAGGGGTCTGGGGCCAGCTGGGATGTTCCCTCCCCTCCCGCAGGGCCAGCCAGCCCTTCACCCCCAAACAATGCTGGGATGGGGACAGTCGGTGCCCCTCGCCGTGCACCGAAGTCCCCACCGTGCTGACCGCAGCTTCTAAACGAAATTAATTTCCTGAGCTGCCATTAATTGCGTTTAGGAAGCGAAGTATTCCCTGAAGCACAGGAGAAACAGATGCAAGGTGGTGCTGGCGTTGGCCTACTGACCCACCTCCACCTCCCATCCCAAATCCCCCCCCTCCATCACTTGCTCTTCGTTAAGGGAAGCAGCGATGGCGTCTTGCAAGACTCGGATGTGACAACCTGCCTGCTTGTCCCCGCGGACAGAGCAGCCCCCTACTCAGCCCTTTGATGGCAAAAGCTTTAGTACCAAAATTCTGCTAGAACACCTACATGCTGCCAACAGCAATCTGGGACCTATGAGGAGAGAGAAATATCCCGAGGAGCCTCCTTTACCTGGTCAGGTCCTCGATGTCCACCAGCATGGCATCCTGCTCTGTGTGCAGCTCGTCCCGAATGAGCAGCAGCTGCACCAGCTCCTCGTTCAAGCCTGGAGCCGGGGAGAAAGGGGGTGAGTTGCCGATGTCCTGGGGAACCCCGGCACGGGCCCCGTACCTCACGCTTCCCCACCAGGTCACACAGGAGCTGGTGCGCAGAACCAGGAGGGAGCTCCCCAGAGGATGCATGTTTTCTGGGATGAACTGCAAGCACCTCGCCACTGCGTGCCAGCCCTTCCTCTCTTGAAACGGCTTAACGCAGCAGCAGAAATACAAGATTAATTTCTCGGTGCCTGGAGTCCTGCTGGTTCAGCTTTTGCTCACTTGTGGGCAATAACCCTGAGCAAGAAGCAGGCTGCAGGGAGCGGCTGAGGCTGCAGTTCAGCTTTTTAATACAATACTGCAGCCATACAGAACATGCTGCCCACCCATCCTGGGCTGTGACTGTCGAGGCCAGCCCCTCTGCTCAAGAGCGGTGTTCGCGACATCGGTTTCTTGCTGGGGGTTGTGTCAAAGAGCAGCAAAGGGGAAGAAAACAAAAAGGACCATGTGAAAAACTGACCTGCCAGGCTGGGCTCCCCTGAGGGCTGCACCTGCCCATCACTCCCTGCCACAGCTGGCATTCACAGTTTGCTTCTATACAGCTACACTGGTTTCACGCCTCTTCAGTTTGGGAAGCAAGCCCGGTATTAATGACATTAACACTTAAGCTCCCATACTTGGGTGCTTTCTAAAGTGAGGCTAATTAATAAGCATTTATTTTTTGCCTTTCCAGCACAGAAGAACAAATCACGACTCCACAGCACAGCTCTGCATCCTCAGCAGGACTGCTTGCAGAAGGGATGCCAATTAACCAAGACGGGTAGGGGAGGAGCAGCACAGCAGCCCCCAGCCAGCCTTTTTTTTTTTGACCTACAGCCACCAGAGAAGTCTGGTTCATTAGTTAATTGAATGGAAGATGAAGAGCCCTTGGGGAAAGAAAACCCTGGATCTTTTGGAGAGAGCAAAGGTGAGGTGTGGCACTGCCCCGGCAGGCAAAGGCAAGGACCATGAAATGTGTTAAGGGGCTGCACAGCGTCACAGAACCACCGAAGGGTCTGGGTTGGGAGGGACCTTAAAGATCATCTAGTTCCGACCCCCTGCCCCGGGCAGGGCCACCTCCACCAGCCCAGGTTGCCCAGAGCCCCGTCCAGCCTGGCCTTGAGCCCTGCCAGGGACGGGGCACCCACAGTCATGTTAACTGGGAATGGGTTTACCCTGGGATGTTTGCTAAACTGGAGGGTTTCTCCACTGATGAATGGTTTTGATGCCATGGCATAGCGTCACGTGAAGACGCAGCCACAACCCCATGAATGGCAGGCGCTTCCAGAACTGGCAGATTTCCCAAGACTATTTTCACCTGACCAGGTTTTGAGTTGCAAGTGGGGCATTTGGTGCTGGCACAATGCTATGACCCCCCTCCCTTACGGAGCCAAATGAGTGCTTTAGGAGAAACTTCAAAAAGCAAACGAGAAAGCCAAAGGAGCCAAATCTGGAGAGACTCATACACTTGTGTTATTGTACATTTACATTAACATTTCACGTACATGTACATTAACATTTCTATGTGTATCCTGGAGAACCGGTCTTAATTAAACGGGACATACCAAAGAATAATTAAACAAGTATCACTTACTTTCTATCTGTGAGTGGAGATCATTGACTATCACTTGTAGCTGCCCGATAGTCATGTCTCTTAGATCAGTGGGTTTTAAACTTCTCTTCATCAGGCATTCACTTATATGAGGCATATGTGGCAGCTGAAAAGAAATTTCCAATTTTTTACTGTCTTCTTTGAATGACTTGTATTTCTGAGCAGTGGCAGTTTACATTGCTTGCATCCCCCTCTCACAAGCATGCGTCAACAACTCCACCAGGACTAACAGATTGAGCTGAAACATCTACACGTTTGACCCATTTTCGAATCTACCAGCATCAGCAATATACTGATGCCAAGGGAGGTGAGGCTATGGTGAGCAGCGCTGTGCCAAGGCAGGAGTGCTCTGGGATGGGATGGGATGAGCAGAATACACCTTAGAGGATGAGCACCATCACGCTGGCCTCGAGGCAGCAACAACCCTGATGCTTCATCACCTCATTCCCTGCATCCATCCCACTCCCGTAACGCCTTGATAAGGTGTCCCATGCTGCTCCTTCCACTCCTGACAGCCCGTTCCTATCTCTTCTGGACCTCTGCATGTCTGCAAGCACTGTGGGGAAGCGCCGCCAGCTGCTGAGTGTGTCTTGACAAGCAAAAGCAAACAGCAGAAGGGCTGGTGTTACCCCACCGCACCATCCCACAGCCCCCACTTACAAGATCTGCTACCGGCGATTTCTTCCTGTTCTGCTTTTCCACCTCCACCTGCATTTTGGCCATGGGCTTAGCCATAGCCAAGGCCATTTTGGCTTCAGCTTGGAGTTTCTTTTGCCTGGTGAGGAAATCCATGTCATCAAGGGATTCCGACTCTTCCTCCGTCGTGTCTCTGTCAGAGTAGGACGAGCTCTGCTTGCTCTAGGGAGGCAGAGATGCAGCCGTTACCGCTGCCCCAGCCACGCCACAGCAAAGCCTGCTGCTGGCTTAACATATTTTTGTGCACTTACAACTGGTATCATTTCTAGAGAAACGGTGAAGAGCACAGATTTTTTTATTTATTTTAATCCCCATGATTATCTTTAAAAATCAATTCCCAGATAAGCCCGCGTGACTACCAACAGCAACTTGAGCACTTTAAAGGGAAAGAGGAGCCAAGCAGATCAATAGGCATTGAAGGGACAGGCTGGTTAAGCTGGAGGAAAACATCTGGGGCTGTGGAGTTATATACACAAAGGAAAAGAGAGGAGAGGAAAGCTGGTGGGAGCTGATACCACTTCGTATCCATTACTGCCCTGATAATTATCAGAGCCAGAAAGAAAAGGAGGAAGGAAGGAAGGAAGAAGGAAAGGTCTCTGCTCTACACCAGCTGTGTGCTAGCCGGGGGCAAGCTGCTATCTGCCCCTCAGCATCTTGCCGTTTTTTTTATCGATGGCTGAAGATGCTGTTCCGGGGTTTAGCACGGCTATTTCAATAGGATCAGCTCTTTATCAGCTTCCATTACAGATGCCCTATGGTTTCCAAACCCAGTGCGTCTGCAGGATGGGTTCCCAGACTTACCATGGGTGACAGTGGCGTGTCCAGGCTGGTTTCTGTCTTGCTGTCATCGGCGTCGCTGTCTTTGTCACTGCTGCTGTCATTCACAAAGCAAATCTGCAGGTTCATCCCGCTTTGTAATCTGTGGCAGGGGGGAAAGGGAGAGGTGACACCGCTGTCACCGGCAGCCTGTGGCTCTCCCACCGCACTGATGGGTTACACGGGCAAGGTGTTGCAGCATCGTTCACTTTGAAAGTGATGCTCTGTCCTGATTTTGTATTGCCCTCAGGAAAATATAACCATTTTCACTTTTTTTCCAAGAAGATGGTCATCCCCCACCCAAAAGCACAGAGCCAGGACCACCAGCTCGCGGTGGCAGGGCAGGACAGGGGCAAGCTCCTGCTCCTGCCCAGTGCTGCCGTTTCCGGACGTCAGTTACTGGGATTGGAAACCCAGCGGCACGGCAGTGACAATGCTTCTACCACCATCTGTTGATGAACTTCAGAATTACCGAGACACTGCAGAGCTTTTGTCATCATGGGTGGTTATATCATTACATTAAATAAAATATTGTATACAAAGTATATATATAAAATACAGAAAACATTAAGATAGGAAATATATATTTCTTATAATATTATTATATGACATAAAATAATGTGTTAACAATTGAAACTATTTATTCAGAAGGGTAATAAGCCTGTTTGTCACCAAGAGGTGCTACTGCACCGCAAGAGGTTATTACTGTGTTTTCTGGACCCTCTGCTCCATCACTTGATTTGGACAGGTTAAGACCATTTAAATTCGCCTCCCTGGGAATGATTTTCTCTGGATGCAGTGGCTCAGGGCAGGGGCATCCCAGCGCAGGCTGGGAAAAAGCAAAAGCACTTCTACAGTGGAAAGTGCCCCATTTTTCACTCACACAACAGTTATCCCCCCTGCAGCTGCTGCCGAGCAGGACATCAGCCAGGTAACATGTTTTACCGGTGCTGGCTGATGCCCCCAGAAAAGCATGGCACAGCAAGCTCCAGGTGGACTTCACAGCTCCCTCTGCTCAAAGCAGCCTTGGAGAGCGAACAAGGGAACAGATTTTTTGGACAAAAGGGTGTCTGTGAAAGCCCCATTGATGCTTGTATTGTGGAGCAGCTCTGCAGCCACCACCTGAGCCACTGTACTTGGGCTCTCCAGGACAATTTGCCCACCTGACACCAGGGTCAGGCTTTGCACATCTTCCAAATTCATTATAAATTAACCCCAGAAACTACAGATTTTGGGGTCAACTCCATCAGCCTTCTTGGTGCATCGTACTCCATCACTACCTGCTGACAACGGAGCAAACCCCCCAGACATTCTGCTGCCTCTCATTCCTCATTCCCAACGTGAGAAGTCTTGTATTGGTACTTACAGACAGCAAACTCTTACCTTCCATTTATTTTAGTGGAATTTCTTAGTCACTATTACCATTAAATAGAGAGCATTGATAATTGAAACTATGGTGGGGTGACACTGGCCCAGGTTGCCCAGAGAGGTGGCAGATGCCCTATCGCTGGAAACATCAAGGTCAGGTTGGACAGGGCTCTGAGCAATCCCAGCTAGTTGAAGGTGTCCCTGCTCATTGCAAGAGGATTGGACTAGGTGACCTTTAAAGGTCCAACCCAAACCATTCTACGATTCTGTTCTATAATTCTGCACCAGCTTTTAAGCCATGACGGACAGACACGGGTACCCAGGCCGGGGAGCCAGATGCACCCTTGGCTCGGCTTAAAACTGCATCGCACAGAAAAGGCAGAGCCAGTGCAAAACGTGGGTCTGTGACTCATGTGGCCATCAAGAGCAAGACCCCAACGCCTCATGCCCAGCCATTTATGCTCTTTTATTTCATATGCAAGCACGAGAGCAACGGTCCTGCAAAGGTTCCCGTAGGTCCTGTAACAGGCACCGTGCAATATTAATGCTTTGCCTGGCCTATAAATATTAATGAAATGCCAAAGCGTTCAGGTACAGCTGGTAATTTCTCGTGGCACAGCTGCCAAACCCTGCCGTGCAGCGTTAATTAGACCGGCGCTATAATTACAAGATAGCAGCTCCTGGTTTAGCTGTAACTACACAGAGCAAAACTGTTTTCCCTTTCAAATGACTTGCAGTTCAATTTAATTTCACAATTGTACCTCTCTGGTGTAATAACAGTATTCCTCCTGGTTTTATGCCTCTCTAAGACTTCTTTCTTCTCCCACACCATGGCAACAGGTAGATCTTCACTCCCAATGAGGGAGGTGTTCAATGCTTTCCAAGTGCCATGGGTTACTCTCCGGCAGCCGAATATAAACAAGCTTTTCTGGAGTATATTTGATGTAGAAACTTTAAAAATCAGAATAAGTGAGGTTCCATGCTATGCAATGTGCCAGCCCCAGGGATGGAGACACGTCCAGCAAGCAGAGCCTGTGTGGAGCATGAGGACATGGTGTGGAGGCAGGAAACCCTGTTAAACCTCATTTTTTCTTTTCTCTAGGGTTTTCTGTGCGTGAGATCAACTGCTCTCCACTGCCCTGCTGTCACCAGAGCTAGCTATCAGATCTATTTCCAAGGGGCTGCCACCTCCTGAGCCACCAAAGGAAGATGTGCTTTCACAAACCACTGGTTTTTCATCATCTGTCACCACACTGCCTGAGCCAGGACTGGTGGGACCAGGGGACCATCCCCACGCCCTGCGTGAAATACACTTTCAGACATACACGTCTGGCATTAAACCAGGCATTCAGACATCAAAATCCTCAGCATTTTGCAACTCAACAAAGAACTTATTGGGGAAAAAAAAATAAATTAGTCAACTGTTTTCCTGACAGTAAGTCCAGTTGTGCATTCATGATACTTCCACTACCGTTCTTGGTCTGCCCAAGTCCAAAAGCGATGCCCAGTTCAGGGCTGAGATCTAAATGAAAACCTGAAGGAAACCGAACTCGGGAAGCTTCAGCTCATTTGCTTTATCCCCTGAGCATTCACATACCTATTCTAATACAGTCTTAAACTAATATTTTAGCATATTATCTATATTTATTTATGTAACATATAATTACTGTGTTTTGAGCATAAGATACTGTTCTATAACAAGGAAAATTCAAGACTATGGCTGCAAGCAAAAACCACGGGATCCACTGAAGGGCAGGTCTCAGGATGTCCCACTGGAGGCATCTCACACTTTTCAGCCTCCAAAGGGGCTTTGGGCTGCAAGACCGCCTGGCTTACTGGGAGGCTCGGCTCGGCTTACCGGGAGGAGAGGCTCGGCTTGCCACTCTTGCTGCAGCTGGTGTAGAGTCCCGGGCCATCGTCGAAGAAACTGCCCAGAGCCAACTTCTGCCTGATGGACTCCCGCTCATTCTTCTGGGCCTGAAAGCAAAGGGCAACAAGAAAGGATGAAGCTGCCAGTCACACCAGTGTGCAGGAAGGAGAGCCGTCCCACCTCCCCACTGCCACTCTCGTGATGCCCAGCATCCCCCCCACGCCTGGGTGGCCCGCATAACCCATGCCAAAAGGGAAGCCCATCCGCATCTCTCTCCACATGCCGATAGAAACAGATCTATATCTACACACACATCTGGTTATGCACACACATCAGTATATATACCTAATATATATACTATGTATGTGCGTGTGTATGTATATATACCCCTATATCTATATACAGCTACCGAGGCCACGCTTGCACCATTAACATCTTCCACTTCCCTGAGCAGCCTCCAAAACCACACAATCCTTCTGCCAGCGTGCTTAGAGATGTATTTTTAACTATTGCCATCAAATTATCCACAGTTGTAAAAATGTGGGTTTATATATACATAAGTGTTTTTGAATAAGGACAAACTATAAAGCGATTTGAAATTAATCACCAACAGACTGTGTAATCAATGTGCAATAAATGAAAATCACAGATCTAGGTTCAAAATTAGCACCAGTACTATCCCAGTGTCTGTCACTAATGGATTATATGCCAACACTGACAACAAATTCATACAAGGTGGCAAGTAATTGATAGCAGGAACATTCTGAAGCCATCAAACATTTCATTTTAAAATAAAACATAATACCCGATCACAAATACACAGCAAAAGAAAACAGAGCAGACAAGCATGAGCTGCTTCCACAGTGTTAATCAATGTAACTGTGCTTCTTATACTTCACCTAAGTAAAAATAAAGCACCTTTTTTGATACAAGGACGTTAAGATGTAACAAAATGCAAATTATTAACTTACAATAGCTAATAATTTAATTCCATCTCCAGTGCTGACTACATACATTACATTATCATACTGCCCATTATATTGTCAATCTCTTATCAAAA
The DNA here is from genome assembly GCF_017639655.2 of Falco naumanni. NCBI lineage: Eukaryota > Metazoa > Chordata > Aves > Falconiformes > Falconidae > Falco > Falco naumanni. The sequence continues at coordinate 27,711,859 of NC_054066.1, forward strand.
TACATACTTATAAAACCCAACCCCTTTTATTTAAAACATTTAAGGTATTAAAAATAATCCCCATGGCATCAAGTGGTATCAAGATTTTGGGTTCAGCTCCCACTTTCCTGGGTTCTACCCAGGCTGGCCAGCTAAGTTTTTCTACTTTGTTTTTTCAGGTTTCAATAACTGATGCCTCAATCACACGGAGGCAGCTAGATTTCGAAGGAAAATTAGCCAGCCTTGCTGGTGAAGGCAGTACAGTGAAAAAACTAAGTAAAAATGAGCGAGCAATATTTTTTTAATGGGCTGAAAGTAGAGAGAGACAGGGCTGCCCGTGCCGGTTCCTCGTGCTACCCATCTCGCGATGCATGTGGGTGTCTCCCCGTGAGTGCCAGCTGCATCCCTCAGTGCATCAATATTTCATGAAGTCACGGATACTTAGCCGCCTCATTTTCCCAGCTCAGATGATCCTCTCCCACATCTTCCCATCTACATCTGATTTTCCCTTGTGTTTCAACAGAAACCAGGAGCCCAGAGCACATCTCCACCTCCTCCTGCCCAACTGGGAGGGCACATCCCAGCCTCCACGCCAGCTGGGACCGCTCCCCCCCCACCCCCGCAGCACACCCACCCACTCTGTGTGTGCTGAAAACTCTTCTGGGCATTAAAATACACATCAACACAGGCACACTTTCACATATTTACCCCTTTCAGATGGGGCTGTCTCTCCGGATCTTTTTAAATTTTGCTCCATTTCCCACCGAGACGCAACAGCTCCCAGTTCGACATCTGTACATTTAATCAATGTGCAATTTGTTTTCTCCACCAGGTCATTACTGAGGATACTAAATAACACTGCTCCCAGGACTGAGCTCAGAATATCCCCTTTTATAAACCAGACACAGGCTAATGACCATAAAGAAATCAAGAGTCCCATTTGTTATTATAAAACAGGGAACAGTTACTAAGAAATAGAATATACCTAAGGGAACTGGACTTTAGGCCTTAGATGAATTACCCAACAGCTGCAGCATGCTTCCTGAGCTGGGACTGAAAACTATAAATCGACAAGGAATATTGCAAGCGTTTTTTTGACTATCAGATACACTTACTCGCTATATAAAAAATAATGGATCAAATACTCCACATGCAAAGGTACTAGCAAGAAAAACATAAAAAAGTTATTTAAGCGTGTATTTTGACACTGAATCAAAAAACGTATTTCTGAAAGAGGGGTCTGGTGTGAAGCTAAAGCCTAGTTTAGACAATTATTTTAAACAAAAGGCTGCTTTCTATTTTATAGGCAAAACAGTTTGGGGCGGATGTTTTCCTTCTTACCATTGACCTTCCAGTTCAGAAGGTCAGCAGCTACCTTTGTTTAAGCACATGAATAAAAACACAATGTCAGGTTATGGCTGTGACTGCCTACACGTAAGACGCTTTACACAACCGTTCCAGTAAAGGCAAATTGCCAGCAGAGGTTCAGCCTTTCCCCACAGCACACCCAGCACCGTTTCCCAGTCCTACCGCCTGCTGTAATTACTGCTGCTTATAAAGCTATTGCAATCACCTCTCTTGTGCTTGCAGATGATACACGACCATATGTGCTCTTACACCGCTCACCTCCAACCCACGCCGGCACCCAGCCCATCCCCGGCACGCTGTGCCACCTCAGCACCGAAAACCCCTACATGTTTTGTTGAGAGCATACATTCATTATACAATATATGCCTTTTTCCCATAAACCCATCCCCGGGGGCACACAGAGCTCCCGCTGATGCTGGAGGCTGTCCCTGACCGACCTGATGCTGGATGCAGAGTGGCCACCCATGGCAGCAGTCACAAGATTTCTGCAGTTTTCTGGGAAACGGAGCAAAGCCCATACTGTTATTTGTGGCACTTAGGCAGCAGTAGCTGGGCTTTCCACCAGGCAGCCCTCCACACTATTCCGCATGCAGGCACCTGTACTAGCAGCCTTTACTCATTACCAGCATCGCCCGACATAGCATATAACATCGCACATGGAAGATTTATTTGGCATTGAGGTGCAACAGTGATTTGCCAGGCTCCTCGCCTGGTGACGGCGCTTCTGGAGTTGTACCGATCAGTACCAAACCTGGATGGAATACCAGGTGTGCTTTGCTAAGCTACTGCCTGCTTGGAGAGGGAAAAAGTCTAATTACACAGTAAATTACAGTTTAACGGGTACCAGCAACACTTTGGCAGGATCCTGCCCCAGCGGGGCAGCGCCACTGTGATGCGAGGGGTTAAAATGCTGCGAGGCTGGATGCCAGGACCATCCACCAGCACCAAACAGGCTGCACAGCCCGTGCCTGGCCCCGGCCAGCCAGCAGCGCTGCGCCACGGCTGGGCCACCGAGGCTATTTTTGCCAGGGTTTGTCATTACCAGCCACGGACAATTACTATATTTAAAGTTCCAGACCCATAGGCAGTGCCTTATTTTATCTCTGCAAAGTACAAGGGCTATTATTGGATTTAAAAACAGAACTTGCAACTGCAGAACATTTGTTTTTATCTCCTTTTTTTTTGCACAGGGGATTTGCTGGTAAATGCGAAACCGAGTCAAACTCGCATTATCAAGCCACGTAGCAAATTGCCTTAAAACCCAGGGCACTCAGGGTACGAGGATGCGTTTAGAAACCTCTCTTTACATTTTATTTATCATAAAGCGATATGGAAATGCAGGAGGAGGAAGGTTTGCTGCCCTGTGCTGGTGCATTAAACATCACCGAGCGCCTCCCTGCTCTGGCACCTGAAACCCAGTGCCCGGGAGGGTGTTGGGCAGTGCTTTGGCAGGTCCCCCTCCTGCCAAGAGAGTAACTGTTGGCAGACAAAAGGCTCCTTTTTGTCCCTTACCTTTTTATAACTCCCCTCCCCGGGCGGCTCGGCTGCTTTCCTGATGACGTCACCCATGCCATCACCCTCCCGACTCATCGCCTTCGCTCCCGGGTCCTCACGTGGCCGGTGAAACGCTCCCACCGGGGCATCTCAGCCCTTCCTCCACTCTTGGGTTAGCACCATGGGATGAAGCGCTCGCCCCCGCAGCCAAGACCTGCAGCAGACCACCGTCCCCTGGCTGGGGCGCTTCCCTGGCCTCTCTTGCCTCCTGGCTGCTCCGGAGCACCTTGCTTTTCCCTAATAAAGTCAACGGCAGCGCTGGAGCCCCCGCCAGCTGAAGAGAGGGAGGCGAAGGCTGTGCCGGGCCAGGGAAGCCGTGTCCTCCTCCAGCCACTGCCAGCGCTGGATAAAAATAGCCCCGAGTCCTCAACGGCTACACAAGGGCAGGAAAAAACCCGGTGTCTGATGTCAAAACTCAAGCCTGGCAGTATAGCCGTGGCCAGAGGGGACAGGAGGAAGGGGTTTTCTCCAGGGGCTTTCACGGTGGAAGTTATCCTAATGAATTCCCAGCGGTCGGAGATGCTGCCCGCGGCTGGGGCTGTAAGTCCGGGCAGAGCTGGAGCAGTCCTCAGGCCTCCCAGCACTGCTCAAGGATGGGCAGACACAGCAACATCAACCATGAGGTGAATTTTTCACTCAACATGAAAAAACACCAGAAAGGACCCCAGGGAACTGTTTCTCAGCTAAACTAGCTTTTTCAGATGTGAAAAAAAAAAAAAAAAAAAAAAAAAAAAAAAAAAAAAAAAAAAAAAAAGATTTTCCAGGAATTAACTGACAGAGCTCAAAAAGGTGTCCAGCCTTAACCTGCCACCCAACTTGTGGGCTTGCAGAGCCTGGGGACCCCCGCACTGCCTGGTGCCTGCTCAGGGTGGGCGAGCACCCCAGCCCCAGCTTCCAGGGGGCTCTGCAGCTCCCAAACCTGCACCGCTTACAGCTCCAGCTCATGCCTCCAGCAGTCCTGCCCAGAGATCCAGGCTTCACAACACAGCCGCTGCCCCCCAGCCCTGCTCAAATCCTGCTTGGTCCTTGCGGAGGTCCCACCTGCATGGCACCCATCACAGTGGGAAACGTTTACTCTGGGTGGGCAGCAAGAGGCAGAGATCACATGCTCGGGGTAGGCATTTCTATAGGAAATCCTTAGAAAGATGGAATTGATGCCACAATTTCTCAGTGATCCTCAAAGCGTGGCACACCAGCAACAAAAGTGCTGATTTCTAGTGTGACACATCTATGCTGCATGCAAGATGAATAATTTTAATAGCCCTGTATACATGCTTAAATGGTATATCCAAGTCATGCTGACATCATTTCACCCAAAATGCATATCCTATTTGATTACCAGCTCCGAGAACTTACAAATTATGCATCATGGCATCACTCTGCTCTGAAGTTTCAGGAAAAAACAGTAATAATAAACAGGATTGTTTAATTCCATTCTTGTGCCAGAACGGTGCTTTGTAACTGTAATTCCCAAATGAAACAAGGTAATTCTCTGGATATTTAATTATTTTTAGTTCCTCTCCACCACTGACTCATTGTGTCCCTTCCTGCTGTTGCTAAATTAACTTCCTCTCCTGACCGCAGGGACGGATCCTGACACAATAAATCTGAAAAAAAATAATTTAAAAAAATCCCATAGCCCAAGAGGAAGGATGTGGTGGCCAGGACCACTGGGCTGGGGGCTGAGACTGCAGTCTGCCACATGCTTCCCCACAATTTGCGACAGCTCCCTGCATCACCTTGCCCTCATGCATTGGAGGAGGATGTCCCCAGGTCTCCTCTCTGGCTGGCTGAGATGGTGAGCCCCCGCCTGGTCCTGCTGTGCCTGTGGTACCCAAGATGCAGGGCAAGGAAACTGCAGGAACGCACACGATGTGCAACCCACCCCTCTGCAACCTGACATCAAATAAGGGTAGGAAGCGACACAGCCTGCTGAAAATATATTAGCAATTTTTGCCCACACTTTAAAAATGTTTTATCCCTGCTTCCAGGTTTCAGGCCAGCTCACCTCTGCCCTGCGCTCTGAGCTGGGATGCTCCAGGACCAGTCTCGTGGTGGGGCATCCCCTGAGCGGATCCCACAGAGTTGGTCTCAGTCTCCAGTGAAAACCCCGCTTCCAGCAGCTGCCCCATTCAAGGCAACAGGAAAAAACCAAACCTGGTTAAGAAGTGTAGCTGGAAGCCCCCATAACCATTTTTGGGTGCCCCCATCGGCAGCCAGCACCAGACCCAGCTCTGCGCTCCTGGGAGGGGCATCTCCCCACCAGCACAGAGGTCAATTTAAACTCTGGATATCAAAACCACAAATCAAACGAATTTGTTGTCTCAGCACAGGGACCAAACCCTTTGGTGTTCCACCCCTTCCCCACCTGATGCAAAAGGCCACTGCGGGCAGATGGGCAGCCCCGCTGCCTGTGCTGGACTGCCCGACAAAGCCCTGCTACTGCTCCTCTGGCAACCAGCCCCAGCTTGAAACAAGCCCCTCCATCTATTGTGTGTAGAGGGTTTAAACAAATAAAAAAGCAACTCTGCCGCCAGGTACGCTCGACGTTGGCATCGCTACCCAAGGACTCCTTGCGCATCAGATTGTGTCAGTAGGAACGTGGCCTCCATGGCCACAGCCACCACAGCTCCTTCAGCAGCCACTGGGGATGCTGGCGGCGGGGACAGCGAGCCTGAACCTGATTTTCTTTTTATAGCACGAAGGGAAAGCTCAGAATGGGCATATTTGGAGCAGGTCAGCTGCTCCCCACATGGGAAGTCCCCACGGTGTGAGCACACAGGCATGGACCCAGCGCCGTGGGGAACACGGGCCGGGGACGGCAGCACTCAGCTCATCCTGCAGCAAGGTGAGGAAGTAGGACACATCAGGCTTTATGTGCTTTAGACATGCACCGATTGCTTGTGGACAAGCACGCAGCTAAATGAAACTCTTGTGCATACGTAATGCTTGCTTGAGTCAATGAAAAACTCCCTTGACACTGTTGGGGCACTCTCCAGTGGGGGGGGGGGGGGCACCTCCCTCCTTTCTGTTGGGGCCCAGCTCCCAGGCACTGCCGGTTGGTAGAAAAAGCCCCTAAATGCCCTGCACAGGTCAGTGAAAGCACTCCGAGTGCCCTCCCTGCCAAACTGGTGCTCCCGGCCACGCTCAGGCCAGAGTATCGAGGTGACTTCGTAGAAATCTCAAGTTGCCGGAGCTATTTCACAAGACATTTACTTCATTATAAATAAAGGTTGGAATAAATCTCTGCTGAAGAGTCCCTTTGCCGCACAGCATCCTTCCGGCACAGAGCAGCCAGTACAAGGCACTTAATGACAAGTCCCTGCAAATTTGGGGGTGCGATGGACCTTGCCTTCCCTCTCACCACGCTTCCCTGAGCTTGAGCACACCAAGTACTTTCCACCTACTTCACAGAGCTTTTGTTTTGATCTCTGTCTAAACAAAGCGTCCTTCATCCTCAGCTCTCTATAACACAGGCTTTATTTTACTTTATTGTAATTGGTTTGAGATGCAGGGTCAGCGTGCTCGGCCACATGAACCGAGGTTCCTCCACTGTACCATGAGGTAGCATCCCTCCAGTGGGACAGTCACAGGCAAGAGGCCAGGCCAGCAGCTCTCCAACTTTGCCAGTGCTCCATGGTGGGTTTCGTGGCGTTTGAGGTTTTCTCCAAGGCCTGTCTCTTGGGGTTATATTCTGCCATAAGAATTTGTATTCACTTTAATGAAAAAGATGATGACAGTCTGGTATTTCTACATGCCACAAAAGCCTACAAAACCCCAAGATATCAAACAAAAGAAAACACATAAAAAAATCCTTTTTTGCTTGGGTTTTTTTTTTGTTTGTTTGTTTGTTTGGGTTTTTTGTTAAATCAGTTAAATGAGCACTTCATATTTTAAGCTTGTGGCTTTTATGGACTACTACGGTTCAGTGCTTGGTGAGATCCTGGGAGTGGTGGGTGCCGGCCAGCCGCGCCTGGTCCATCCCTGAGGCAGCCAGCCTGACCCACAGCCACACCAGCACCTCCCCAACCCACAGTAACACCAGCACCTCCCTGTTGCAGGGGTCTTTCTAACAGACCTCTCTGAAGGTACACGCACAAACCTGGCATCACCAGAGCAGCAGAGGGTCGAGCCCACCACAGGCACGCAGGCAGAGTGGGTCCCAGGAGAACACAGGGGACGACCCAGCTAAGAAATTCTTTCTAAGCAAAGAAATCTCATTTTTTACATCAGATTTCTTTTTCTTTTTAATTTTCTTTGCACGTGTAATGCCCAGTAACATCTCCAGAGCGACTCTCCCGCCAGCAGATAGCTCAGACCGTGACTGATGCCAGCGCACGGAGCCAAACCCTGTTCCCACGGGCAACTGCCTGTTTGGAGGCTCCAGCCTCAGGCAGGGGCACGGGTGCCGGGGGTTTTAAAGGCACATTAGAAATCAACCCAAGGAGATGATGTAAATGTATTGTCCACTTGTACAGCAGTGGCAAAGAAACACAGATGAAGGCGGCAGCAGCCCGAGGAGTCCTGTTTTGCTCCATGCAAAGGTGGACCTGTTGGGCAGCGCTGGAAACACGCATTTACAGAGCAAACTGAAACACTGGCTCAGGCTGCAGGCCAGTAAAGCACCGCTAATACACACGCCAGAATAAAACCTTTATTCCTGTGTTAAGGCCTGGATTTGCATGCTGGCTTTTTATTCCGTGCAAGCTCTGGACCTCACAAAACACTACCCAACAAATCCAAGCTGATGTTTTTCCTGTCAGACTGTAGGAGATATACAGAGCCTTCAATAAAATGTTTGACATAGAGAAATAAATCAGTATAAAATAGGAAAAGAGAAATAACAAAGAGGAAAACACATGGCACTATAAGCAGCAGCAGTCTGCGTGACTGCAGGATGCAGCCACAGGAAAGATGTCAGATGCTGGGACCTCCTGACCATGGAGGACCCAGCCTAAATTCACAGTGATGAATTTGACTTAAGCCACATCCAAAACCCCAGGAGGACCCAAGGCCACCTGCCTTTCAGAGAGCAGCAGTGACAGCTCAGTTATGCTGTGAAACAGGACTTTTGAGGCAAGGCACAGAGTACAACAGAAATACCCTCCTCTTCCTCAGCACCCCATCCCCAGCACCCTCCCTGCCACGGAGCTTATACCCCAGCCATGAAACAGTCACCTCAGAGTTCTTCTGCTGAATTTCTCTGAAACAAACATGTTTTCAAGTATTCCCCACGCGTTGGCTTGTTCCTCTATTTGGTTTATTTTTAGTCGATTTAGCAGCTCTGATAAAAAGGGTGCAAGGAGGAAGGAGAGCAGTTACACGCTGCCACCCTCCTCCCCCAGGGCACTCTGGGCAGCCACCAAAATCCTATCATTGCTGGCTCCAGTCTGATCCAAAACCCAGGATTGTGGGCCACAAAAGGATTAAAACTTGGCCTTTGGGTTAATGGGTTTGGGAGGGGGCTGGGGTTGCTCCTAATCTGCAGCGTTGTAGGAAGGTTTTAAAACAGATTTCATTAGAGAAATCATTCCTCTGGACTTTTATCTACAATTTGGATGCTTTCTGGCTGTTTTCATGCTACTGTTTATTGGTTTGGAGGAGAGGAACCAATTCATAAACAAGCAAGTAGATTAAAGCAGATGAAAGGCAGCAGTGCTGCCATCGCAGCAAGCCCAGTGCATTAACACGCAGGGATGCTGGCCAGGCCTTTGCTGCAGCTCTGCTCGCTCGCCCACCACCATGGACCAGCTTCCACCCGGGAAACAATGCGCAACCTTTAACCCTTGCGTTCCTACGAGTATGCTGGGAAAACATCCGCTGAAAGGAAACAATGGCATCATTTATTAAGGCAGCAGAGAGCAACAGGCTCAAAGCAGCAGAAAAATTAGATCCCCTAAAAGCGAGGCTAGAAAAAACAACCACCAGGATATTTTTTTTCCAAAGGCGCTAAAAATAGAAATTAATTTCCAGAAGCATTTGCTAGACTGAAAACATTTAGCAAAAAATCTTTTCAACACTTCTCTCTCTCTCTCTTATGTGTGTATGCTTTGCTATCTTTTTCCATCATGATATATTTTGCAATATGAGTTATTTTGCCTTAAAACAGATTGAAGTCGGAATTAAACATGGTGGTGGGGGGAAAGGAGGATGAGCCGCCGTCCTGGGCAAAACCCCATCTCCCCAAGGTCCAGCTCTGTTGCTGGGAATGCCTGTTGGGTATTTTGCAAAACACACTCCACCGCACATCCGCAAACGCATTTCTTGGCATCGCCGGAGCAGATGGACAGGCATTTGTGCATTTCATAATCCATCTGTACCACGGAGCCCTGAACATGCCATTTCCCATGCAGCTGCACCCAAAGGCACCCAACTCTGTCCTTAGCGGGGAATGAAGCCACGGCAGCCAGCAGCCCACCCCAAGCTCTCGCTCGCCCCACTAAAGCCCTCTGCGGGGGCCCAGCAGCCGCGGCTCTAAGCTCCGCTGCCAGGCCCAGGGCCCCGGGGACGGGCGGCCGTGATGGATGCTGAGAGGGAAGCGCTCACCCCTAACCCACCGCCAGCTCTCTCGCCCGGGTGATTTAGCTGAACGCCACAAACCACGACGTGGCTGCATCGGAAAATAAATTGATCACGCGGGTCTGCTCTCACGTTTCGGTAAATCGGGAAAGGGCAGAGAAATATTCCATTTATTCTATTGTCAAATGTACGTCGCTCTCCAACGGCAACCCTCGAAGTGGGAAAGCACAGCTCGCTCGCTTACACCGAGGGGTTTCATCCAGGCAGGGGTGCGGCGGGGTGCGGATAGCGGGGTGCGGGGTGCGGGCGGCTGCCTGACAAACCCACCCCCCGCCGCTCCCCCGGCCAGCGCATCCCCGGCGCCCGCCGCGCCTGCGAGCATCACATGGCGAGCACAAAAGCCCCGCGGGCAACCGACTTCTCCCCCCCGCGACGGCTTGGCCCCGCACCGGACGGGGGTGCCTGGGGCCGGGAACCCGCCGTTCAACCCCAGCCTGCCCGCAGCCCCTCCGCGGCTCGGGGCGGGGGGCCAGGCCGCGCTCGCCCCTTACCTGGTAGGAGCAGTTTTCCTGGTGTACCATCTCCGTGCATCATCCGCCGCAGCCGCCGCGCCGCGCCGCGCCGCCCCGGGGGGTCTCCGGCCCCGGCAGGGGAGGCGGAGGAGGAGGAGGAGGAGGAGGGGAGCCCGGGCCAGCCGCCCGCCGGTAAGATGGATGCTGCGGCGCAGCTCCGCCTGCGCAGCGGCGGCCCCGGCGGAGCACGGAGGGGGGGCTGGTCCCGCCCCCGCCCGCCCGGCCGCCACAAAGAGCGGGGGGGCTCGGCGCAGGGCTGCTGGTAGCCGCGCTGCTCCGCGGGGGAAGGAGAAAAAAAATTAAAAAAACATATAAACCCCTCCACCAGACACTGCGGTATAGCTGGGAGACCCCCGCCCCGGTCCCGGGGCGACGCTGCGGCAGCCACAGCTCCAACCCCCCCGCGCCTGCGGCAGCGCCTAGTCTCGGCGGGTGCGGGACCCCCGCTGGGATGGTGGACCCCAGCCCTGGAGGGATGCTGGAGCCCAGCACCGACAGGATGCTGCAGGACCCCAGGCCCGTGGCACGCAGCTACCTGAGCCGCCTCCCCGAAAGGCTGCGAGACACCCAGCTGTTACATGCGAGCCAAGAGACACCTGCCTGTTCCCCTCTGCTGCAGAAATACAGCACAATCTTTTCTAGAAAAGGCTCTGCCCTACATTTCTAGCTAATTATACCTCCACCTTGCAGCCAGGGTGAATGCTGAGCCCTCTACCACAGCACTCCTTGGGCTGGGCTCTGGCCTCGGGTGCCACCCGATTTTGGACGCTGCACCTGAAACACCTGTGCCCACCCCAGTGCCCTTCTCCCACCACAACAGGCCCTGCTTTAAACAAATTTCTCCAAAGAAAAAGCCCGTGAAGATCAAGCATACATCCAGCGCTGGCTCTGCAGGGCGACAGCCAGGTGGGCTGAACCGGTGCTCACAGCCCAAGGGCTGGGAAGCTCCACCACCCACCCTCCCCCCCACCCCCCCCCCCCCCGCTCCACCCCCCTGGAATCCCAGGGCTGGGAAGTCCCTCTGCAACACACCCATCACTGGCCACCCAGCAGGCAGACTACTCCATTGCTACCCCAAAATAGCGCTGTGAGATTATCAAACTTTCCTCCCTGTTTGCAAGCTCAGGTTGGAGGCCTGACATGTGGAGGGAACCAAACCCTTATTTTGTTTTCTATTTTAAAAGTCCTTAACAGCAGAGACTTGGAAGAATGGTGGGACGCGATCTGTGTTTGCAACCTGCTGCGTGCTGGGTTCTTAGCTCCAGTTTGACTGCACAGCTCATTTTCCAGGGGGTAACACATACCCTGATAGCCTCACCTGGGCTTGGTTTTGGGGCTGGGCTGGCCCTGGCCACAGCTGGGAGGGAGGACACAGCAAGCCTCACGTTCCAGCCCTGTTTTCAGCTGACACTACCCATCCAAGGGGCACAAACCCACGCAGAAAGCAACGGCGGTGCCACAGGCTGGGCTCGCACCATGTGCTGGGCACTCTGATCCAAGCGCTTGGGCTGCAGCTAAAAGAAACTCCATCTTCGTTAGGCAAAGAGGACTTTATTCTGCTGCTCCTCGCAGCCAGCTGTGGCTAAGTGCAGAAATGCACGTGACACCGAAACACACACACTTGCTTACAGGGCATCTCAGATTTGATTCCCTGCGCCAGATGTGCCTCTAAAAAAAAGGCCTTTGTAGGATCATCTCTCTGCCCCAGCTTTCCCAGCTTCTCACCCGCACAAACAGGCTGGAGCAGCCGTGGGCGGATGAGAAGTCCCTCAAGCCCCCGTGCAGCTGGGCAGCACAGGTGTAGAGAACCCCCTAGACCTGCCTCAGCTCCAACCCTCCTCCCTGAGGCCTTCTCTGCAGGAACAGAACTTTAAAAAAATAAAGCTTTCATTTAAAAAGAAAAAAAATTATTCTGCTAAGTTTTTAAGAGAGGATGAAGTTGTATTTTTTACTGGATCTGCAGAGAATCCCATTCAACTAAGCAGCTATTTCCAAACATCAAAATAACGACAACAAAACAATCCCTAGTTTTCAGTATACTGCATAAATCTTGGGCTTGCTTTGGAAAAGTATCTGTGGCAAGCTAAAAGCAGCTCCACACATTACATAATCTCTAATGCCATTTATTACGTGCATCACAAGGAAAACTCCTGAAATCACCCCCCCCACACCCCCCTTCCCACGTGCGGGTCTATCTATAACGGTGGTGACTCAGAGCTGCTCCTTGCGCAGCAGATCCACAGCGGGGACTGCACCAGCTTCCCTGCATCCAGGTATGGCGTGGCACAGGGTGACACCCCCCCCCCCCCCCCACCCCCAGCCTATGTAACAGCTTGTTCCTTTTGCAAAATGACCCGCGAGCGTGCTACGTTGGGCTTAGCATGGCATCTGCTGCAGAAAAGCCACGTTTGCAGCAAGGCTCTTCCTCCGGGGCAGGGAGCCCCGCGTGAGCCTGGGGCGCAGGCGGAAAGGGCCAGGCATCATCCCCAACCTCTGGATTTGCTCCTGTGTTCTGTATCCATTTGCGATTACCTGTTCAGAAACGAGGCGAGCAGGCAGGTAATAATTGAAGCAATGAGTGATTAAATTGAGTGAAAGGCTTCTGGCTGTCGTCCAGGTGGGTCAATGGGAAACTGTGCTCCTGGATGAAGGCAGTGAACATGTGCTGCTGATCTCCCTGGAGGCACAACCCAGTGGAAAGCCCCAGGAAATCCCTGGGGACCCCCAACAGCCCCACTGAGCTGGGAAGAGAAGCCTGGGGAGTACCTGCACTGCCTCCTTATCAAGACACGCTCTAACTTAACAGCATTTTATACCACTTATGAGATGACCTAGACAAGCTTTCCTGCAGCTTTCCCCCAAACCAGCGCTGAACTAGAAATGTGTGGTTCAGAAAGTCCTGGAGAACTTCTCCAGGGGGTCTGATACCAAGCTGGGGACACTAGCATGAAACACTTCCTTTCAAAACCCTGGCTCTGGGTCTCCTCCAGAAGGTCTGGGAAGATGCTGCTCAGCTGCTGCTTGGCTGAGCAACCCCTGCCTGGCCCTGCGTTGCAGTTAAGCTGGGCCACCAGGAGCAGCCCAAACCCGATGCTCTAGAAGCTTGCAGGGGTGAGGACACAAGGAGTTCAACCCCACGGCGCAGGCAGCAGCACCCCTCCACCTACTCCCTGTGGACATGCCACGGCGGCAGCTGTCCCGCCGAGAAAGGTAACGCAGCTTTACCAGACACGCAGATTCTTGTCGTGAAACAACAGGATTTCATTAATTATCCATCTACAGAAGGAGAAAACACCTGGTATCCACAGTTCTGGGGGAAAACGTACAATTTCTGATTCTGTGCACATCTTTTAGTTGCTTTTTCATATTTTTTTTTCTTTTTAAACTTAGAGAAAGCCCCCTGGCCACGTCCCACAGCACATCTCAAACCCTGTCCCTCTCCAGCAGCATGAAGTGGCAAACACCAGCAGCACCATTCCTCCAGGCAGGCTGGTCCTGCCGGCCCCATCGCTGCCTCGAGCCTTCCCTTGGCTGCTGCACCTCTGCCCCAGGACCAAGGAAATCATTAACCGGGGAGAGGGAGTAATAAGCAGAGGTTATCAACTCTCTCATCATGGTTCCTACTCGGGGAAAACATTCCTTTAAAAAAAAAAAAAAAAAAAAAAAAGGCAGCTGTGCAGTAAAGCCAAACCCTCCCATTCACGCTGCCTGGGAGCGGAGGGCAGCCGAGCGAGGCAGGTTCCCGCTGCCGTGGGAGGGAAGGGAAGGAGCCCGGACGTATTACTCACACCAGAGCCACAGACAGCCCTTTTCCTTACGTGTTTGTCATTTCTCACTGTCCCACACATTTATTTTTACACACACATGTCCCACGCTGTGCGCCTGAACCCCACCAGCTGCGAGGACTTACACAGGCTAAGAGCTTAGTAAGGGAAAGCAAAGGGCAGAGCAGTGCTCGTTCAAGCAGGCAGGCTAGCGATGGGCTTCCTTATCTCCGATAAAACCACCAGAAACACTTTCTAGCCCACAGTCATTCCTCGAGAGGCTTTAAAGGTTGAGAGCTGGGAAAGTTTATTTTTCAGGTTGGTATTGGTCAACCTATTTTGTTGATGCAAAAAGCTAGTCTAAATTACTACGCTTTTTCTTCAGATCTCAAAATAAAGATGCAGCTGGATCAGCAGAGGTGAACACTGCACCACTAGCAGAGGGAGAGGCAGGGAGCCCACCACGAGCGAGCCCCACCAGCCCCTCTGGGATGCTCCTACTCAACGTGAGCCCATGCACTTGCCCAAGCACACCAAGCTTGCAGGGAACCAGGAATTAAAAACGGGATTTCAGCTTTATTTGCCGACAATTTACTAGGAGTGATGGATTTAGCCCCTCTTTAAGCCAAGCTAAAGCTTTTCCAGGGTTTAAATCCAGCAAGAAAAAAAAAAAAAGAGATTATTTATTTTAATCAGTTAATACCAGACATCTGCTTGGAAAAGGGAGTATTTGTTTGGATTACATGCATATATAATGCTTTAGACTATTATTTTTTATTTAAGGAAGATGATGTCGAGGCATTTTCCATCATTTTGGATGTGTTACTCTTCTCTACAAGGTGATAAACTTATAACGGTTTAAGAATCCAAACAGTGTCCTTCCATCTTCCCTGCCCCTTTTACTTTCAAGGACCTTTCTGGAGTCCTTCAGTAGCAGCAGCTTTACAAACCCCTCCTGAATTATGGGGGTACCAACTGATCAATTTTTTAGGATAAAAAGTGCACTGAAACATTAGAATAAAACTCTGTGGTCCTCTGAGGACCAAATATGATGCTATTGGGGAAACACAGGGAAAAAACCCTACTCTGAGTTACTATTATTTTGGAATTCCTATGTGACCAGGGAATTAAGGAGCATCAGGAAGGGTACCTGTTGCATTTTTATTTTGATGCTGCAGTGCACATCTTGCACTTTTAAGAGCCTCATGCTCCATTTTTAGCAGTAAGGAATTAATCCAAAATTGTCAATTTTCTACACGTCCCACAGCCGGCATCCTTGCCATTACATAATAAAACCACGATTTTCTCTCCCCTCAAAAACATGGAACAGAAGGTTACAGTAATTTCACATTCCGATACCTCTGATGTGCAGGATGTCAAATGCTTTGCAGGGAATTGGAGTGAATAATTTAAGTCACTCGAGTATTTATAACTTTCTGGTGACATAAAAGTGACAAAACATACAGTAAACAACCAGACTTTTCCATGAAACCCATCTAGAAAGACTCACTGATACCATTGCACAGGCTTAATTTTCAATGGCACAATTTATAAGCTGGATCACACATGCATAACAGAGAATTTACAAGCGGTCTGACGATGAGCAGGTACGATAGCCCACCAAGCATTTACTGCTAATGAACAGAGAACAGTTTCATCTACCAGCTCCTAAGTAGTGTGGGGAGATAGCAACAGGAAAGCTACAGCTGCCTCCTTGCAATTTTATTTATATTCTTAAGAATAAACCATACTTTTGGAAGTGCAATATTCATGGTATGCAAAATGCTATGGGGAACATGAACTTTTCAGCAGGATGAGGCAAACCCGTAAGTCTTTGCATCAGCATCAATAAATTATAATGTTGCAATCCACCTCGCTCTGCAGCACTATTTCTGTCCCATTTGGGAGAGGATTTATAGCAAATCCCATCAGCTACAAACCATTTCCAGCACTTTTTGCCCTGTACACACAGACAGTGCCATACAGGAGACCCGACGTGAAAGCAGAGGGGTTGGGCTAGCTGGCATAACCCACACGTCACCCAGTCACAGCCTATTATTTTTACATTGCCTCAACCGACCCAAAGCCAAACCTCGGCCAGCAGCTCTCCCCGCTGCCACCGTGCCAACCAGCCCCAGGACAGCCACCCCAGCAGCATCCCTGGTTGGCCAATGGACCAGGACGTGCCCCTGCCAGCGCGCCTGGACCAGCTGTGCCCGACCTCATCCCCTGCCTCGGCCAGGAGCAGCCAGGCACCGGCCACCGCGGCACCCGTGCCCGGCACAGCCACTCTGCCGGCTGCGACAGGGGGGCACCCGCCGGCAGCCTGCACCCCTGACTTGGGCTCAAAAGCCCCTTTTCTGCCCCAAGCTGCGCCTGGGTCAGGGGATGCTGGCATCAGCGGGAGGCACCCAGCAGCTCCCCAAAACATCTGGAATCTCACATAAAAGATTCCCAGAGTTGCAGCTGTATAAATATTGATACAGAATAACTGAAAATCATTAAAAGCATGAGCCCTGAGTAACGTCTTCAGCAGATCTCTTTGATATCAAATTTGGTAGAAGTTTTTAACAAAGCTAATACCCCAGTCACGCATTTTCAAACTCACTGTGCAGCATGTTTCAGGCTTGCTGTGTGCAGCTTGCAGGCGGGCTTGCCTACCCCTCCTCCTATTTATATTTTTTGTTTTCATTTTTCAAACATAAATTTGTTATATTTGAAAAAAATAAAGTTGCATTGGGCCTCCACTAAACACCCTTGCATTTTAACAGCAGGCAGGGAGAGGAATTCACGTGTTTTCTGACAATGAAGAGAGAACAGGGGAAAAAAACCAGCATGAGATGAGGAAGAAAAGAGGGATTTTCCCTGAGAGGATGAAGGACAGGGTGGCCTTCGGCTTCCTCTGACTGGGGACGACAGGAATTACATGGAAACATTGATGAGTGGGAAGCACGTACACAAATCCCATGTCCCATGCTCAACACATAGCAAACATTAAGCTACTGGTCTGGGGCCAAAAGCAATTTCTGGATGAAATATTAAGCCCTTTTAATTGCAGCAAAATCCCAGAAATGCCATTCTGGCCATGCAGGCAGGCAGACAGCAGTATAACCTGCATTTAAATATGGGCGATTAATTAGGTTTTAGCATGGCGTGTACCAACAGGCTGCACCTATGTTTATCCGACAACAAAAATTAGGTGCAGAGTTATTAATTATAAATTAAGCCACTGACCCCACAGGAGTCAGAGGGCAACATCTGCGGATGGGGACGGGATTATCCTGCTACCAGTCGCCTTGAGCCCTTCTATCCCTTTCCATTCCCTTGGGTTTCTGCAGGGAATGGTTGAGAGGGCTTATTTATGGGCTGGCTTTATTTTTCAACTCATTTCAATTGCAAAATGGATGGTAAAAAGCACAAAACAGAGACTTGCAGGCTGAAGTAAACAAACCATACTACAAACTCACTCTGAAATTAAGTTATCTTCAAACAGAGCCAAATACCCTAAATATGACTATACTAATACAAACAGGTAACAGCAGTGTCCTTTAAATGCTCCCTCAATAAAAGTGTGAGTTTACAGAGACAAACCTCCCTCTGAGTCATGGCTAGGACAAAAATAGACAGAAGGGTTTTTTTCACACAGCTCTGATATCCACAACTCCAAGCACAGCCTGGCAGAAATCTACTTTTTTTTTTTTTTTTTTGAAGGGGGGTCTACTTACACTATGCACACAACTCTGAAAATCAGTGAGCCTTCAGAGAGGCTCCAACCCCTATGCTGTTGAGATCAGTGGTTTTTGGAAGGATGTGATTACTGTGTGGGAGCAAACCCAGGTCCACGCGAGCAAAGCCGGGCTCTTGCTTTAGGTTTGCTTCACATTTTCAGCCTTTAAGAAAATGGACACAAAGATGATTTTCTGAGTTTGACACCCAACCCCATTGTCACTTGAGAAAGAAAAAAACCACATTGTCTCGTGGTCAGAAAGCTGATTACAATTAAAAGACATGGCACATTTTGCAATGGATATCAGTTATGAGCTCCAAAAACAATACCATCAAGGAAAAGAAACCCCATCCCTGCCCACCCCTCTGCACATCCCTGCACAGCCCTCTGTGGGAGACTGCCAGGGTGCAAACCCAGTATTTAAAATAAGACGTGAGGCTATACACCTCGGTAGGGCAGGCACACTGAGTATGAGGCTGGAAAAAGCTAAAAATAACAGGATAAGCAAGGGTGGATCCCAGCTGAGCCTTATTAGTCATGGAGCGAGGCAGCCACGCTGGGCTGCTGCCGGGTGGCAGAGCAGCACCAAATAAGAGCAAGAGAACACTCTTGTCTCTTAAATCACATTTTTTCCCCCTCTCCTGTTCTGCCTCAGGCACTCTTTTCCTCCAAGCAGACGAGCTCCGGCAGCCTCCAGTTTCTACTAATAATGTGGTGTATTGTTTTCTGAGAGTCTTTAAACAGAATAAAGATCACAAGTGATTCATTTTAGGGTGTCTGCTGGAATCGGATCAATATTGACAGACAGGCATGCGAGGGGTTTCTTAAAGGTTTGCGTTTTTTTACTTACACCATCTTTGTGTCAAAACTGAGCCTTTGGGTTGAGTGACGATCATGCCCCTTGATGGGAGGAGTGCCCAGCAAAGGCAGCGCTTGGCCCTGGAGGATTAATTTGGATAATCAGAAGGGGCAAGGTGCAACTTGCTGTTTCACCTTGGGATGAAGCCATAGGACAACAGAGGGATCAATAATCAAGCACAGCTTAGCTGGGTGGGAATCTCCTCCAAGGCTGCTCCAGCAGCCCCATTCTCCCCATCTGCTCCCTTGGTGCTACTTATCATCACAGCATCACCCCGGTTCTGCCACGCTCCACCCCGCCGGCACCAAAACAAGCAGGGCCACCGCCGTGCCAAGGGGACCCAGGTGGCACTGTCCAGCCTCTCAGCCCAGCAGACGTGTTGCTGCCCTGTGCCCTTGCTGCCCAGGCTTTGCTGGAGCCTTCTGAGGGTCCGTCCCAGGGCCACCTCACCCAAAGTCACGCCTTGGCACGGCTTGGCCACCCCAGCCCAGCAGCTGCCTGCAGCTTTCCAGCTCCTCAGATGTGAAAATCCCTGGAAGGGCTCAAAATACCTGGGAGCAGAGAGCAGCGCGTCATCCCTGCGCAGCGGGGCTGCATTTGCACACAGTGGCTCCTTGTTCACGAGGCCAAAACGCAGAGAATTACCATTTGTTCTCATGATAGGGGCTGTCTTCTGAGCTTCTCGAAGCACCACATTTGTCTGAAACACCATTCATCTCTCCGAGCCTCTTTCCCAGCAGAACTAATGCCCACACAATGCAATCAGGCTCCACGCACCACTCCAATATAATTTTCAAGTTTAAACGGAACAATGATAATTAAGCAGTGAAATAAGTCTTTAGTACTTCAACACTCGTGAAGACAAACAAGAAATCAGATACAAAGAAGAAAAGAGAGCAGTGCTGCAAATAAAACCCCTTCCTTGGCCCGATTTCAGGCCTTGCAGCTGGCCAGGGGAACAGCAGTACTCGCCCCATCCCGTGCCCTGCCACAGCCTCTGCGCTTTATGGTATATTGGGCTTCTGCATTCCATGTCAGGGACGGTAAACCCACCCTTACACCCCTGCCCCACCGGGGTAGGCTGAGGTGGCTCTAGGAGTAAGCCCTACCTTCTGCAAACAAGCCCAGTGATATTTTTGCAAAGCTTCAGGAACGCCCAAGGAACCGGGTATCAGCACAACCTGTCGATATCCCATTAAGCAGAAGCTGTTTCTGGGCCTTAGACTTCCTCTACAGAGAAATTTCAGTACGACAAAATCCAAAAATATAAACTATCAGTGCAAAAGGAGCTGGGGAAAAGCTGCTCACAGAAAGAAAGTGCTCAGATAAGGTGTTTCCTTTCTGCTGCACAGCCTCTCCCTCCATCACCTCTGCCGGGAGCCGCAAGCCAAGCGGAGGGATAATGAAAGGCCTTTTAACATGAAAGTAGAGCAACAGCCAGGCAGGAGCCCTGGTTTGCAAACCAGGGAATCACGGTCACCCCTCCACTGGCATCCCCACAGTGAGGAGCACATCTGCAGAAAGCAGCTCACGCCTGCACAGCCTCCCCACGGCTTCCCCTCGGCTGGCCGGGGCTGCCCCTCCGCCAGTTCTCTTACTAAGCATCGGTAAAATGTCTTTGAGCCCAAAGAGCTACTGCTGGAGGTCAGGGAAAGCCACATGCTCCATCCTCGCTCTTCGCAGTGACTGGCTGCTCTAGAGAAGTCGGTTTTGGCACCTGACGGGTCACTGCTCGCTCAGAACCACTGGTGCAGCCACCCAGAGAGAGCAAAGCAAAGCTCTTTAGAATAACTACGATTCCTTGACATTCTGTCTGTCCTTGCCTGGGGCCACGTTCCTGCATCTCATGCCTGGGCTGTAGGAAGTCATCTGGGGTGGCACGGGCTGTGCTGGTGCTCACACCCACACCCCACCTCGGGAGCAGAGCCTAGGTCTGGCCTGAAGCCCCTGGCACAGCTTGATTTTCAGGGGATGCAGGAGAAAGGGAATGGGGGATACCAAATACCTGAGTCGTGGGAGGAAAAAGAGACGGTGATGAGAATGCTAGCCGCTACAGCAAAGCAATTACAGCTTACTGTTACAACATGAGTTTCCCCAGCTCTCAGGGCACTGCTTCAGGGAGCAGAGGAGTGCTCCACTTCGCTGCAGCGGGCATTGCCCCAGGGAACACTCATCGCCACGTTGGAAACAGCAGCAGCACGTCCAAGGCACGGAGATACCTCTGGTGGCCTTCACCGTGGAAAGTTTATTTTACTAGAAGCTGTTATTTCTCCATCAGGCATGTGCTATGTTACATGTTTACTGGTTTTCCTCCATGTACATTAACAAGCAAAAAAACTTCATAAAGCTGCAGCTACTACATCAAGCTAGCTGGCGCTTCATCCCTGGGATGAAATGCCGTCCCTTGGGGACGCAGGCAGGGACATCTGCAGGGCTGGATCCAGACCTTCAAACTACTTCAGCCTTGATTCCAGTTTTGTTTGGTCCAGCGCAAAACCCGACAATAAGAGCAATTAACAGGCACAGGCATGCCTTAAGCAGCGCGTTACATTCAACAGATGACACTGGCTGCAAGCTCCAGCCTCGATAGCACGTGCCTTCCTACAGGCTCAGCCCCACCCGGCTGCTGAAGCCCTCAGAAGAGTTTTTGGACACTGCAGAAGCCCTCCGGCATCTACTATTAGTATCAGCAATTCCACTGATATTAACCTTCAGCTAATTCTGCGTCCAAATCATTTCCTGGGTACAAGAGCGCGTTGATAACAAGGCAGGAGGGACTGCAAACGAAGTGCTGGAGAGGGTGGGAGCTCGGAGCCTGGAACGGCAGCACAGCTCCCTAGGGATAACAGAGCTTGCTGCCTCGCATCGGACTGAGCCATGCAGAGGGCTGGGATGGTGAATGGCCCAGGACCAGCACTGCAAAAACTCATCTTGCATCTTTACATCGAGTGAAACATATATATCACGCACACACACACACATATAGCTATACCTGGCAATACGGCATATAGGGACAGTCGAATGCGAGAAACCCTAACCCACACGTCTTGTGGACAGCCTGGACTGATATTTCTTGGGAAACAGGTATAGTTCATCCAGTCTTTGTGCGGGGAAGAGGACTGGATAAGTTCCCAAGCAACTTTTTTGTGCAATTTAAATATTATCAAGGTATGGAAATATTAGCCATTTTAAAAATACGTAAGTGACCAAAGACCCACGCCAAGACGGGGCCGTACGGAGGTCTGTTTGCAGGCACATGCCCTCATTTTCACCTACTTTGCCCTTCTCAGAAGCAGACAACTGGAAAAGGTCCCAGAGATGTTTTTTTCCAATGCTACGGGATGTTTCCCCTCCGCTCCCCACAGCACCCAGGCCAGCCTACAGGAGTAACAAGCTGGGAGTCTTCCTCCTAAGAAAAGGCCTCCTCCATCCTTGCAAGGCACAGCGAGAAGCTGGCTTGGTGATTTTCAACCTGAGAAACAATAGATGAGAAAGCAGAAGAAAGAGAAGGCCAGCTAGATTGTGCCAGGCTACATAATAAGCGACTGGATATGCATTAATGCAAATGCACAGTATACAGACAATTCAGTAAGAAGAAATGATTCACAGATTTTTATTATTTTTTTTAACTACTACGAACAGTTTATCATCAAACTCCTACCAGGCAAAGGAGATAGAGAAGAGGATGGTCATACATGATTCAGGTGCAGAATTCTGATAGTTCCCCAAGTCCCTCTTTAATAAATTCAATATAGGAATTACATTAAATAAAAAGTTTAGATTAAATTTTTAATAACTCACTAAAAGCACTTCGATTCCCTACAGACCGTACATACTAGCAGCTTTTGTATGCATAAAGAATTAAGCACTTTAATATAGTTCTCTTTTTTTAGTGTTGCCATCTACCAGCCGAGAGAGGATTAAATCTCAGCCCGGCACTTCCCTTTCCTTCCCAGCCCCTCCGAATTGCAGCTATTTCCTCCCGCCCAGCCGAACGCTCGGATTTCATTTTAACAAATCACGGACCAGCTGAAATAAATGGCCTTAGCGTGATTTTCTCATTTAAAGGAGATCTATAGACCACTGAGCAGGAAACCCAGATTGCTGATATAAATAAGATCTACCACTTCTGTGACGCAAATGACTCCACAGGCGCGACAGGGAAAGACAAAGCACCCCAAAATGATACGAGTACTTGAAAAAGCTGGAAACCCTTGAGGGGAAGAGTGATTATGTAGCACTTCAGGTCTAAGGCAACAACTGCAGATAATTGTACGAGTGAAACTCATTTTCCACCGAAGCCATCAGTGCTTTGCTTACAGAAGCAGGATTGATTTCAGATCCAGGTTAGTGGGCGAGATGGAAGAAATATTTTCACATCTTTTTAGTTATAGCTAAGGAAACTTCTCATACGAAAGTTGAATTATTTGCAGATTTAACAGCCAAAACAGACCAAACCCGCTGCTGGAGATGTCGCAGCCCTCCTTAGCAGCGCTATTCTGCCCTGCACCTGTGATGCTCGGCTGGGGGATGCCTTGCTGGGGGAGCAGCCCCTGGCCATGTTAACCTGCAGTCCACAGTGGGAAACCTTGGAAAGCACTCAACTGATCAGATGATGCCATTTTTTAAAACAGCTATTTGGTTTAGAAAAAAGAAATACCTATACTGAGGGGCACCGGGGAAAATTAGGAAATTAGATGTCCTTCCAGTGGCAATAATACCTAACTTTCGTAACTTAACATGGGAATCTTATACACCCTCACAATAGGCCTTCCTCCACAAAAAGCATCATAAAAGTCCATTTTCCCCTCTAAATATGAAATGGTGGTCCCTGTAAACCTCCTTTGGGCTGCACCACTGCATCCTGGCCACGCTGTCAATACAGCAACTTGCACAGCCGAGTGTATCAGCTTATCAGCTACATCAGTTCCCAAAGACAAGCCTCCCGACACAAGAAAGGAGACATTTTATTTCAGTAGGGGAAGTCGTACTGTACGTCTCCAAACACAAGCTGCTCTGGAGTTCAGCGAGCTTATTTTACCTTCTCAAAGGCAGCTTAGCCAAAATATTGGTAAATGGTTTATCTCCCATGTAAGCGCTTACAAACTAGATCACACAGCACAGGGAAGCTCCCTTTGGCTTTGCCTTTATCCTCTGCTTTCTTGAGATGAGAGAATAAATCTCAAGTATCCCTTCCGAACCAAACCCACGCTGGGGTGTGCCAATACACCCCAAGCTGCCCGCCCACGCCCCAGCACAGCGGTGCAAGAGCACCATGGCTCTGCCTGCCCACCCCAGTGAGCATCCCCCACTCGCTCCTACCGCTCCCTGTCCTACAGGCACTGACAGTTGGGGTGCTCCTTGCCCCGACAGCACAAGTTATGCTGGAGAACAGCACACCTATCTTCACTACAGGAGGAGATGCAGCAGTGCTCAAAATGTGCGGGGAGGGCAGGACCGGGCTCCGGTGCACACCAGCCTCAGGCAGCATTGCTGCTCCGGAGTGACTTGTATCGATGGTACATGAGCACTGAGGAGTTATCTAAAGCACAGCATGAAGCAGATTGGTTTTGCCTGGAAAATCTCTCTCTAGATGCTGTTTACAATACCAAGTTATTGCAGGAGCACTGCCTGGCTTAGGTGCTCCAAGCCCACCTACCTCTGCAGGCGACAGGGACCCAGTTTTCCACCACGGACATTCATTTTACTGATTTTTTTTTTTTTTTTTTCTGTTAGGAGTAGGAAAAATGATGCCCTGAATGCAGCCAAAACCCAGTTCTTGCCTTTCCAGTTTCTACACAAACTTTAAAAAAAAATAAACAAGTGTTGCACTTGGTTTTCCAACTCGCAGCCATTAGTGCGAAACTGCTTTAAATCCAGGCAGAGAGAAATAAGGAAATAAATCTCAACAATTCTTGCTGTCCATATCACCGCTAAGCCAATTCTGCTGTGCACCTAAACACATTTGGTAAGGTTTTGGGAGTATTTGGAGTATTATTTTAAACATTTAAATAAGGAGCTTCAGCAGACGTGCCTGAGGTCCCTGTGGAACGACCGTGACCATTACCTTTGCAGCTGAGGGCAGCCCTGCCCTACAGATGCAGGATCCCTGAAAAGGCAGGGATCGCTCCGTGCCGGACCCAGGACCACTCGCCCACCCGTCTGCCGTGCAGGGGCTGACGCCGGCGGGGCAGCAGGGGCTGCTCCGTGCTTAGCAAATCCCTGCTGGCCATCCCAGCTCCTCCGGCAACCTCCGCCTGGTCAGACTTCAACCCTATCGCTTTCTGCTTGCTGCATTTTATTACCTTTCAAAGTGCCCGCGAGAGTTTGAGGGCCTGGTGAGTTTAATACTCATTCCTGAAAAGCTTTGTCAGCAGCAGCTCTGGCAGTCGCTGCTGGGATGGAGCTAGCCCGGCTTTCGAGTGCTCCTCAGTAGATCTGTAACGTGGTTTGAGTTGCACTGAATAAACACTTTTCACATGGTTTTTAAACACCCTCTGCCTATAATTTCTCTCTCCGCATACACCGTTATTTGCCATAGCGCCAGGTGTTACAGACACCCCATCCTACTCCACTGCCAGGCAGAGCGCAACCGCAGTAACTGCTGTCTGTCCAACATAACAGCAGCAAAAATAACAGGTTTTACACAGCACAGGTCAATTCTGAGAATTAAAAACCCACTACCTTGCATTTATGACACCCAACGTGCAAGCAACAGATACATAAGTACATAATTATTATCCTGTCAAATAAGCGTTCCTGCTGCCCACTGCGACTTCAACCCCAGATACTCACTTAGGCTTAAGTGGGAATTTAAAGGTATTAGTCAAGGTGCAGCAGGAGAGGGGTACAGGGCTCCAGACTGCAGAATCCCATCATTTCAAGATCACACAAGCAAAATGATGTTCTGAGACAATCAAAATTTTGACTTGCATACAGGCTCACCTCTCGTTTCAGAAACCCTTAGCATTTGCTACTTAAGATAGCCAGTACCAAGAATACTCTTTTAAAACATACTTATTGGCCTTATACAGTCAGCAATCACGAATAGCGCCCTTCAGTACTGCACACAAGTACAGTCAAGGGAGATTTACCGTTGCCTGCAAGACAATTAGTGTTAGAACCACCCAGCGTTCTCAGCTTTTTTTGGCAATTTCCACACCCCATACAAACCACTCACCAATCGACTGGGAAGCACTGCCAGCTCGCCGGGGTCCATCACACAGAGGCGTTCACAGAATAGTAATACTCGAATAAAGGAGAATCATTCATCAAAAAAGAATCCGTATGCTGTCACCCCATGTATTTAGCACTCTGTTTAATGAAAGGCTCTGCAGCAGCAATGGAGATAAAGTTTTTGCTCCAGATTATTAATTGCGAGCATTTTGCCTGGCCGAGTTTCAGAAGCAGCAAACATACATCTTTCCAATCCATATAATTACCAACGCTCTTCAAGCAACAAGCACTTTAGAGTACCTATAGATGTTTTCTTAGCTTAATGACATTGCACACTTTGGCAGAATCATTAATATCTTGCCAGCCTCATCTAACCTTTGAGCTGGGTGGAAAACGGCCAAAGTACGGTGCTGCTTTGATTCACCCACAGCAGAATGCGGCAGTGATGCATCGCCCGCTGCAATATTCCCCGCAGGTCCCGCACACCCAGGAACACCGGCACAAAGCAGGCACAGACCCCCGGTTTGACTGAAATTGCAGTGATTTTCCACAGCTAAAAGGTTTGATTTTCATGTCAGCTAAGCCTTAAAACAAATGAACTGCCCCAAAGAACCTCTCTCATCATGACTTGACTTTCTTCAGTAGCCTGCTGAAGAGTTAAATGGTCAAATCGAATAGGTAAAAGAGCTGTCAGGTGGAGAGAGAAGGTCTTGCTGGACCTCTGCGCTGCAGGAATGACAGAAATACAATTTCCTGCAAGGTAGAAGTTTGATTTTGAAAATCAGTGTGCCAGAAGTTAATGCACTGACAGTTCTTGTCTGGGGAAAATTGCTTTCAGGCATTAAACCCCTGGCTGTTACTTCGCTCTCCCAACACTTGCAGCCAAGACAAGATCGAACATCATCTAGGGATGAAGAACCTAACACTTTAAGCAAGCTCAATCAGGCAATTATTACTTATTTTAAGCGAGAACAAACTCGCTGTCAATCTTCAAGCAAATATTTGCTCCCTAAATGCCTGTAGGGACAACATGCCGAGGCAGACCAAAGCTCTGCAACAGCAACACCAGGGCTCTGCGCTTGGTCCCGGCCCCTGTTCCCGACAGCCCTGCTACACCCACACACTTGCAGGGCTTTAAGAAGTGCCCGTTGGGTGCAGGAGCACCGCTGCTCACTCCATTTCTCTATTCCCTCTTGCCAGACCAGTTTACACATTTCTCCTTCCACCACAGCTGCTCTGACCCAGCTCTCTCTCCAGAGTTGCCCTACTGCTCGGTCAATACCAGACCCCTGCCCATGGCCAATTATTACATTGTTTAAAGATTCCACCCCACACTGTAATATATACTTTGAATTTATTTCAAATTTTCAGCAGCCATGAGAGGAGACACCTATAAAGCCACAGGCAGAAGAAACGGGTATTAACACGGTCTGCGATAACTTCCATCCTACAGCTTTTGGCACCTCCTGTTAGCCCTTTAAGCCCTTTGCAGGGTTTTCCAGCTGTTTTCAAATGCAGACCTGAAACTTTTCCAACCTACACGCAGCAGGTTTAGGACTGCCACCACTGCCTCCGGCTCTTCTTCGTCACCTTCCCAGGTCCCCCCCAAAGGGGTCTGCAGACCCCCGTGAGCAGCTGCCGCCCATCAAACACAGCTCTGAGCAAAGCAGGAGCACCCTGCCTACCTCCACTAAGTCAAGACAGCCTCAAGGATCAAACAAGTCAGAAGGAAACAAATTTAACTTCCTAACACACTGAAAACGCACGAGCCCCCATGCCTGAGGCTGTGACGTGCCTGGGCAGCCGGTGCTGATACGCGACGTGTTACAGGTCCTGCCAAAGGCACCAGCTAACCGGTGTCTGTCTGTGTCCACAGTGTATGCAGGAATATTTTAGCGATGAGAAGGGAAAATCCAGACTCCAGCACACCCTTACCCATGCAGAAGGCTTCTGCAGAAGTCCTGGAGGCCGCAGGGATGAGCTTTTATCACCACTGCCTGCGATAAGCCTGCTTTGTGGACAGCAAAATTCATTCGGTAGTGTCATTCATCTCCAGACTGTCACAGGCACCCAAGTCTCTTTGCGAGGGTGAGTCGGCTGGCTGTGCCATTTCCTCTCCTGCAAGTGGCTGTTTTTTTTTTTAAATTGACGACGGAATTTGCAGATATTATTTTCAGAAAATACATCCTATTGATTGTAATTACCATCCTCGGAGATGCAATGGAAAGAATATTAAAACCATTAATGGTGATTTGGATTTTATTAGAGCCATTAGTGAAAAGGCAAGCAGAGCACCGTTGCTTCCCAAGCACCTCAACAGCTCCTAAGCACCATAAATCATCTCATGGCACATTTGTTACCGCTTTGGATACAGCCAGGAGTCGAGCAAAGGGGGGAAAAAAAAGAGAGGGGAGGGGGCAGGCTTCATGCAGCTGGGTGATGAGATTGGTCCAAGCACCTTTTAAATGAACCTTTTAAGCATCAACTGCCTTCAGAAAAGATGTCATTTCTTCTCTTAGGTAGATGTCGGGCAGACTCAAGAGCCATGTAACGCAACTCATTGGGTCTGTGCGTGCCAGAGCAGGCCTGCAGGCAGCTCGGCTGACCCGCAGCTCCAGAAACAGTCATCTCACCCTCATTTGGGGAAGAAAGGAGGAAACAGCCTGCATTTCTAGACATCATCTTCCCATGGGTACCTGGCCCATGCGAGCCCTCGCAGAGCCACCATGCTGATGCGGCATTAGGGACCTGGGTGGTATTACAGCAAGCCCACACCTTGAGAACTGCCTGCCCATGGCCACGGCATGGCCAGGACAGACAGACCTGCAGCCCAGCACCACCCAGCCCGGCTGGTCCTGTGCTCTCTCACCAGCATCACTTAACAGGGCTGCTGATGCTGAGCAGAAGTCACCAGCCTCTTCCAAACGCTCCCCCGGTAGGAGCTTCTCAACCCTGTATGCAACCTGAGGAACCAGCCTTGCCCCTCATGTCTCCTTTGTGTTGTGCAATCACATCTGGAAGCGAGATAACAGCCATTCCCATGTAATTAATATTCTCTTTTTCCAACCTTCCCAGCAACCTGGGGGCAGATCTCTGCATGTACAGAGGTGGCCGAAGGTCCCTCTTCAGCTTAAATATTCTTAGCCCAGCTGCAGCCCTCCTGAGCACTCCTTGCATTTCAGCCCAGATGTTCCTTGCCTAGAAAACCTCCTAAACCCACGTGAGTATTTCCTTAGAACCGTGAATTTCCTCTTCTCCTGGGACTCCAGCCTGACCAACATCCCTCTGCAGGGATTCAGCACAGGTCACTGCTGGCTTGCAAAGACTCGGCACAGGTCACTGCTGGCTTGGAATCACCAGAAACTCCTGAAACCAGCTTCAGATGCTGCCAGCCAGGGACAGGAGGCAGGGATGGAGTGGGCAGAGTTCTTCTCCCAGCACCCAGCACATCTGACCCGACGGCGAGCAGTCCCCAGAGCAGTGGCCTCTCTCCTGCCTTCTCTTGCAGCATGATAAAAAGCAATTAAATACAGGTACCAACAGCAGAAAGAACTCTCTGTTCCTCTAATCTCACAGCATTCGCTCAGGATTTTATATTCTTTAATAGAACATCTACACTGGATTCCTGATAACACAAACCAGCCCAAGAAATGCTTCCCCTCACAGCAACAGCTGCTATCACACCACATCCCTGGTGACAAGATCATTTTAGACTACACCAGTCAAGGCCTATAGCGCTGAAATTCTCCTTTTTCTAACATATTCTGCTAGCAGTTGGAGAGGCTAGTCCGTTTCTCTGTAGTTACTTCCTGGCTGGTTTCACTTAATGATTTTCATGTTTACAAACACTTGAGCTTCCAGTAGGGCAAGGCAAGGTTTTGTTATAAATAACAAGATACCAAACCACAGGAAAATGTCAAGGGCAGGAGAAAAAAAACAAACCCGAACATAAAAGGAGATTCTTCTCTTCAATCTGGTTTTAGTTAGCCTTCAAGGTACTGAGTCCCCGCAGCTGATGGGGCATAAGCCTGGGTGCTACAGCCACATCAAACACCTCCCAGCTGGCAGGGTGGGGGGTGTGTGTGGGGGGGCAATGCCCCTGCCCAGCAGGGCCTGGGCTGCTGCCAACAGCCCCTTCCCTCTGCCCCAGGCAGGCAATGGAGGGAGCAGAGCTGGAACACCTTCTCCTCCTCCTCCCTCTGCGCCAGGGGAAGGGGAATCCGGGCATCGAAGCAGCAAAGATGAGACTGGGAAAGCTCCTTGTTCAGGTGCCTCTGGGACCACTGGCTGGGTGAAGGGCTGAGGAAGGTCTCTCCAGGGCCACATACACTGAAAAACTCATGTTTGCAGAGCGGAAAACTCCAGT
Organism: Falco naumanni; assembly: GCF_017639655.2. Taxonomy (NCBI): domain Eukaryota; kingdom Metazoa; phylum Chordata; class Aves; order Falconiformes; family Falconidae; genus Falco; species Falco naumanni. The sequence goes on from NC_054066.1 coordinate 27,741,743, forward strand.
TGCTGGTGAGCATAAGAGGACTGGCAGCTCAGCCCTACCCATGGGGAGATGCTCAGAAGGCACTGGGCTCCCTGATGCCCAGATCTGGGTGGCCATCGCGGTTCTAGCTGGCTCCACATGCTGCCAAGGAGTGCTCAGGCTGCAAGCACACGCTGTAAACCTTGACTCTGGGCAGGACAAGCCAGGGCGTGAAGCAGCCGTGAATGCCTTCCAGTGCCTTTGTGCTTGCACGAGGGAACAGAAGGATGGAGGAGGAAAATCCTTACAGAGGTGAAGAGGCAAAATTCCTTTGGTGATACCTCACCTCGTTAAGCACACACCTGGAGGCAAAGAGTTTCCAGCACTGCTGATGCTGCCAGCAGCTTGGGCAGCAGGAGTTTATCAGATAACGCTGAAGCAATAAGCTCCCAAACCACAAAAATGAGTTGCTTTCCCCTCCCCCCCCCTTTTTTTTTTTTAAGCTGAGTTTCTGCACAAATGACTGTAATTAGGGATGTTACCTGTTGGTTCCTCAGGGCACTGAGGCTACAGTGTTCAGGCTTTGGAAAAAGCCTCCTGCACAGCAGCTGCCCCACTCCTCTATCAGCTTATTTATCATACCCAGCACCCACCGAGATTTCTCTCCGATTAGGTGTAACTCGAGGATTTAGGGGGAAATCCCTACCTCCCTGAGCCAGATGACTTCACAGGAAGTCAAGGGATGGAACGCCTTAAAAAAAAGGGAAAAAAAATCATTTTAAAAAAATGAAGTGCTCCAGCAGCAAGGCCGCAGGGCATGGTGGCGAGGCACACATCTCTCATCATGTGTGTCATCACATCCGAGGGCTCCTGCAGCGGTTTTGGGAGATTTTGTAGATTCCTTTTAATTCATATGTGATGGAAGTCTCTGCCGGCATGGTGTCACGCGTGCAGCGCCTGCTCAGCTGCCCACGGCTGCGCCTGGCATCTCTGAAGTTACGGGCAATTCCTAAAACACTCTGCAAATGATGCAGCCGCGTAACAATTTACAGGGTTTTCTGTAAAAACACGTTTTGAGGCTTCGTCTTGGCCGACAGCAGGTTGTCATCCTCCCTTCCGCAAGGGGAACACCCCCCACTGCGCCGCCAGTGTCCCCAGCCAGCGGGAAGGCGGCTCTTCCTCAGTTTTTGCAGGGAAAACCACCCCTGGAGCCGGCTCAGCGCTGGCGGAGGCACCTCGCCCCCACCGGGCGCCGGCACCAGCCGCTGCCCGTCCCCGCTGCCGCCCCCCGGAGATGCCCCGGGAAAGTTGTACCTCCTCCGGCCCCCCGCTTCCCGCAGGCACCGCCGCACCGGGCTGGGGGGCGCGTACCCCTCCTCAGCGCGACCCCACGCCGCCCCAGCGCCACCGGGTGCCGGTCCCGGGAGGTGGGGGGGGCATCCCCACCGCGATCCCCCCGCGCCGAGCCCGGCTCCCCCGGCACGGCCGCGGCCGAGCAGCGAGTCACCGCCCCGTGGGCAGCCGCGCCCGCCGCCCGCCCGCCCGCCCGGTCCTCCGCCCTCCCGGCCCCGGGACTCACCGAGGCGGGGCTGGCCCGCTGGCCCCGCTCCTGCTCCCGGCACTGCAGCCCGGCCAGGTGCCTCTCCAGGGCCGCCCAGTCCATAGCCGGCGGCTGCGGCTCCCGAGGGGGCTGCGCCCCGCCGCCCCGCCGCCCGCCCGCCGCCCGCCGCTCCTGCGGGGGTACCGGCGGCGGGCGCTGGGGCTGGGGCGGCCGCGGGCGGGAGGCGGCGGGGCGGCGGGGCGCGGCGGCGGCGGGGGAGCCGCTCCGGCGGGCGGGCGCGGCGCGGCAGCGGGCATCGCCGGCGGGGCAGCGCGGCGGCGGCCGGCGCGCCGGCGGGGAGGGCAGGTAGCCCCCGTCCTCCTCCTCCTCCTCCTCCGAGTCCTCCAGCGCCGCCAGGTCCAGGCTGCTGGGGGACGGCGAGGACTTGCCCTCCGAGCACGGCGTGGCTTTGCTGGAGTTGGACTCCGAGCTGGAGCGGCTGCTGCCGGCGTCGCTCCCTAAATCCATCCCATCCTCCCGGGAGTCCTGCCGGAGAGAAGCGAGAGGCGCCCGTCAGACAAACCGGGACCCGGCCCTGCCCGCCGGGCACGGGAACCGCCGGCCCGGGGCGGGCCGCCCGCCTCGCCGGGGCCGCCCCCGCAGCACCGGAGCCGCCGCTGCAGCCGCCGCGGGGCGGCCCCGGGCCGGGGCGGGGAGGAGGCGGCCCCGCGCGCGCAGCGCCCTCCGCGGGCGGCAGCGGGAGGAGCGGGCGGGGGGCGGCGCTCGGGGGGGCCGGGAACCGCCGCCGTGGCGCCCGCAGCCCCCGCCCCGCTGCCTGCGGGCAGGGTGCGCAGCGCCTGCCCCGGGCTCCCCGCGTGGCTCTGCCGGGAGAAGCGCCGGTGGCCGGGAGGGCGCCTTGCGCCATCGCTCTGCGCCGGGCTCGGGGGGGCCCGGCTTCGCGTGGGGCTTCGCGTGGGCTCGGTCACTCGTTACCAGTGCCACCACCAGTGCCACCACCAGTGCCACCCCCAGGGTGCACACGGGCACGCGTGGCGCATCGCCGATTCCCGCACTCTCCCGTTTCTTTCCTTTTCTTTTTTGGCAGTAATTTCAAATAACTAGTTAAGAGGGGCCTATAAATAACTGCTAAAAAAAAAAAAAGCTAAAACCCCTAATTTACTTGATATATTCTGGGTCACTGAAGCCAAGTTTAACGTGCAAATGTTCCCATTCCCAAATCCATTTGAAGAAGAGCTTTCCAGGCTGCGTGGCCGAAATGGGGAGCATTAATCATGTGGCAGAGCACCCCCGGAACGGTCTTTGGGAGACACGGCAGCATCCAGCTGGCAGGTCCCTACAGACCCAGACCAGCAGATGCAGGGAGTAGGGAGAATATTGGGGATGTATTCCTGCAGCCCTGGGGTCTGGCAGAGGGAGAGCCAGCAACTAGTCTCAATTAAATTCAACCATTTAATTGGATTGAGAGTTTATTTTTTGGCAGAAATAGGAAAACTATGTAAGAAACGCATCCTCAAGGTTGCGCGGGGTTTAGAGCTGTCCGGTGGGGTGGGGTGGCGGGGTGATACCAAGCAGTGGTACACACGCCAGAGCGTGTCTGTGGCACAGACACCCGGGGGGGGGGGGCAGGGGTCTGGCGTGGCAGTACTGGGGGTCCCCTCCTCTACGGTGTCCTGCTCCATACCATGTCTGCATGCCGGTGGTCCAGCCTGGTTTGTCGCTTCACCCAAAGGGGGTAAAGGGAGGAAGGAGGGAACATCTGCAGCCCGTTAACTCCCGTGGCTTTTGAACTCCTCGCTACGCAGCTGTTCATCCCAAGGAGTGGCAGAGCCGCACTGGAGGCCATGCCTACGCTACCGACCTGCGAGTCTTATTTAACCCCCATCTCTTTGGTAGCAGTGCCCGAGTGCCATGGAGGGCCATGACTTCAGTCCCAGGAACCCGTGCAGGGTACCAAAAACGCACCGGCACAGCGCAGACAGAAAGGAGATTTGTGTAACCTGCCGGGAGCTGGGGCAGACTTGGGCTGAACTGGTTTAGGTGGCATGGAGACACCTGCTTTTTGCCCAGCTAAGCGTGCCCCGTGGGGCCAGTGACCCTGGCTCCTATCCACAGCTTGGAAGGATAAAACAGGAGTATGACACACGGTGAACAGCAGTACAGCTTATTTGGCCAAGGTGATATTAACCTCTCTGGTTAAGTGTCTCTACCAGGTGCTCTCCAGGTTACCAGCACAGATTATCCCAAGTTACTCTCATGTTAACCAAGAGTATCCATGTTCAGGGCTGCATCCCTCCTCCCCACTCGGTCCCTGCTTGCCTCCCAGGCTCCTGGCACTTGTGGTTGGGACTTACAAAATCAGTTACCGTGTAAAATGCAGTTTTAAAGATAATTCCAACAAATGACAGGAAGCAAAGAGTTAAGCCTCGATGCTGGAAAAGGATTATATTGGCAAAAGTTTTTAACAGTTGCACACCTATAAGTTTAGGAGGAGGATGGCATTTGACATACTTTGCAGGGCGCAATTCTTTATTTGAGTCTATTTTAGTGTTGCCACCACCCTAAAAAGCAAATATCTGCTGAGCAAAGCGGAGGAGCTGCCTCATTGTCTCCAGTCTGGCAGTCACAAGCTGTGGAAAGCTTTATTTGTAGGAGCTCATGGTGTGCCTGTGTGCTGCTTTGGGCTGGGGTACAGTTAATTTTCTTCACGGCGGCCGGCACTGGCCGTGTCTGGGGTTTGTGGCGGGCACAGCTCGATAACCCCGGGATGCTCAGTCCCTGCTGAGCAGCGCTCACACAGAGCCCAGGGCTCTGCTGCTCCTCACCCCACCCCACGGCGAGCGGGCTGGGGGGCGCCGGGAGCTGGGGGGACCCGGCCGGGACAGCTGACCCCCCTGACCCCAGGGTACCCCAGACCATATGGCGTCACGCTCAGCACGTACAGCTGGGGGAGAAGGAGGAAGGGGGGACGTTGGGAGCGATGGCCTTTGCCTTCCCAGCGCCCGTTCCACGCAGAGCCCGGCTCTGCTGGGGATGTACATAAAGACCTGCCCACCCGTGGGAAGCGGCGACAGAATTCCTTGTTGTGCTTTGCTTGCGCACTCGGCTTTTGCTTCAGCTATTGAACTGCCTTTATCTCAGCCACCAGTTTTCTCACTGTTACCCTCCCGATTCTCCCCCCCATCCCACTGCGGGGGAGCGAGCGAGCGGCTGAGCGGGGCCGAGTTGCCAGCCGGGGTTACACCACGACAACCTGATCGATTCGGAAGATTTCTTCAATGCAAGGAGAGCATTGATAACATCTCGTGGAAGATGAGAGCTCCCCTCCTGTGTAGTACATCGAATTTCCCAGTGCAGCACCAGCCCGTGATGCCCAGAGGGGCACGTTGTGGGTGGCAGCCACCTCCCACTGCAAACGTGCCGGTTCTGGGTGCAACAAGGCTTTTCCAGCCACGGTGAGCACTGTTCAGCCAACGCGGCTGGCTCGGTTGCCCCCCCGGCACTGCTTCTCCACACTGCCAGACCTTGCAACAGCCTGCCCGCTGCCCTGTCTTCACACGATGGTGTTCTCTCATGAGGTTAACAAGAATACACGTGTCTGATGATTTTCTAAGTTTTTCTCTCTTTTTTTTTTTTTTTTACTTTTCTTCATAGCAGACAGATACGATCATTTTTAATCTTGTGCTAAGCCCTCTACATTTCTAATTATATGTGGAGAGTATATTTCCACTCGACCATTCACAAGAAGAAACCAGATATTGTTATTCAAAACACATATGTAATTTATCTCATTTACAAGCCCACATCAAATAGGTTGCTTCTCCAATGCAATGAAAAACTTGAAATTCATTTGAATTTTTAAGGGTGAAGAGTGTGAACACAAGCCCTTGTAGATGAAAGAACATGCTTTGCAGTTATTTTATTCAGTGTAAAGAAGGTTTTAGTACAAGTAAGGCATGTTGAGTTTATTCTGAAACAGAAATATATAAAAAATAAGATACTTATTATTTTCATGGGATGAATGCAGTGCTGTTTTAAAAGCCAGTTTGCATATTATCATAAGCTATTAGATTTATTTCGTTTTACCATTTTGGCACTACACTAACCCCATTCTAAAATGCATTTTATGTTCTTTCTCTTTCTCTTGTGCTAAATTGCAGAAGCTTTTGGGTCAGGGAAGGAAGGCAGGCAAGCAGGGAAGTCACAACCACCCTGAAGCTGCCTCCTTCTCCTGGCCTTCACAGACATCATCCAACTCCCTAAGTATGAGAACACCTCCTCCGGCTGGGTCCTCACCTCCCCCACTGCTCAGCACCCTCCTGAGCTCCTGAACCCTAAGCAGCCCCGCACAGGACGTGCTGCCCGATGCAGGCGGTGAGATGGGAGCAGAGGGCCACAAAGCCCACCTGCCCCACCAGAAAACCGGTGAGTCCCTGGCATCAGTCAGTCCTCGGATACCCAAGGCAGCCAGCTAGTGATGGCTTTGAGCACAGTCAGTAGCGAATGATGACATTTGATCTGATATTTTCTTAACCAAATGCTTTTGGATTGTGACTTTTCAAAAAGTTTGGATTTTTCCCAGCTTTGAAAGTCTGGCTTTCCTGCCAGCTTGTCCATTTAGTCTCCCCTCTCCTAGAGGAGCCCCAGCCAGATGCTCTCCAGGTGGGCTAGTTCAGTTTGGGCTGCGTTTCAAGGGAAAAGGACAGAACTGCAGCCTCTGGGTACTTTCAGCTGAAACTGGATGGTGTTCCTCATAGTGAATGGGTTTGCTGCTCATACTTGTGCAACGTGGAGCCCACCGAGAGCCCGAGGTTAGACCCAGAACCAGTCCAAAGAAACTGTGTGTAAAAGTCTGGCTGGGGTTTCTGAGGGGATTTCTCTTTAATTGACTTCCACGCAGAGCTGACTGCTGTCATTATGCAGGCAGGGACTTGCTGGGGAAATGTCGTGGACCCACCTGCCCCAAGATAGCACAGGAAAGCATCGTTTCCTTTGAACACAAAGAATTTATGCTTCCCACTACCCCTAAAGAGGAAAAGAACTGCACTGAGATCAATGCACATTTCCTTTTCATAGGACAACCACTCTGTAAGTATTTCTGGTTTTTGTCATCCTACGGGCAGCAGAAAGGCTGGCAGCATTTGCCTGGAGTCCGTGTTGGACCCCAACACACACCTAAGTGAGCATAGGCCCCCAAAAATCAGAGAGCCAATATATTCCTTGGTCCCTGCACTGGCTATTTGTATTCCGGACCTTTTTTTTTACCCATTCCTCCTCTCCTATAGAAGTTTTCTTCCACACATTTTGTGGGTCTGTTGCTGCTGAACATGCTGTGGAGGTATTCTAATCTTTCATTACAAATAATGCATCTGCCAACTTTTGCTTAAAGCGTAAGCCAAGTGCAATAGCTGTGGTTTATTCTTCCTAAGCCTGCAGGAGCCAGAAGGGTCCCTGGCTTCATTCACGCCACCGCCTTAATTCTCAGGCATCTTTAAAACATCTGCCCTGGTAAATGTTCCCTGTTCCAGGAACCACAGCTGTACCCAGCTGGCCATGGCCCAGCTTGCTGGCACTGTCTAGGGAGGAGGAGGAGGAGGGAAGGGAGCCTGCAAGCTGCCTCCATCCAGGGTGTCCCTCGGCAGCACCAGCCCGTGTACCCCCCCATTTTCTGCCCACAGCTCAGGATGGGCATTACACCATTTCCAAGGAAAAAAAACCCTGCTTTTTTTGGTGTGAAGAGGAGCCTTGTTCTGTCCTGCCTGCAGCACAGAGATACCATGGTGACAGACACCTTCCAAGATTACGAAAGCAAACAGGAACTCATGAATTTGTGTTTTAAGGCCAAATTATATATAGGAGCAATACACACTTGACATCTGTCACTGTTTCCTATTAGTACCCTTTGCTTGATTAATCCCCCGCAGCCAGCCTAGCCCCCGGTTGGTGCTGGGAGGAACCACTCACGCTTTCTGAGCTCTACTGGAGAGGTTTAGCAAACTCCTGTGCAAGACAGCCCTGGCTTGCTGCCTGCCCGAGATGGGCCATGCCGTGCCGTGCCGTGCCAGCCTCCCATGGATGTCTTGCAGCACATGGGAGAGCGCAGGACAAGCTGCACCAAGGTCCCACCACTAGCTACCAGAGGTGCCAGGGACAACTGCAGGAGGATGGAAGCACGACTTGGGGACGTTGGACTATTCCTCTCGTTGTGTTCAGCTGCAGCTGGTGTTATTTAACTATTTGCCCAGGTGATGCTGAGAGTCCCAGATACAACCGATTTGGCAGACTGGTGCCTCTAAAATAATTCCCACAGACATCAGAGTAGGCGGCAGAATGAAAAAAGGTCAAATTTAAGCTCAAATGCTGCTGGGAAAAGGAATGTGTCACTCATACAGAAGTGATGACTATAATGCATTTATAAATACACCCGTGGCAGAGGTGCTATTCCCTCCATCAGCTGTCCTCGCTGCTGCAGGCAGGACCCGCGCCTCTGCTGTCCCTTGCTCAGCCATGCAGCCAGGCACCAATGCCTTGTATTATTTTTTACGTGCCCCATCTGTTATTCTACTGACCACAAGTTCTCACCTGTAAGATTTTCCCACCTCATGGGATTTCTGCTGTTCTGGGAGCAGCCTGGGATGGGGTTTTGCTCAGTGCTTTGGTTATAGGGAGCATTTGAGTGCTGTTTAAGTGCTGCGTGACTCCTGGGGCTGGCAGCATACATCCACAACCAGTAAATAAAACCAGAAAAGGAAGAAAACGAGATTGCTTTGGCTTGAGAGTAGCAGGGGAAGAGCCTCGTGATGAAAATGCTTGAAAGCAGTCTACAGATCAGAACAGAAATTCAGTGATCCCTTCAGAGGGATAAATATTTCAGAAGAGTGGGTGCACATCCAGACCGCTGCTACAGCTCCAGCCCTGTGCAGTGTGGTCCTCAGCACCTTCACAAACTTTTAAAACCTCGAGCAACCAAATGCCCTTGCGTGCTGCTGACTCGCCGCATTTGAGATAAACTGGCACTGCATCTCGTATTTCAAACATTTTTTTACTGATTTTACTAAATGCTTATTCATACATCAAAGGGTGTCTCCCCTCCAAAAATCACAGATAACATCCCGCAGTCCCTCCACACTCGGGTTATCCCTATCATAGGCCAGAATCCTGATGGTTTAGCTTTGGGACTTAGAAGCACAAGGATGCTGCATGGCTCCATGTTTCCCAGCCAGCCCTGTGCAACTCTGCAACGAGACTCCAGCAACAAACGAAACACACAAAACACATAAAATAATGCCATTTCCTTTAAAAACTAACAGGATGAGGCACTCACCGGCAGCCTGGTGGGGCATGGAGATGGGGGCTGGCCAGCTCCATCCCTCCCTGGGCAGCTGCAGCCTCCCTGGGGGAGCTGGGGGCCACGGCACAGCGCAGTGTACGTGGCTGCCAGCAAAACCTTTGCGGGAATTGTTTTTGTGCATTGCCGTTTGGATTTGCAGGTTTAACTATTTAAATTTAGCAAATTAATCCTTTGCTTAATTTAGAGGGGGGATAAGGGGGGAGGGAAATCACACGAGGCAGCAAGAGTCTGAGTGATTACACTCTCATTAAAGCTCCTCTGCTGTCAGAGGAGGTAACAGAGGCGGAGGAGAGGGATAACGGCAGTGTCTCAGAACTAATGCCCTCTTAGGTTGTTTTCATCTTTTTTGGCTCTGTCAGGCACCAGTTCCCCATACTGGTATTCGATTCTTGCAGCAAGAAAAGCTGCCGGGATGGCTCAGCCTCTGCCAGGGCTTCCCTCGCCGAGGCCCAGAGGACCCCAGACCCCCCGTAGCTCTTCTCCACCCCACTGGGCTCACAGCACGGGGACTGTGGCTGCCGCTGTCTACGATGGCCACACCAATGCCGCTGCGACAGTATAAAGGCTGCACAAATGGCCATTACTGGTGTCCTAACACACCTGCGAAGACCACCTCGCCTCCCACCCTTTGTACAAATTGGAGAATAAAGAAGATGGTCCTGCCCAAACTGGTTTTCCTCTAAATAATTTGCTGCAGGATGGAGGATGAATGAACCAAGTGGATGAAAGGGGGCGAGCTTTTCAAACAGCCTCTCTTACATATCTAATTTAACTCTTTTTATATGCATCTCTGACCAAACTCAACGACAAATTCACAGTCTGACATCTGGGGAATACTCAAAAAGGTAACGGTGGGGAAGGAAGAAGAAAGGGCACGCCTCCGTTTTCAGCAGCACTCACCATGCCTTTCTGCTTCTCAGTGGATTATGAAGGAGAAAGGAAGGAAGGAAAACAATCCCCTTAAATTAAAATTATTTCTTGACCATTTTAGTATAGTAGAACAGAAAAGGGCTGAAATCTCTTGAGATCTGTCATTCAGGAGACCAAAGCGGCGCCAGCCAGGATAACTAATTTTATTCCCAAATACTGTGAAATGTGCTGATACACACACCAGAGGGTTTATCACTGGTTCAGCAAGGCGAGGATTACCACCTGAATATGTTTAAACTGAAATTATGCTGAAATCAGTAGGAAGTGAATTCTGCCTCACTGCTTTAACAAAGGTGCATTTAAAGGCAATTACCAAAAATACCCTTCAAGGAGTAAATGGGTTGCAATTAAGTTATTACCAGTCCGGTGCCAGCATTCCCCAAGGACTGCTTGGATAATGGTTATCTCCAGGTGAAGAGTTCTGATTATCCCTTCTCCTTCAACTCCTCCTGGTGTGGATGTCCATCTCCTCCAGCCTGCCCTGGCCATGCCCATCCCCTCCAGCACGACACCACCCAACGCATCTGACGCATCTGACTGTCCCGCTGTCCTCGGGTGAAGCATGTGCCATCTTGGGGACTGGGAAGCTGAGATGGGTTGATGCAGATGTGCTTGGTACCTTAGAAACCTGATCATCATCCCTCCTTCTCCTCCTCGTCTCAGCCAAGCCAGAATTATGTCTGCTATCCCCTATTTTTCCAACAAGGACACGTGGCTGGGGTTGACTGACACTCGCGAGGTTACGAATTCCTCTTTCCTTCTGTTATCCAGCCTGCCAGGGCTGCTTCCCTGTGCCAGTTCCCCTCCGGCAGGCACAGGAGGGCTGGTAAACAAAAAGCAAGGTCAACAGGGATCCTCCTTATCTGTCAAAAGGCCTCTGGAATTCGGTGCAATCATCAAGCTGTGGGGGAAAAAAATGCCCTTTTATAAACTGGTTCCACAGGCATGTGGGTAAGGAATGCGGGTAGGGAAATAGCTGAAATACTTCAAATGCACGACTCCACAACAGTGCTGCTGCATCTTAATATTTATGTTGGTTACTAAATGCATTAACTCACAGATTTTAACATGTGCGGAGAAGGTTTATGCAGTGTTTCTGCACAGAAACCCCTCCTGCCCACGATCCTTTGGGCAGAACTGCTGCTGCCCCGCAGATGTGTGGGGCAAGGGCTATGGGACCAGGGGAATGGAATCAGCCCCTTAATTAATTTTCAATGAGGAGAGCGGTATCTGCCTCGGGAGCCTTTGGGTATCATAGCTGGGGCTGGAAAGTAATTATTAACAAAACCAGGGAGGACTGCGCTCGGTCAGTATCGCAGCAGATTTCATCCCAGCTGGCTGAGCTGGGACTGGTGACGTTTAGAGCAAGAACCAACATTCAGGAATTTCTCCCAACTTTTTGTGCACCCCAGATGATCCAGCCCACTGCCTGATTTAGGGCTGAGAATTTTTTTCTGGGACTGTAAATATCTTACAGTGAATCATTTCTTGCCCAACCCTATTAAATGAGAGTCACAGAAAATGGTTTGGAGAGATAGTTAGGCTAGTCCTTGCACAGTCACGCAATTTCTTCCCAAGACTAATACATACCAAGGAGTTTTACCGTCCCTTCACTGCTCAGCTCAGCTCAGGGGCGGATGCAGGCTACACATAAATAAACCCAGCCTAAAGCAGCCACAGCCGGGGACACGGAGGGAACCTCTGCACCAGGAGAGGGGAAGGTGCAGTTAATTACTGCTGAAAGAGATATTGCTGCAGGTGCCCTTCAAAGGGTGGGATCTGGTTCCATCAATCTGCTCAATTACCACTTAATTTTGAGCCTACAACTGTTGCTGATTCCCAGTTTCCAGTCAAGGGCAATTATCTTTTGTTATTTCTTTGTCTCTGCATCTTTACGAGCCCATATACATTTAGATGCAGTTCAGGTTTACAGCAGTACATACCGCTGCTTTGCTTTTCTCTAGTGATTTATGATATGCTTAATACAGCCATTCGCAGCAATGCAATATTAACATAACAGTTCAATAAACAGGCTAAGGATGAACTGTTTTGAGTTTGCTTTTTTTTCCCTTTCCTCTCAGTTTCAGGGATGAGACCAAACTCCCTGCACGGCCTTCTCCTCCACAGCTTTTCCTAGCATTTATTTTGCTAGAGGCAGCACGGTGCCAGGTGGCGTGGGCTGCTCAGTGGGATGCCCGCAGTGCGCACTGGGGGTGCGTGTGTCCGTGTCTCCCCCCTTTGCTCTCCCTTTCTGCTTCAGCTGATGACAGAGTGAGCCATCTCATCTTCGCAAGGGCATCGCTGAGACCACCGACCCATTTCTTGTGGCCTGGGACAGAGCCAGCAGCCTCCCCAAGCATCTCCCTGCAGTTATCCCCAAAACCTGGCTCGGGATGCTGCGCCCGTGGGGCAGCCCCATAGCAGCAGGGACAATGGCAGAGCCCAAAAAGGCAGCAAAGGGTGTCAGAACCTGCAGCTGCATAGTCACAGATTCCTTTCAAGCACCAAAGGAGAATTGCTTTCCAAAATATATGTGCATGCTTAACAGCCGCCTGTTAGAGGGCAAATTTCAGTTTGAAAGCTTTCCCTCCGTCATCCCTTGGGTTGCAGAAGACTAAACAGATTGCAAATATGGAAAGCCCAGGAAAACCTTATCTGTTATCACACCTAACAGCTCTGCACTCATTCAAAGGCTGATCGCTGGCTTTTTACCTGCTTGGTTTTGCAAAACATACCAAAGAGCTGATGGCCATAGATTTCTAATGTACCACATTAGCAATCTGGTCACCCAGCACTGGGAAGTATTTTGGTACTCATCTGTATTCAAAGAAAGAAAGGTAACTTCAAAAAACCCAAAACCTCCCACATGACACGCAAAACCAGGGAAAATAAAATATGTAACTACAGCAAATGTAGCTGTGAGGAAACAAGCCCTCTTGCCTGATGATGAATTATACTTTGCTTGCAACAGATGCAGCTCTTTATATTTGTTTTCTGCATAAATCTACATATTAGCCTGAAAGCAACTGTACGTGCTTTGTCTTGCCTTGGTTCCATCACTCACTGCTCTTTTCAGCTGATTGCCTTTGAGTGCGGGGCTTTGCTCTGGCAAATGGCCCCGTTTTTTGGCTTTTCCAGCCCCAAAATCACAACGAGGGAGCAGGCGAACATTTGCTGCATGCATGGTGGAGCTCATGATCTTTCTTCTTCTGCTGGCCATTGGTTTCTGCCAAGGGACACGGCACCTCCCCAGCCCCAAGCCATGGGCAGAGGTAGCACCCAAGGAAGCATGGAGGGACAAGCTGGGGTGGGTGCTGTGCCTGCATGACCCAGTGCCAGAGACAGGAGCTGCTGCAAGAGCCATGGCTCCTGTTCTGCAATTCAATTTATATCATCTATAATTTATTGCGTGATGCCAACCAGACAGCTTCCCTGGAGCTGGGATGACCGGTGAGACGGCTGTTGGCGTACTGCAGCTGCAGCTGGGCTGGCAGCAAATCCCCAGTGCAGATGGGCAGTGGGTTCACCCCAGGAGCCTTATTCCCTAAGAAAAGATGGAAGTGGGAGCATGCATGGGGTGCAGGTAGTAGGAGGAATATTCTGCAATCTCAGCCAGAAAAGGTGAAAAGGATAGGTATTGAATATAATTATCTTATTAAACTGTGAGCCCATGTTTTCAGCTTTTCTTAATCTTGTTTAACACTACTGGTGTCAAGTTAAATTATTTTTAATTGTTTTTACAAAATGTATCTGATGAATTTATTGTTTTCTCTATAGGATCTCCTGGAACATAATTCTCCAAGAGAATTTATTTTCCTCTCCTCTAAGGAGTCTTATTTAATATCTGTGCACTGGAAATTGAAGCAACGAAGCAAGTAAACAAAATAATGGGCACAGCCTCGTCCTACAGCCACGGTGAGCAACCTTACCCTCGTAAGCAAGAGCCTGGCTTGTTTTGCTCCTTCCCAGGATCCTACCTGTGCTTGCCAGCCTAAGGAGCTCCTGCTGACCCAGAGCCTGTCCCCTGCCCTGGGGAAGGCTCAGGGATAATCCCCTTTACTGGTGTCTGGTGGGAGGGAAGGCAGCTCCATCCCTGCCAAGGGCTTACTGGGTGGGTGCTCAGGTAAAAGCCAGGTGAAATGAGGGATGTCTTTGAGGCTGAATTTAACAACTGAAACAAACCATCACAATTTTGCAGGGTGAAAGCATTGCCTACAGGCAGCTAAGGGGCGCAGGAAAGCACGCAGGGAAGTCACTGGCACTGGCGACAGCGGAAAGGACAAGGGTACCAACAGTCCCCGCTCCCACTGGTCCCATAAAGCCATTTTCCATCGCAGAGAACGGGTGCAGAAACCCTTGTCAAAGTGCATTTAAATAAGGTTAGGGAACCGTAAGTTCTCGCAGGTGGAGCTGAAGGCTGGGGCATTCTGGAGGGTCCCAGGTACCCGTGGCTCTGCTGCCCTGCCTGGATGGGGCATCTTCCCAACCTCTCCCTTTGCCTGAGGCATCAGGCCAAAGCCCTTTCCATGGCAGAAGGACCCCACCATTTGCAGGGACAGAGAAACATGCATTTCCTCCTCTCACGCCCTCCATCCCCAATGAAAAAATCAAAAATCGAAAAGCAAGCTCTGTTTCTGGAAGCTCCCGCTATCGAGCAGCAGGTCAGAGGGATGCTGCCAAACTTGGCGCACAAATGCCAGGGTAGGACAGCAAAAAATAGAAAGCAAATTGCCACGACCTATTACTCTAGAGAAAAGATCTATTTCTGATACGTGCGCTGTTTAAACAGAGGTATTGCTAGTCGCAGGCTGTAACCCACTTAGGCAGCTTCAGGCACAAAGCAATGTCATTGCCAGCTCCTGGCTGCTTATTCACCAGCGATACCCTGGCAGACGCAGCAGCACAGAACAAGACCGATCTATGCTATCACAGAGGGAACAACATGGTACGTATTAAAAGGCTGGATTATTGGTGCACAGGGGTAATTTCCAGGTCTTTAGACTACAGCTTTGGCAGGGTGTGGGCCATTAGCCTGAGCTCCGAGCTTCCCTGTGCTGGGATGGGAAAGCAGATCCTCTCCAGTCCTGGGGACAGGGAGCTGGAGGCTGCAAGATGTGCCAGGGACACTGCCTCGGCCAACATGTGCTATGTAAACTCAACAGCATGCTGCCTTTCGCATAAGGTGTGGTGACAGGCGATATAGTCCTTTAACTTCATCTGAGTCCGTGGGGCAAGAGGTCTCCTGCCTGCAGCCACAAAGAGGATTATCACTGACAAGCTCTCCGTATTCCCCGACCTGAGCCCTGTGATGCAGCAAAGAAGAAAATCACTCAGTGTGATGGAGAGAGATGTTATTGCTGAAGGCATCTCCCCCTAGTCCTGTTCCCAGCAAGGCTTCAAGATGTAGACAGAAAACTGAGCTCGAGGTGCTGCTATTTTGGCTCAGCAATTGGCATCAGGGTTACGCTGCATCTGAGAGGCTGGCTCCCCGACAGCAGATTCAGTTCCCTACAGTCATTCCAGGATAATATCTTGAACAAACCAACTGAATCTGTTTAAATGCCTTAATAATGACCATACTGAGCGCAGGAGTTCTGAAGTGGTAGGTTTAATCTAGCTCGTGTGAGCTTTATCTGTTTATTTCACAGGACCCTCACAAGGCAGCAACTCCATCTTCAGCTATTCCTAAGCTGCAAAGTGGGCGGGCTGGGTATTTCTGACTGTGCTGCAAGAAAGTGTGGGACCAACATTTGCATTTCTCTGCAAGAAAGCCGGGTAGCAGAGCTAAGGTAGAGAAGCACCTTTCTGCAGTACACAGTCCGATCCTACATCGATATGGAAGAAAAAAGCTAAAGTTAACTCCCAGGACCGCCCCAGACTATATACATGGTAGGGCAGCACAGCACATCACTGCTGTGGATGTTTAGGTCCCCAAGGCTCATACTGCAGCCCGGGCTTCGGCAGTGGCCTGATGCTGCCAGTTTTCCCACTGGAACTGGAAGTCGGTGAAACAGAAAGTGAATAATCCTCTTAGCGGGGCTGGCGCCGGCTGCCATCACCCGTGCTGCGCTCCAATTAACACCAGTGGCTAAGCCTTGTTGGAGGTTTTGTTATTAATTACGTGAGGGAGGATTGAGCATGCTTAGTGCATGGCTGCTTGGGCTGGGAGAAAGGAGATGTCCTAAAATAACTCACAGGGAAAAAAAATAAATTAATGCCTTGAAAGCAGCACTGAATCAGCACTATCCTTGTGATGGAGGACAGACCCCTCTGGCCACCCCAGTGTGGTGAGGACCAGTCCCCAGTGCCTCTGCTTGTGCTGGGGCTCACCACAGACACCCCCGTAAACCAGGGCTTGGGACATGCTCCTGAAAGCCCAAAGCTGCTTTTCCCTGGAGGCGGCAGGTCTGGAAATGGCCCCAAGGTGTCTTCTCTGAGAGCTGGTGGTGTGATTGGAGCTGAGCTTTCACTTTGCCCCCCAAACCGAACCCCTTTCCCATCTATAAGTGTCAAACCCTCCACAAAATACAGCTCAAGTATTGCTTCTACATCAACATGATTTTTAAGTGGGGAGCTAACCCTTGCCACTTTTCCAAGCCAACACTTAATCTACACCTGATTCTTTCAAACAGAGGGATGCGGAGTACCTTGGTTCGTGTGAATGCAATTTCTGGAGTGTCAAAGTTGCATGGCCCTCAAAGGAAAGTCTTGTTTGAAACACAGAATTTGGTATTTTTCAATGATTTTCCTCTGGGAAAATGCAAGAAGAACCACCCCCTGCCAAACATACAAGACAAGACGGGACTGCCGCTGCAGCATCCTCCGCTGCCTCCCCCCAGCCCAGCCGGGGAGAGGGACCCATTGCACCCACCCCGGCTGCCACCCAGCTGGTCCCACCCTGCCCTGCACCTCAGCACTCCTGTCTTGCTGCTTCTTGAATAACTCCTATGTTTTAGCACACTTGATAGCTTTTCCATTTAACAGTGAAACCCCATAAGTAATGAGAACATGGTTAAGATAAAAGAGGCTGGCTACATTAAATAGAGAATCGCTTCAGCAGGCACAAACCAGCGCTTTTCCACAGGACTGCCAGATAAAATTGTGTGTGGCTCTAAAGGGACAGGATGCTTAAAAATAATCTGCTTTGTCCCAAATGCTTTTAAAATTGCTCAAGGTTGTTACACACTGCAGAAGGAGATTTTCCCCAATTCTGCTTTGTTTTTTTTGTAACTCTTTGGGCAGAGGGAAACAGGAATATTGCTGGCACCCAAGAAGGTGCAATTCTGACAGCCCAGGGTTTGCTGCAGTGAAAAGGATTGCTCAGGCTACCCAGCTCTGAAGACATGGATGCCTTACAAGGATGGCTGAAGAAAGCACTTCTTTCCAGAAGCTGCTTTTCCCATATTTCCTGTGCCTGGAGGCTCTGTGGGAAAAACTGGACAAGGCAGGAGTGTGGGCAGGCACGTGTGCCCGGGCAGGTCTGCCTGCAGCTCCTCATGCAGGCAGCTTCCTCCCCTTATCACATTCGTCGGAACAAAAAGCGTGTAATTCTTGTGTTGCGACACAATTGGAAAGAGATTAGCCTCAGAATGAGATTAGAGGAGCTATTAATTGAATGGGAATTAATAAGTGCGCAGCTCTTGGATGCTGGGGTTTAGAAAGAATTAAAATAATTCTTGCGGGGTTGGGAGGAAAAACACCTTCAAGGCTGAGGCAGGCCCGACAGACAGCACACCGCACCGGCTCTTCCCTTTTCAAGAGTATAAGCTTATTAGTGTGGTTGTGTGCTCAGTGCTCCTCGGGATCCTGTTTAAGGAGGTCAGAGGCAGAGGCGGACAGTGATAGCTGCCTACAGATCCAATTAGGAATGACTTTCCCAGCTGGCTCCTTTGCCTTTTTGCTGTCATTAACAACTCCGGACAGACCTGGTGTGTGGGGCTGGGGCAGATGGAGGAGCATTGCCCACCTCCTCCCACAGCTCCCTCAGGGCTGTCTCTCGGCTTGGGCAGAGGGAGCATCACATCTTCTCCCTCTCCACCCTAGGCATGATACCCCAGACAGTGGCACTGCTGTTCTGCCCCAGGGCATCTCCAGCCCATTTCCGAGGGATGCTAACCATTACTGGGGAGCAACAGCTGTCCCTTTCTGCAGCTCAGCTGCTCTAGAAAATGCTTGAGGATTGTCAGTTCCAGGGGTAAGAGCACAGAGGAACTGGGGACAAAGCAGGAGCAGGGACAAGTCATGCTGTCAGGAGCCTGAGAAATGCCATTTCCCCAGAGTACACAGAGGTTTGCAGAGACTCAGGACCAGAGCTCAGTTTTGCAGCCTTCACCCCTCAGGTTTTTGCTGAAATACAGCCCGGGAGCTCCCATGTTTCTGCAGGTTGTGTGCATGTAGCTTTCCAGGGATCACACATGGAGAGGAGTGATGTGCAGGCTGCTCCCTGAGGGTACACATGATTTTTCCAGGCAGTAGGCAAGTCATGTACAGCATCGCTTCTCCTCTGGCGTGGCTTCTCCTCCATGTACAGTTCTGCCAGGGCTCAGTCTCACAGGGCTGTTTCCTCCCCTCCGTGTAAAAGTTATTCTAATTTTCCTGGTCATGGAGGGCTGGCCATGCCAGGGGCTGCCACTGGATTTCCCGGGCTGGAGAAGCCAGCGGTGCACAGCACAGGCAAAATCATTTTTGCCATGAGTGAGATTGGAGCCACATTTTCCGATCAATGAATTTCACTCAGAATGGTCCAGCTGCTACTGAGAGCATGGTTATGTGAACATGTCTTGTCCGAGTCATTAAAACAAATTAAATATCACTCCTATGGCTCACGGCAGAGTGGCCAGCAGCACCTGTACACTGGGTTTTCCCATGGGACCTCAGCTGCTCTGAAGCCCCTCTGAGACACTAAAGACCCAATTTACTCATTTTTAAGAGCCCTGAGCATTGATACCCTGCTGAACGGAGCCAAATACACACCTTGTCAAAACAAAGGGACTCAAAGCAGAACAGGTGGGGGGCTGCCTGCCCAGCACCCCCCAGCCTGGGCTGGACATCCCCTCTCCTGGGCACAGCTTGTTGCTCTGCCCATCCCCAGGTGGTTTCTCTGCTGCCACCCTGTCGCCATTGTATCTGCACTGAACGGCCCCTTCCCTCCTGCTGTGGGGAAACAGGGGTTCCCCTGGTGCAGAGCAGCATCTGGAGCCAGAGCCTGCTGCAAAAGACAAGGGAGGGACCCCTGGAGCTGGGGCTGCGCACCCCACCAGCCCCCAGAGCGCCCCACGGACCCGACCATGGGCTCCCGCCTGCCTCCGGCCCCTCACTGCACAGTCCCCCCCGGGGAAGCAGCTTGTTTCAAGATGCTGAGTCACAATCCCAGCCAAACACCAAATATAACATCCGCAGCCTCTCGCGCTTGGGGATCGCAGGTAGATCTTCGCCTGTCCCGAGCAGAATGTGCTGCAATGAGATATCCAAGTCCCAAAAGGCTCCTGTGAGGCAGTTAGATACTTGCAGCACCTCACTTACACCCACACCTTAAAAACGGTGCTGGAATAATTTCCTTTAAAATTTCCAGACACAAAAGCTAGCTTAAGGTCACACCAAGAAACCTTTCAACTGCCCTTGATATACTCCTCAAGCAAAAAGCAGTCCGTGCAAAATTCATCAAATAAATCAAATTAAGATTAAAAATATTCATTTAGGATTAATTAGAATCTCTCTCAAGGATCCAGTAGATTTGCCGTTGTAGCTGTTGCTACTGCAGATTAATATAAGATGCACCCACGAACATTTCAGGCTGCTGAACGGCAGACTGGAAGGTGCAACACACTTGATTATGCAGAGCACTAGGCTAATACATTTTGCTGCATCTCCCCTGTCGTCTGTGCAAGCTGCTGAAACGCAGCAAGAGGTGGGCTCAGGCAGAGCTGGAGCTCTGAAATCAGAAACACAAGTTCTTTACTATCCTTTAGCTTTCTCCCCAGTGCCTATAGGAATTCTGCTGTGACCGAGCTCCTTCGGACAAGGTACAGGATTTTTTTTTTCCCCACTTCTACCCACGTTGTACCAAAAAGGCTCAGGTTTTCCTACTGCATTACGGTTTGCAACACTGCCTGTAAGGCGGCAATCAGGCGGGCAGTCGCGCTTTTGGGCATTCAGATCGGGCTTTATTTGAAGGATCTGTCTCCTGAGCTGTGTTTCTAGGGAGGTGGCTAAAAACCCCAGAGACCAGCCAGCCTGAAGGCAGAGCATAGCCCCAAAGCATCCGATCTGCAGTGTACTCACATTCATCTTCTGCGCCGGGCTCCTCTTTCAAGCCATTTTGCGAGAGATCCCAGGCACTTGTCGGGCCAGGCAGAACCCTGCACCGGCTGCCTACAGCTCCGTTCCCTCCTTCCCCTGCCTGCCGGTGGCCATTCCTTCGGGACTTGTCAGCTGAGTTGAAAAATAGACTTTTAATTCACTTGGCATCAAAGATTCCGGCTTAACTCTTCCCAGCAGCTGTCATGTCCCGCCAAAAGAGCCGTGGTGCCAATCGTTTCCAATATAATCTCCTCTCCGAACGACTAGAAGATGCTTGAACTTGTCTTAACCCTCTGGATGGATGGAGATCTCTCCGCAACGCCAGGAGAATATAATGCTGCTCTTTCCAAAAGCCTTCCCTTTCACATGCCTCGACCTTGCAAGGGAAATCCTGTCTCATTTGAATTATTCATAATACTTTCTGTTCTGCCAGCTCCAGCATACATTTTCAATCATTAATATGTCATGACTTTTTATCCTTTTGGACTTCTATCTTTTCTCCTATATGACTTGCCACTTTCAAAGTAACACCGTTGTGGCTATATTAATTAGCATTCATCTGATTTACTAAACAAAAATATGTCTCCATCCTAATGCACGCCCTTCCTGGTGGGAAATGCCACTTGAACAGCTCTGGGAACAGGGACAGCACCGGCTGGTTCTAGCTAAAGCAGTGCAAGCCATGTTTGGAGCTCACGCTTTTGGCAGCATTTCCCAGCTTGCAAGCCTGTCTGGTGATGGAAGGCAGGGTAGGTTTCCAGCATCATAAGAAAAAAACCCGAGGAAGGTAACCGTGCTGTGAACTCCATAAAAGAGCTCGTTCTCTTTTTAATTAAAGCTGATGGCAAATTATGGCATTCTTGATGACGGTGGCCGGGCCAGGCTCTGCTCCCCACGGTGCTGCCAGGCGGGTGCATCGCTCTGGCTTGCACCAGGACTCGTCCCTGAAGCTTTGCCCGGTGATATGGTTTGAGGCAATCCCAGACGTGCCCTGGAGCCTGGAAATGAATTAAACTGCCCGGAGGATCCTCACCCCTCCTGCATGGAGCCCAGCTGGGACCCTGGATGCCTGAAGCTTCGCCGCAGCAGCCGAGCCCCCCCTCCTTTCAGGTCCACTCTCTCCCACGGACAACACTTATTAATAGAAAGTCGGATGGAGCAATTAGCCCGTCGCCAGGAGGCTAATGCTTCTCTCAGCTCCCGCTGCTCGACTCAGGGCTGGAAGAGCTGAAATTTCTGTCCCGTTATCTGAAGAGTGAAATGACATTTCAGCAGCGGGGGACTCCTGCCAATAAAATTGCAGCCTGAACTCATTGCTTTCATTATCCCTTAAATTATTTTCTGTACTCGATGTGGGGTTATTGCTAAGGCTGGGCTGTGTACGTGGAAGAAGAAGGGTGAAGGGCACCCAGCTGCTGCCCCAGCCCCAGCCACCCTCAGCGTGAGATGCATGGACTGCTGCAGCTCCTATCTAGCTGAAATAGGAACATATAACCCACTCTTAGGGGTTAATAGAAATATAACCCACCAATTTCAACAGAATATCCTTCTTTATGCATTTTACATAGGAACCAAACCTGGTTTAATAACAGGAATACGGTGGGATCCTGAACTATTCATCATCGCGGTGCCCAGGACAGATGGACACATGCACACTTGCAGGCTCCTGCTCCACAGATGGGTTTGTGGAGCTTTTCTACACTCCCAATTTATTGCAACCACATCTGATCTTCTAGCTAATAATCCACCAACATCTGAGTTTGTGCAGCCAGAGGCAGCGGCCTGGGGGGAGCGAGGTGGGTGGCCTGGGCCAGGCGAGTGCCCGTCCTCCCTGCGGCACCATGCCTGACCTCGAGCCGGGACTGCTCGTCACCGTGCCAATACCAGCATTTCACATTTCACTTAAGCTATGCAAGCGTTGGCTGCCTGCTCCAACCCATAATTATATGGCAAATTACTGCACATTTCCCAACAACTAAATTATCATGTGTTTTTTTCTGCAAAGAAGTGAATATTGTAAATATTTACCCTGACTGATACTACAGCTGAGAGTGTGAAGCTGCACTTTGGGGTGGGCTGTCCTTGGCTCAAGCAGCGGATGGCTCTGGGATCCAAAACTCTGGGAAACTATTTCTCAGAGTTAGTGGGATTTTTGAAATCACTGATTGTGAACCGAGAGGTAACTTCTAACCAGCATGGCTGGGAGTTGCATCCTAATTTTACTGAAGGTGATTAAAGGTGGGATGTGGGGAGGAGGACCCTGTCTTTTTTCTGCTCACGTGTGCTCATAAAAATCTGTTTTTCTTGCTTCAGATCTTCCATCCCTTTAGGCAGGACAGTTTTGTCCCTGACTCGCTTGGTGCTGTGAGCGGTAATTAATGAACTGCCCATAATGTCCTATACATTCAAAACAAAAGATACTATAAAATACAAACCATTATGGTGCATAACCTACTGTATTTGGGCTCGAGGTAGAAATGACAAAGAGCTTCAAGCGTTAGGCACATGCAAACTGCAAAGCTTGTTCCCCCTTCTAAAGAGTTTTAAACTTGAACCCTCCATCTAAATTTGGTGGTAGTTGTGCTGGCTCATTCCTCTCTCTCTGGCACTGGATCCACAAAGATATTACATATCTCAGTATTTTCTAGCATGCAGTTAGCACCTTGTGCCGAATGCTCCCAGGAAATTACAGTGGCCTACAGTAAAGTAGTAGCAAGGTCCTTCCCTGGGCTGGCAGCTGCCTCGGCGGCGGGGAGAGGAGGGATCAGGGTACGAAGTGGAGGCTCCATGCCTGCTGCCGAGGTGCAGAGCTGCTGGGGCTGCCCCATGCCGGGGCTGCCCCATGCCGTGGCAGCCCGGGGCAATGGGCCTGGCCAGCCCCAATGGTAACGATCCTTTGGGTCCCTTAATCACCCCTTTTCCAATGTAGGATTAGGATTTTCTATTATAGATTTCTTCTAATTACTTAAAAGTGTGGACCACAAACAATGGAATCTCTGCAGCTAAGTTTTTCTTGATGCTGGTGCTGACATCTTTTTCCCAAGCCCAGACTTTGAATACATCACAGCAAATGCTCACGTTTCCCCAGATAATTGCTCTGAAGCTGCTGCAAACACATTGCCTCCCTTGCTGCCGGCACAGACCACGAAGCCTACGCTGCCTGCAAGCGCATCGCAGTGCCTAAAGCAAGGAGGGAGTGCCAGGCTGGGCGGGGGCTGCAGGCAGGAAAGCCATAGCTGGAGAAGAAGCTGTACAGAAGTCCAGCCCAGATCTGGTACGCTTCCCCCACAGGGTTGCGTGACCTCCATCAGAAAGGATGAGCACCCAGCACCCCTCCCAGCCTGGTGCTGGGTGCAGCACTCCTTGTTGGGTCCGCAATACCACATCCACCTCCCCTGGGATGCTGCAGGCTCCTGAGCTAATCTCATAACGCAAATAACATACCACTGCCTTGCGGGAGGCCACAAATGATTTTCATAGCCTGAGTCCTGAAGAAGCTATCGAGTATGGCTGGGGAGCATGGCACACTGCAGGGCAGTGGCAGCTGTGCGGTGCTGTGGTACAGAGCAGCTGGGTGTTGGGATGATGTTCTGGAGATTGGGGACTAAGGAGATACTCAAGGTAATGGATTACAAAAAAAATAATCAAGCAATAATCATGTGGATTCAGCAGTGTGAAGCCCCTGGGCCCCTTGTTTCCCCCTTGGGTGCCAGGGAAGCTCCCATATTTGCTGGGCTCCATATAGTAGATCCTGCAAATCTGAATGTTGCTGCGCTCACAAGCGCCTCAATTACAAAGACTATTTTGGGCAATAACTACCCTCCCCCCAAAAATTAAAAAAACAGGTAAACTTCTAACAAAGCAAGAAAGCCTGAGTTTTGGCTTCAGTGCATCCCTGAAATGCAGCTCCCCCATGGAGAGACTCCCTACGCCCCCCTTTTGCTGGCAGCTGCAGGGCTGTGCTCGTGCTTTGCTGGGGCTGCTCCTGCCTCTGCAGCCGTGGGACGAGGCACTGAAGGCAGGCGCAGGAGCCTGGCTCCTTTGTGCACCACAATTTCACCACCCTTGTGTTGTTGGATTTGCATTTGAAGCTGCTATTAACCACCAGGGTAACAAGGAGCCTGTGCAAAATTTGGAATAGTGGAAGATAAAAGTAACCCAAAGAAAGGCTGTGAATGCCTTGATTACGCCTGGCTGGGAAGTGCTGCATTTGTGGCTGATGCCGCTTGCTGGGAGCGAGGCAGTGCTGTACCAACACAATTCCCCATCAGCAAAATGTTCAGGCGGGGAAGTAGTTTAGGGCTGGGAGAGCTGCAGCTCGGGAAGATGCATCGGGGAGGAGCCAACAGCATCCTTTGCCTGAGCATCAGCAGGTGCCTGGGGCTGGAGAGGTAGAGGGGCATGGGAGAGGTGGGAATCTCTTCAGAGAGCTAGAGGCCAATGTGGGATAGCATACGTTCTCTTCTGCAGCGCTAATGCAATCTTCTCACCCCCAGGCTCCTGTGTTAAAGCTGGCCGGGTGGGTTAGATGCTGGGATGCTGTGCCCCGCACACAGGGAGGTGCTGCTTCAGCCATCCCCGGTCCCCTCTCCCTGCTGCCGCCATCGCCATCTCACCCAGGAAATACTCCTCCTCAGGCCCCAGGTGGCAGTTCTTTGCCTCCCTCCTTCACGCCAGCTCAAACACAACCCAAAACTTCCCCATCATCCCTCACGCTGTGGTCCCAGAAGCTGAGGTTACAGTCCTCACTCTCACCCATCACCAAGGCTTCAGAGAAAGGCAGGAAAAAAAAAAAGGTCTGGCTGTCATCTAGAAGACACCTGGGCAATACATTTGGCCTGGCCTCTGCAAGAAGCTACTCATCTCTGCAGCGTGCCATTTGGGTGGTCACTGCCTCTCGCCATCTCTCTGCTAGTTGCTGTTCACCAAAGAGGACATGGGCTTCCTGAGGTTAGCTTGAAGGATACAGAGCCACGCACAGACCATCTGCTCCACAGGGCCAGTCTCCCGTGCCATCCACCTGCAGAAGCAGGGAAAAAAGGATGGCAGGAGGCAGCAGAAAGGCACGGACTGCGAGCCATCACCAGGA
Organism: Falco naumanni; assembly: GCF_017639655.2. NCBI lineage: Eukaryota > Metazoa > Chordata > Aves > Falconiformes > Falconidae > Falco > Falco naumanni. The sequence goes on from NC_054066.1 coordinate 27,766,928, forward strand.
CCGGGCACCGCGGATCCAGGACCGCGTACACCCACATCTGCCACCACATGAGCACAGGCATCTCTAGCAACAGAAACCCAAATCCCACACCATCGTTCAGGGGATGATCGCTGAAGGAAACCCGCACTGTATTTCAGTTGTCTTTAATCAAAGGGCTGTGCTAAGTCAACCTGGCATAAACTAATAGCTTGGAGGACTCGCCCTGAAATAATCTGCATACATATTTCATCAAGTCACCTTTAAAACTGCTGAGCCAAGGGGAGGGCTGCAAGGGGCACCTGTGGTCTGGGCTCCTTTGCTGTGGGGACCAGTACACGTGGCATCCCCTGAGCTGCAGGGGAAAGGCAGCACAGCTCAAGGGATAACAATAGTTGGGACTGCATTTACCCCAGAGGCATTTCACACGTTATCCCCACAGCTACAGAAACCTTCTGTTAGAGAATTAAATAGTCACCCAGAAATAGGCTGTTATTTTTGTTAGAAACCATTTGAATCACTGTCATCCCTACCCAAATGAGAGGGCACTGGCTGCTTTCCCCTTCCCACAGTGCAACCAAGTTAAAGGTGGGTGGCTGAAGCCACCGCATCTCCAGCAGCAGCATCTGCTCCCATCCCACTGCTGAGGACCTGGGTACCAGCAGCACCTGCTCCAGGGCCCCCACCGGCAGCCTCCCCAAGCCCAGCCTCCCCAGGGTGCGTAAGGCAGAGCAGACCCTGCTGTTCTGCGCACCAAGCGCCGCCTGAACGTGCTTCCCAGCCTTTGCTGCTCATGTTTAAGGGAACGGGGGAAGAGAAGACAGACAAAAACTCATCTCTTGCTATTGCTGCCTTCCCAGCCTCTCTCTGTCACACGTGGTATTGGCAAGAACAAGCAACTACATAAAGTTCACAGGTTTCACGCAGTTCCTTCTGTTTTAATTAAATCCCACTGTCATTTTTATTTACTTAAAATTTTGCCTTCTCAGTCTGCTCGCTCAGCTCGTGTTGTAACTATATAATTAGCACCAGTCATTATGTAGCTCCCCAGAGTTTTCAAAGTTGGCAGATTTTTTTCATGCATTTTAGGTTTTTAGAATCCAGTAATAACAATTTTGTAATTAAAAATATATCATTTGCTCAGAATGCATAGTTCAGCACAGCTGCCTCCTTACGCAGCCAGAGGCTCAACACTGTTAAATCTTTCCCAGGTCAGTGGTGAGGGGCAGGTTCTTCCCACATTTCCATCTGTCAGACATTCAAGGGTTAACTCTGCTGTATACTTTTATAGCCATGTTTTATTTCATTATTACAAGTGTATTGTGAAAATTAATTGGCAGGTAGGTAGTAGAACAGATTAAAATGCATTAACATTTATTGCAAGCTCTGTTTATATGCTTCCATTTATTTCTGGGTGACTGTGGCTGGCAGTAGCATGTTGTTTTTAGCACGGCAGCCTTTTAAATATGCCACTATAGTGGGGCTTTGTTTATTTCCTTGATGCGTATTTGAAAGAGATATTTACTTAACAGGCCCGATCTAAAATAAGACCCGCTGAATTCAAAGAGGCATGGGGAGCTTTAGGGCCACAGACAGGCTTGCAGTTTCAAGATGAGGTTCTGCAAACGGGTACCAGACACAGCTGCGATCGCTCGGGGCTGTCCAGGTCTAGCTAGCCTGTTCCTGCAATTCTGGGTGGGAGCAGCTCTCACTCCCGGGAAATTCAGTGGCAACAAGGACTGTGACAAACCGAAGCATCCCCAGAGAAGCCCCTCCCTCGTGCTGTGCAGCCTGCAGGCAGGCACCAGCAGAAGGAATGAGAAGGGAGAGCAGCAGCGTGTTTCCAGCCAAAGACCTGCTGGGCAGGAGCTAGCACCCGGCTCCTGTCCGTCGAGAGGTGTCCTCAGGAGCCGACGTGCACGCAGAGCAAAACCCAGCCTGCAACAGGGATCCCGCACAATACAAAGCCTGCCCCTCTATTTCAGCAGACACCAAACCACTCTAACCAGACGTGGGTCCCAGTAACAAAAAGCATCGGTGCAGCGCTGGGCAGTGCCTCAGTTCACACCCACTCTGTCCGAGGCTGTGCTGCTCCGGGGCACCCATCACTCACCCACTCATACCCAGGGCACCCATCACTCACACCCTTCCTCTGCCACATCTCCGTCGCCTCTTATCTTAAGATGGTGTTGCTGTGGCCATGGACCCTGTTTGAGGTTTCTAGCTTGAGTTTAACACAGCATCCCAAGATGCCTGAAGAAAAGCTCCTCAAAAGACAGATCAATTATTTGCTCAAGTTATTAGCTGGCGATAATGGCTTGTTATGAAAACTAATATTAAGGCATTTAAAAAAAATGCTTTGACCTGGTAGAGTAATGGCTCCTTTATAAATCCTCTCTGTGGTTCATTAACCTGATAGACAGTGCCAGTTGCTATGCATGCAGAATTGTGTGGTGTTTGAAGTGGGCTGCTCAGCCTGCAGAGCCTCTCGTGCTGCCTTCGCCTTCTCCTCCTCCTCCTCCTGCTCTGCTGGGGCTGCCTTGGCTGGCCAGGACTGGACATGGTCCCCCAGTACCAGCTAGTGCCTTTCAATGCATGTCCCATTCACTGGCCCCAAGTCCATGAAACAACAGAGACTGGGATAAAGCAATTCCAGAGGAATACAGCGTCAGCATGACTATTCAGGCAAGAACAGCTCAATCATTCATTTTAATTAAACTCGAGGAGGTTGATAGACAGCAGTCACCTCTGAAAGATGGGTATCGCTTCATAACCCCTCTTCAAAATTGCCTTCCCTGAGGTTAGACTTAAAGAGATCAGTCTAATTCCTCAAGCATAAAATATTTTAGGAACATATTCAAACCTTGGCATGCCAGACTGCGATTAATCAGAAATTCGATTTTAAATGTCTTCTCAGGGAGAAATACAATCATATGAAACAACGCTTCTTCTTCAAAGAAAGTGAAAAAGCTGAAGTGACAGTGTGGCAGACCCCAGACCAGGGCTGCAGGAGCCACAAGCCCACCCCTGGGCTGGGGTGGGAGGGCACTGTCCAAGGCTGGGGAACCAAAAACTCAGTATTTTCATCAGTCTGTGCAGGAGGTGGAGTTTTTGTCTTTCTTCACCATGCCTTATCAAGGAATCACACCAGAGAAGCACCTGGTAAAATACCAGCCCTGAAGGGACTTGGGTGGAAAGTGCAGCTGGAGCGAACAAAACCCATAAAACGCTCTACTTGGTGTTGGTAATTAGCTACTCTTGAATCTGCTTAATTGCCAGCTTTAAAATTTGTGCCACAGCTTAGCTGTCATCGGTAAGGCCCAGAAGTAAAGATATGTATGCGAATATACACATTTCATAGGGTGCAACCTATAGCAAAGATACAACCCGTAGCAAGGATACAACCGACTTGTTCCTTACAGCTCCACCCCTGCCCAGTCATCTGCAGCAAGCAGTGAGGCTCTGACCACCTCATTGGGCAACAATCAACATTTTAGGTCAAAATCTCTGTGCTTCGGGGTTGCTAGGTGCCGCACTGCTGCCTGTAACGCGCCTTCAGAGCGGGCACGAGGGGTGGCATAGAGAGGACCAAGCATCAGAAGACAGCCTGTGATACCAGGAGGAGGGGAAAGCACGGGTCACGCAGAGGTGCCAGTGCTGCAGTGGGGAACCCAGCCCCTGAACTGTACTTGTCCCATTTATTTTCGTGTTACCTCCTTCTCAACCTCTGCCCGCAGGCGGGCGGCAGGACGCGCAGGGCAGCAGCATCGCCTCCTGCGGGAGGGGGGATACTCCAAGCACTCAGACTAAATCACTGCTTCTGTTTACTTACAAAGATGAAGTTAGGCTTTCTGCTAAAACAGCAATAAAAAACAATCCCAAACTAATGTAATCTTCTGCTAGCAAAACCCCACCTGCTTATCTGATCACAAGCAAAGTGCGACAGCATCCCAGGGATGCTGAATACAAATGGGCTGGGGTTAAGCGTTTCCAGGCCTTGGGAGATTTAACTTATAAAGCCATGTTTTATTTCTCTGAGCTGTTCTCAAGCTGGTTTCAAAACGTACGTGTCATTCCATTTTCACATCTTTGTATTGCTTTGGGCTTTGAAATATCTTCTTTGCCAGCTGAAGCTGAGCTTACAGTAAGCCATCAATATCAGCCATTCAGAATTAATGCCAAGAACTCCCAGCTAATATTTTCTTCATCAAAAGAGATCACTGGAGAAAGATCCTAATAAGTCTTTGTCCTTTGTAACAGTATTAGGATGTAAAAGCATTAAACAGCAATTACGGGTTATCTGGTATGCAAATGGCTATAATTTGGATTTATGAATAAAGTATACTTCTAATATGGCTAAAGTGCACAGCCCATTCAGTTGTGCAGGTATTACAGAGCACTGGGGCTGGCAGGGGATTAATTGCAGTCAGTTTAAATGTTTGCATTACGGCAGGGACCGTCCTCCAGGGGTTACGTTTTTTTTGGAGCCCTGAGGGCTCCCGGGGGATGGATAGGGCTGGTGCTACCCTTCGAAACCTCCCAGCGGGTCCCTACCCTCTCTTCTGCTACCAGCTATGCCCCAGGAAGTGTTGTGGTACCCGAGCTATAAAAACAAATGGGAAAATTCATTCTCAAAGGCAAAATTGCCTGCTAATACGTTGCACTCAAAATTTCAAGGCGCTGGCCCAGGCTGCCCAGAGCAGCTGTGGGTGCCCCGTCCCTGGCAGGGCTCAAGGCCAGGCTGGACGGGGCTCTGGGCAACCTGGGCTGGGGGGAGGTGGCCCTGCCCGGGGCAGGGGGCTGGAGCTAGGTGGGCTTTAAGGGCCCTGCCAACACAAACCAGTCTGTGGTTCTATATGATTGTGGCTTTCTCTTTTTCTGTAGCTCGTATACAGTTTTGATTATTTGTGATTGCACAGTGTTGACACCAAGGTACTTCCCTATTATATTACAATCCAGCCAAGTGAAAAAAGAAAGCCTAAAACCGAACAAAACCAACAAACCCCCCCAAAACCACCCAGTTTTCTGATGGTCAGCAGCAGCCCGAGCCCTGCTCACCCTCCTCCTGCACAACCCAAACCAGCCCAGGCACAGCCATGGCGGGGGATCAGGCAGCCCCGCTGCATCCTCACCCCATGGCGCAGGTCATCCTCTGCACCACCCACCCCTGGTACTATAAATCATCTGAGAAGAAAAGGGAAGCCGTTCTAGCAAGGACCAAATTGCAGAAAGATCAGAAATAGGGATTAATATAAAAGCACCAGTACTGGACAGAGTTTGCACATCAGTCACTCTCCTCACCTCTCTCTATAGGCTCCGTAGACACTGGACACGGGGAGCAGGAATGGGTGCCCACTTTTCCAAGCCAACCCACTACAAAATGTTCACAGGCTAATTTGCTTCCGACCCCTAACACCGCACTGCCGGCCACCTTGGTATGGTTTGAGTTGTCACGATCCACTTCCTCCCTAATGAAGCTTGGAAATCTTAATCCTGTCCAGGGGAAAATATTCTCTTAGATAATGGTAATCCTGTTTTGAATGCCAAAATCCTTTTTCCTAATGGACTAATAGGAAGCTGTTAAAAGTTCCAACCGCAGACGTTGGGATCCTCTGCTTCCTTACAGGCAATTCAGGCTGACACTCGGAGAGAGAGAATCCCAGGAGAGGTGTCCTCAGTGCCCCGCTTCGAGTCTTTCAGGTAGGTATATGTAAAATACGGTGTTAGATGTGCATCTGAAAACTGTGTACACAAACCACAACCTGCAAGCCTCCTTCAGAAAAAAAAAAAGTTATATTAAAAGATATTTGCTCTACATTATCTTTCGCCATTGCAGTTGCTGAGGCATGTACTAAAGCTTCAGGGGATTCCTTCTGGGAAGAGATACAGGATGAGGAATTCCTTTAAGAGAAGGTGTGGGGAATGTCATTCAGAGAATTTTGCATTTTGAAGAATCAAACTACACCCTTATCAAACAAAAATAAGCCACACTGAAGCAAAGAAAAAACAGAGTTTGGCATTCTAGGTCCATCTGCTGTTGAAAATATGGAAATATCATGAAAGTATATCGGCTGCAAAGTATCGCCAGCATGGCCAGCTAGTGGGAAACAGCACCCAGCAAAGCAAGAGTGAAAACCATACTGAAAGAGTAGAGTCAACAGTAAAAAACAGGGTGAAAGGGTCTTAATGTAAAAAAGGAAAAAATAAAACCAGGGAAAAATCAATGTGGGCTGGCAGTGGTACAGAAGACAGTATGAGAGAAAAGCCCAGAAAAATAAAATAAGAGAAAGGGAAGAAATTGGACCAACAGAAAAAAAGACTGGGAGAGGTCCACACGGTAGCAGAGTGACCAGAAGAAAACACATCAACAGGGTAAAACCCCAATGTTATTTTGCAGCTGGGCAGCTGAGGGTGCAGGGGATGCCTGCAGCAGGGGCAGGATCAGACCAAGAGCTGCGGGACGCTGAGCTATTGCCTCACCCACTCTGCCTGTCTCTGAGGCCTCTCTCTAAGCCCTGCAGCACTGCTTGGAAAAAGATATTACAGAGAAAGTTGGTCCATTAATTATTAAATAGTGGGGGAGAATTAAAAATTGAAAGAAATGTTAGATAATTTAAAAAATAAAGTAGAGCTGTGCTGCAGAGGGGGATGCTGGGTTCTGAAAAAGCAGGAAGAGATGCTTCAGATTGGTAAATAATTAATATTGCATTTAATTTATTCATATTTCTTTACTTTACTAATGTTCCAGAGAGAAAAGAAGGGCTTAAAGGATGAGGCTGTGCAACTGTAGTCACAGGAGAGGGGAGGGAAGGTGGGGATCCCAGGAAAGCCCCACAAAGCTCTGGCCACCTGTAGCACAGCAGCTTTTCCTCTCCTGCACTTCCAGCGTTACAGAAGACACATATTTCACTACAGTTTTTACATTAAAAGTGTACTTTGATCTCCATTTATATCAATGAGGTGTCTAAAACCCAACCCTGTTAAAAGCCGTTGTTAATTAAGCTATTCCTTGCACGTAAGGGGACAGCTGAGGCGCGCCTGTCACAGCGTCTCAGGCCCGACAGGGGCATTCCCATGCCCCTGCTCCGGGCTCGTGGCTCTGTATCATCATGGAGAGAAGCATTTTGAAGAGCTCTGGGCTCTCCCTGTTTCGGAGGGGATCCAGGAGCACAGCAGGGTGCAAGCGGGTCCCCAGGATGCAGCTGGGTTCAGGATGGGGATGAAGCATCCCCAGCGCTGCTGCTGGTGTGTACCATCACACTGGGGACACTGGCAGGGTACTTGTCCTATTTTCAGTGATTAAAAGGGTGTCAATCAGCCTTGGGCATTATTTGCCCATCATTTGGAGGAGCTCTCATGCCCCTTCCATGGCATGAGGTCTCAGCGAGATGTTTGTCAGCACCAAACCCCCGCACCACGGGGTGGCACGGGTCCTGACCTCCTGCTCCTGCGCCCAAAGGGATGCGTGGGCAGCCACCCTTCCCCTCCCAGGATTTATCTTCAATAAGACCACGGAGAGAGCAGCCACTGACCATCAATTTCTAATTTTCTCCCTGAACTTTGTCCGACTGTCTAAACTGAGTTTGGGGACTAAAGGATTTTCCTCAGACTCACATAATCGGCATAATCAGCAAAGCCCTGTCTTTCAGCCCCCTAATTTGCAATGTGATATGATGGCACTTTTTGGCAATAACTAAAGTGATCTATAGTCATGAAGATCTAGTCCCTGGGTAGAGGGGAGATTTATGGCTCTGGCTATAACAGATATTTTACTCCTCAGCAGCAATAAAGGCATGGCTGAAAGCTCTACAAAATCAAAATAAATGCAGAGAATAAGGAAGCTTGTCAGGTAATAAAATAAGTTCTTTAAATCAATGGGGAATTTAAAGGAAAGGTGACTGGAGTTTTGGAGCAAGCGTTGCACAAGCCCAATAGCACTGCATAATTACTTCCAGCAATGCCAACTTTTACACTGTCTGTGGTTAACGCCATGTCTATTTTATAAGAGGTTTAAGCTTCATTAAAATGTTTTTATAGATATTGTACAGTTTTGCAGATCTTTTATTTACTCCATGACAAACAAGTACCAGCTACTAAATTACGTGTGTTGAGTGAGCACATGAGCTTCAAAAGCATCTGGACCAAAGGCTGCGTCTGTAAAAAAAATCCCATGATCAGGTTACAATAAAACAAGGCAGAGAATAGCCACTGTAAAAGCCTGGGTTGATGCCTTGGGAATGACGTTTCCTATGCTGGTGGCCCAGCCGCGTGGACCCTCTCCGAGCCAATGCACCAAGGGCTGGGAGCTCCTCAGCTCTGGCCTTGGCAGCCTCAGAACCCCGATTGCCGCTGGCTGCCGCCCATGGGGGCCATTTTCAACATACATTCAGTGTTGCTGGGAGAAGTGTAACTGGTGCAGCACTGAAACCAGCACTGGCAGCTGGTGGGCTTTCCCTCCCTTGGGTGGTGGATGTGCTTGAAAAGCATAAGCAAGGCACATGCGCACATAGCCCTTGTCATCCTACCCTTGGAACACCTTGGCAGCACCGTCAGGACAAGCATATGCATCCAGTTGAACAAACACATGGTATTATTGCTCTGCTGGAGTCTTCCCTATCTGCCATCCCTTTTTAAGTTGTGTTTTCCTCTCCTCCTCTGCCACAGCTAATGGCAATGCAAATGCAAAATATGAGCTAGGGTAGGCAGCAAGCCTTCTCACCAGCTTCTGTGCAGATTTAGGAGGCCTGATTTAAGCTTTTGAAGGACTGAGATGACTGACAAAAGAAAAAAAAAAGATAAGAAACCTAACATGTTCACCCAAACAAGAGAAAATGATAGAGAAATAAAACACTAAACTCCTGAACTAGTCTTGCCTACTGGCTAGCAATGATGATGCTCTTGCTGTTGTCCTTCATACGAACAGTAATGACTGGTGTACACCAGCCACCTGGGCTCCTTCTGCGGGTAGCCTCGGGCAGGCAGCCTGCTCTCACACAGCTAAACCTAGGGACAGAAACGCCAGCCTCAGGGTTACACAGCCACTTCCCATCCATTAGAGGAGACGGTCCAGAGTAACCTTCTGTGATACTCTTCACAGCAAAGTTTCTAACTTCACATGATAACCTTGAATTGCAGAACAATATATATGTATTAGTATATCAGAAAGTGATGAAACTCAAACTATAGCTACTATAATCTCTCCCTCTGAGTATAAATTTAAGCCCATTGCTCATTTGTTGAGCCTAATCACAGACAAAATGCAAAATTTTACGCTGCCCTCCAGTGATTACTTAGTGTCCATCCCTACAAAAACCAGGTGCTGGTGTATAAGCTATATTTAAAATACACCATAATTGTATATTAGAGTAAATATGAGATATTCTTGTGTTTTGGGCAAATGCAAATTGCTGTCATTCACAAAGTTCTGAATCATTACATCCAATTCTTTTTCATAAGATAGTAAAAAGTCTGTTTGAATCTCGTATAAGGATGCTTTGCACTAGCAGCATGTAAGAAAATGGCATAAATGTGTCGGAGCTGGCTTCTCAGAGAGCCTGGGCTCAGCAGCCACCAGGGCTGTGGACTCAGCAACCCACCATTCCTCTCCCCATCACCCTGGGGTGCCACCCCCAGCTGAGTTATTGCAGTGCAAAAATTGCAACAAAAATAGGTATGTGATTCACAGCAGCTCGTGATACTCTATCTTGTCAATGATACACAAGCTAATTAATCCCTTAAGGGACCATGACAACAAGGTAATTTTTCCTACCTGTTAATTTAGCATCATCTGGTTGCCTGATGCCACCCTAAATAAATGGGCTCGAGCCTTCCTGTCAGCAGAGGCTGGCATCAAACAGAGGTAAGGCTCCTTAATATCCCCAACAAATCTCCTATGTCAGCTTCTTGCAAGAGTTCAAGCCCACTTAGCCCTTGGACCACGCGGGAAAGCCCACAGGGAAGAGGCAAACATTCAGCATCTGCTGTAAGGGAGCCCTGGGAGGAGCCGGCACCCACCAGCCCCCTGGGCAGGCACTGGCATGGGGTTGCCACCCAGAGAGGGGCTCACGGCTTCAGGCGGTGCTTCCCTGGTGCACCTGGTGGTCCTCAGCCAGGGGTGGGCAGCGTGACCTTCCCCCAGCCCACAGGTGGGTACAAGGTGTGCCAGGGCACAGCCTGCTTTCTCTGCACTTTGAGAGCATGAGGAAAGACAGATTTCTGCTCAGAGACCTGCCCGCTTCGTTACAGCATTGGTGCCTGCAAACTAGCAAACAGATGTTGACATAAAAATGTGGTTTTGTGCTATTCAGCAAATTCAGAGGTATACCATAAAAATAGGTGTTTGGTTTTTTTTTAGCTTAAAAAACCAAAACAAGCAGGAATGAAGTATCATGTGCCAGCAGAGCCCAGATTCACCAAGCAGATCTCTTACAGAGGTGGTCCTGAGGCCACCTTGGAGTCAACTCCTGCAGCCAAGACCTGGGCTCCCCCCCCCCCCCCCCCGCCCAGGTGACACTGGAGCACACAGCCTCCCTGCAGCTGCCTCAGGGTCTCTCCCAGCTCCCAGTGGTATCCCGGTACCTAGCACAGGTTTGCTAAACTTTTTTTTTTTTTTTTTCCAGAAAGCGTTCACTATAATGCAAATTACTTTCTTTGGAGCTGGGATTTGTAAGACATCAATAAACTTGTCATCGGAAATAACATCCATAATTTGATCCCTGGGATTAACCTTTCTTTCCAAATTGCCATGTGCTCTGGATCAGGCGCTCCTCTGCATCCTCCGCACGCTCAGCTAATGAGTTCCCAGGCAGTATTTCATCAAAGAAACATGTCAGGGCCTTTCTGTTATTGCTTCTTGTTTTGCAGTGTTAGTGTTAGTTATTAAAGCAAAGCATGTATTTTTTTCTCCCCTTGACAGGAGCTGTTGAGGGCTGTCGGTAACAGAAACCAGGGTAGGAGCAGCTGGTACATGTTTAATGGTGCATTGTTGCGTTGTTAACACAAAGCTGTTACATGCCTTGATAAACACATAACGGGCCTCATGAAATTAAAAGAAAATTAAAATGCAAATGTTTATACAAGATATATCCCCCTCCCCCTCCCTTTTTTTTCTTAAAGCACTCGTCACCTGCATCGCAGGTGTGAGACAGCAGCTCGTGCGACAAACCACAGCTTGCAGGGCTGTGCCACTAGCTCACGGTTGGGCACGGTGGGTGGGAGATAAAGGGGCACCCACACGGACCCCCTGGACCACTGCTCTATTTGCAATTAAGCGCCCAGCTGTAACAAGGCAGCACTCCTTACGGCAGGGGTGCTGCTCGTCCCAGCACCATGACGGCTGGGGCAGCGCAGAGGGAGGACACAGGTCGCCGGCGATGGACAGGCGAGGCCAGAAAGGTGAACGCACAGCACAGATCCTTCCAGGCAAAAGAAATGACATGCCAGTTGTCTTTGTGCAGATGGCTCCTTCATTAAATCTACTCTAATTGCATCAGCTTGAGCCCTGCTCGATGTGCATGAGGCAGGAATAAATCTTAGGGACGGGGAAGTCCAAGGCTCCCGAGGGAAGAGGGGGTGGCAGCACTCGGGTCCGGGGAGCACCCGGCGGGGATGGCTTCAGCCCTGCATCCCGCGGCTGTGGGGGCTGCCCGGCCCGCGGCACTGCGTGAGGAGTAAACCAGCGCTCGGACCGAGTCCTTAAGGGGCAGGGACCTGGCTCCTGCAGACCTGCTCGTCACTGTAACTTATCACAGCCTGTGGGAACGTGAAACCAAATGGGGAGAGAGGAGAGGAGGTCTTTTAGGAGCCATTTCCATCATCTGATGGGCACTTTCCAAACAAGCAGATCCCAGGAAATCACTAGAAAGTTTCCACCAGCATTTGTTCAAAATGCGTAAGCCTCAGCTAAGGCTTTACCTCCATTTGTGTTTGCATTTAATTGATTTTTATTTTTTTAACTATTGTTTTGATAGCGCAGCTATAAAACAGGGCAAACAGGCCCACCTGGGCATGCGAGTCAGCCCCAGGAGACAGACTGCTTGAAGCCACCTCCCTCTTGGTAGGCAGAGAACATCTCAAACGGGAAATGCAAACAGCTTAATTCTCTAACCAGGATAAAAATGTTTTACACTAATACTGGGAGACCAATTTTTCCAGACCAGAACTGTACTACTATCCAGGGACAGAGGCTGCTCCACTGACATGTTCATACAAGACCCCAAGAGCACACGCAGGGAAGTAGCAGCAGGCAGCGCCGCACTCCGTGTTCCCACAGTAATTCCCTGATATAATCAAGCGTGGAGTTGTTAAATGCATCGTCGCTTCTTTGTCAACGCTACATGCTCAGTGCAATAAATTGTGGCTTCCACAGATGAAATGGCGTCAGTGTGTGTTACAGTAACTCCCAGGTACAGCTTCCAAACAGGTCTATTTTCTACACTATTGAGCAAGAGCTGATAAAACAAAGCACTTAAAGGGAGTGAAACAAACCAAGAGCTGTGGGAAGCTGTGGTTGACACATCCACAGAAGCTCTGCCCGCACACTGCTCTGGGCACCTACCTCAGGGATTGCACAAATGAAAAAATCCCGATCTTCCATTCCCAACAAAACCTGGGCCTGGCCCAAATCCATCTCGGTAAAACAGTTGTTCTGATATGACAGATTTTCCCCTTTTCTAAAAATCAAAGAAAGCTTTTAATATTAATGCCTCTGATTATAAGTTATCTGTTGTGCTTTCCTAAGTTTTCTTCTGAAGATGAATCCCTAATTTGTTTGCACAGTAATGTGGATAATCTCCCTTGATCCACGGCAGCATGTGAGTAGGTCACTAAAATGATAAAGTTTATAATTTGTCTCGAGAGGTAAATTATTTTGGATTTGTGCTCTGCATCACTTGAATGCAGCAATACTACCACACGTAGCAATACTACACACATGCAGTAATACTACCCACAGTTTCTGCTATTAAGCTTTAATATTTAGAGCTGGTAACTGCTAATTCCATGTAAATCTCCTCTGAACTCACCCTCTGGTAAGGAGGAGAAGCTTGATTCCGGCTGTCTCTCCCTGTTCCACTGCAGATGCCGTTGGCCCGCTCCTCATCCCAAGTTTTCGGAGCCTGGATGAGGCTCCGCAGCAGGAGGGCAGCCAGCAGCCCCTGTGCCCCTCCTGTCTCACGGCTACTTCGCCTCCAGCACCCCGCGGCACTGCTGTGTGCTGCTTGCTGTCACTCAAAAGCCTGCCCTGCCTAGAGAACTGTTCCATTACCCATGTACCCTGTTGCAGCCCCACACCAACCCGCGCCCCTTCCACAGAACCCGCTTGCGCAGGGGTAAGGTTAGGATGGACCAGCAGGCACCTACTCCAGCCGCAGCGTTCAAACATCCCTCTGCACGCTGGTGTTTACTGCTCCAGAGCTATTCAGCTGCTGGGACCGGAGCGGGACTGGCAGAGAGCCTGCCTGCAAGGGCAGCATCCCTAGGGATGCCACGCAAGGACCGCCCAGCCCAGCCACACCACCACACTGAATCGCTCTGTCCTCTGCCAGGGTGACCACAAGGTAGGTGCAGACTGAGGAAACACCAGCTGGAGTTTTAACGAGCACAATTCACTTTGTACCCTTAAACAAAAACCTAATCTCTTCTAACCTTCCCTGGTGATCAAATTAAATCTGTTCAGAGCAGCAAGTAGACTTGGACTTCTATTGCTGAACACATGCAGATGAAAAAACAACACGTATGAAAGCCCTTGGAAGATTCATCTTTTGCATTTGAAGTGTGGACATGAGGCAGAATAATTTTTTTCCCTGCTCTGCTCAGTAACGGGTGAAGCAGATCAGCAGCCTTTTTGCTGGGGAGGTGCCTGGGACTGCCCAGCAGCCTGCTGTGATGCTTCCCCAGTCAACACGGCTTACAGTGCATATGGGAATCGGAATTTTATCTAAAAGACAGAGTTTGGAAACAGTATCTTCTGAGGTCTCTACCTCTACTGTCTTTGGGAATCTGAAAAACCCATTTGAACTCATTTGTCACAGCAGTACTTGATGACAGAATATCATACAGTCTTTGCCACCAGTTGTAAGCAACAGGGTGCCAGGGAGCAATGTGGCAGCGAGGGATGTGACAGCAATCATTGAAAAGGTTAAAACCCACCCAAAGCAAAGCCCACGTCCTCCTTGTCTCTCTCCCTATGAGGTGGATGCCTCGTCACTCGGCTTGTGTTTGCACCGGAGCCGCTGTCATCGCATCCAGCTCGCTCACGCTTTCTGCACTTCAACTTTTATCTTTATGAACCAAGATGTGTCTTTGAATGACAGCTCCCATCCATTTGCTGACCAAAACACACTGAGACTGATCTAAACCAACTAGGTTTCAGCATAGCTGTACGACTCCTACAGAGTGTTATCTTACCATGGGGGGTCAGGAGGGAAACAGCAGCATGTCAGCCACTGGGTTTATAACTCTGCTTTGTTGTCCAAAATCACTGAAAATATGACATAAAATTTCGAAGACCCAGATATTTTAAATTGGTTATTTATATGTTCATTTAAGAATTTAAATGACCAATTATATTATGTTCCTTTCCTTACCACATGAGTCAATGGAGGTGTGAGGAGAGAACAGGTTGCCTGCCGGCCAAACTTCCTTGTATCTCCGATTTTTGCTATACATGAATTCTTAATGTGTATTTTAGGAAGCCACCTCAGTTCTAGGAAGCAGCGCAAGTCCTGATTCCTTTCACAAAGCCATACACCTGCAGCCACTGGGCAGGATCCCACCGCCATGCATGGCTATATTCATGTGCCAAATCCTTTCTTGCCTAGTAGCATTCACACTAACGCTTCCATAGGCAAATTGCAAAGATATATTGGGCTTAACTGTCTATCTTTCCTTAAAAATGCGAATTGCTAAGCATGCCTAGAGCTTGTAACTTAATTGAGAAAAAAAAAAAAAAAGAAAGGAAAAGCAAACAACCAAACTCACACCTCAGTTGTTTGTGTTTGGGGTTTTTTTTCAGTAAATTTTTGAGTATAAGAGAAAGCCTCATATATACAAGACTTGAAATTTTTGTATGTAGGTCACTATAAAGTATTGCATTAATCCCCTCACATGAGGTATATATCCTATTCACTTGGACCAGCAGAATGTTTAATTAAAAATCTCTAACTTCAGTGATTAGAAAACCATTTTTCTCATAAGATGATAATTAATAGGTATTAATACTGCAGGGGGGGGAGAAAAAAAAAAAAAAGAAATAATCCATTTTGAGCCACACCTATGAGGCAGACTCTCTGAATTCACTGTCTTTATGACATTGATTTTTACTGCTGCTACGAGGTATGTCAGTGCAATTCGATCTGTTTGCAAGAAATTCTTGGAGTTGTTTGTTTTTGCTCTAGTTTTGAGAAGAGCCAACAGCTCCAGTGGCATGGCTGTTAGAGCCACCAAAGGCAGGTCTGCTAGAAAAATTCTCAATTACATCTTCCATGATGCTGTTCTGCCCTTTCCTCAGACTGGTGCAACTCAAAATTAATGGTCCCTCTGGTCTAGAAGGACATAGTTTTATTTTTTTCCTGCCTTATTTGCAGCACCCGTGGGATAAAGGAAGAAAAAAGCCTAATTGCATTAGGCTTTCTGAAACTCTGGTTTTCCCTCCTAGCAAAACTCCTGGCAAGAAGATGCTATCGTGACATGATTTTATGTTGCAAGTAGTTAATCCAAGTCCTTGAGACCATTTTTTCAGAAGCACCAGTGATGTGACTTGCACACTGGTTTTTGTCACAGCTCTGGGAGCTCAGAGCTTGCGGGTTCAGCCCATCCCCTGTTGCACAGCAGCCAGGGATGCTACATGGGAACGCACGGGGGGCACAAGACGCCTGAGCGAGCACAGCACAAGGCAAGGCTCAAGGGATGTAAAAAGAGGCGTTAAGTCTTCAGAGGAACGGGTACAGAGGAAGACTTTCTGCTGATCTCCCCTGCCAGCCCAGAAGATTCTGGGTCCAGTTCTCCATGAACTGCTGTAGCCCAGCTGCAGAAAGGTGAAAGCTTTGTGTGGAGCTCTTCAGCTAATCCTCCTGCTCCGTGGCTTTCCTCTAACCTGCCCGGTCACCTGCTTGGGAAGCAGGGATAGAAAACCGCCGCAGAGCTAACTGTCACTGCCTTTCTGAAAGGGCTGACAAGCTCTTGGGAGGGAAGGGAGTTACAAGCTGCATCTGCTCAGTCCCACGTGAGCCTGCACCGTGCCTCCCTTGGGCTGCTTGCCAGCAATGCCTCCGGTTCAGGGGAGGTCCCGGTCCTGGGCAGTGGTGAGCCATGGCCAGTGCCAGGACAGTGGTGGCCAGCAGAAAACAGGGTGAACTGGGAGCCGTTTACCTGAGCATACGACAGCCAACTTCAAAAGGAAGAATAATGCACCCAGAAGACTGTCTTGGTTATGTGTTAGTGGGGCGCAGGAGGTGTTTTCACTGAGCCACAGCCGTCACCTTCGCATTGAGCCAAGGAGACAGCCATGCCTCCTGCCAGAGCTATCAGTGCTGCTCCTTCCACCCACATCCAGTCTCCACAGCAGGCTCTGGGCAGTGCCTGGAGAAGAACAGCATGCCGGCAAAGCAAGAGCCTCTGAGACTCATATTATTTCTATCTTGCAGCTAACGAGTACATGAAAAACCATTCAAGTCATGAAAAGGCCATTTAGGCTGGTAATAACCTACATCCCTGTGGAGCAGGACCTGGCTGTGGATGCTCAGGCAAGATACGTGCTGCAAAGCAAAACCCTTTATGGAGTTTCTAGGTTATTAACATAACAAAACCTCTAACTTATCTAAGCAGCATGTAGCTGTGTGATTTTTCTGCTACTG
The DNA here is from genome assembly GCF_017639655.2 of Falco naumanni. NCBI lineage: Eukaryota > Metazoa > Chordata > Aves > Falconiformes > Falconidae > Falco > Falco naumanni. The sequence continues at coordinate 27,783,757 of NC_054066.1, forward strand.
ATGCATGCCTTATTAAATTCTCTCATATAATTTTAGGAACAGAACCCTTCCCCCCCCCCCGATCAAAACAGAGCAGCTTAAAAACACAAAAACCTGCTTCACAATAATTAGTTGACAACAAAAATAATGTTTAAATACACAGTGATTTTATACAGGCATAGACTTCGTACAGGCAAGATAAATTCAGCTTGCACCTGGAGGACTACTGAATATTTAAAGGCAATAAAATTCTGATCCTAAACCTAATTTATTCTACAACCTATCTTGTGTTTATCAGGATACTTAATCAGAAAGAAACAACTGATTTTAGATGATGCAAGTCTAATCAAGGAGATTATCATCTAGTATATTAAATTATCACACTGTAAGGTACAAAAGAAATACCTACTGTAAACACATATTCCCTTCTGTCCTCATGCTACAACAACCTATTCTTAGATTTAGGCAAATAGATATATTGAGTTTGCTGGTGAACTCAGGTGATCAGTGAGCTCAAGTCAACTATAAAAAGTAGAGTCAGCAGATGCATTCATTTGCATTTTTCAGGCAACATTACTCAGCAGCACTGACAAAGCAAGCCTACGGTTTTATTCACGAGTCTTGGAGAACTCGTCACGGCAAGCTATAGTACCATGCTTGGTATGGATGGTGCTACCCACACTCACTGTAGTGTGTCTTGTGCAGCTGCTGTAACGTGTAGGAGTGGGATGGGAATGATGGTGGGTCCGGCTGAAAGACCCTGGAGCTAAGGGAAAGCTCTGAGTCCATCCCAGGTGGGATTTCTCTTAACGGTGGGAAGCAGAACCAGCCATAAGGTGTTGCTCAAGGAGGTAACCAGGTGCCACAGCTGCCATCCAGCTGATTTCCAAGGCAGAAATCAGTCATGCAAAATAAACATGTGCCAGGTTAACAGACCACCCCTCAACCTCACGCCACACATGGGGGACCAGGGTCTGCTCCCCACTGCTGGCTCTGCAGGGGAGGGGAGGGACAGGGATATCCCTGTCATCTCTCTTGGAGACAGGAGGGTCCCAGTGAGGCATCCTGCCAGCCATCCCCAGTCCCAGAGGGGACTGGGCACTGTGACACCCACCGTGGTGGGGAGAGGGCTGTTAGCACACCCATGGGAATAGAAAAGCTGAAAAACAGGGAACACATTGGGGTAAAAAAATCCCCAAACAAACAACAACAAAATACTCCCACCCCAAAAACCCCTGAACAACCCCACCACCACAAAAAAACAAACCACCAAAACCAAACCCACCACCCCACCCACACACCCTCCTTTCAGTGGAGATCCTGGTAAAACCAGTACTGTAACTGCAAAAGGACTGCTTCAATAAACACCACCAGCCAGGTTTTGTGGAATTCCCCTGGCTTTGCCAGAAATAAAGTGACCATGCAAATTACTGTAGCATTTTTACTTATGTTATCCAAGCAGCATGTTTTTGTGTGTGTTTTGTTTTTAGGAGAAATACTAAACAGCCCATCAAGACTTCAGTCCTTTCTGCCCATGTAAGCCCCTGCTTTTTGAGGCAACCCCCTGCGTCTGGAGCCACCACTGAACTGGCTGTCCTTGGTTTCTCATTCCCAGTCCTACAACCGTATTTTGTCCTCTCCATGTGCTATCCCCCACAATACACCCGAGAACAAGCTAATTGCCTCTGGTTTGCTTTCCCTGTTACTTTGGAATAATTACCCGAGGCAAATTTTGAGATGCAAGTGAGAAAATGCCAGTGTCGGAGAAGCTGCAGACAGAGCTAATTGCTTGATCTGCTTATGTAGATCTAATTTAAAACAAGTTGAACTTCTGGAACCATTCTTTATCTCCTTTAAAGTCATATCCATCAGTGTGATGTCAGTAATTTCAACGTGTAGAGACATTTTTACCCCTCTCTGCAGGCATAATTCTGTTAATGCAGGTGAGCAGGCACTTCTGGGCATGCAGGAGAGACTGCAGCCATCCCCACCTGAATGGCGAATAAGCAAACCTGTAGCATGCCCTTCCCCTGCTGCAAAAATGCTTTAGCAGGATTTTTCAGAGATATTAAAAATCCTGTTGAAACTGTTGTGTGACAGCCCCAGAGCTGGGGCTTATAGCTCCCCCACCTTGCTGATCCTCATAGCAGAGTATCGCTTCACACAGCTATAGCTGTGTTTTAAACAAAAAGAGGAAAATGGTTAAAAAAATGTGCTTTTCAAGTAGGTTCCTTAATTGCTATGGGTTCTGCAAACCTGATGTGCAGACACCTAATTCCTCAGCTTGGGGTTTCTCATCTGAGGGAGCTATGCCTGCTCCCAGCCAGCACCCCAAATCCTCAAAGGCTTGAGCTGATCCTGGTGCTGCTCAGAAGCAAGATGCAAGGAGCTGGCCACATCCCATGGCACGCAGCTCGCCTCAGTGCACACTACCCAATGCCCATGGTATGAATTATAACACATATTCTTTGGTGAACTATCAGTAATGACAATCTTATGACACTTTTGACTTTCAGCTACATCTCTACACCATCACCTCCTTTTTAAGCCTCTTTAATCACAAATATGAAGCCTCAAAAGCCATTCTCTTGTTGGATTTTTACTGAAATCCCACTGCAAGGTCCAAAGGAATGTATGTAAATATATGTGCAGCATGATTAAAATAAAAATGTTGCATTTTCACAGTTTAATCAAACTGTAAAATTAATCAGTGGTATGGCTTATTCTACACTCCTTACAGAGAAGTGAATGCAATTAAAATGTTGCCCAAATTCATAATTGTTGAGCTAGTGTAATAAGCATGTACAAAAAGGCACCCTTGAGACACACAGTTGAGCCCCAAATTGCTTTTTTATTCAAGATGAGCCCTAGCATCGTGGGAGCACCGAGAACAGCAGCGGAGCCTATCACAGGCATGCTAATTACTTCAGCAAGACCTGCTCTATTTAATTATTTTTTTTTATTTTAAAGAAAGCAAAAAAAAAAGCAGGTACTAAGATCAGACCTTGTGGCAATGTTTATCCTTGTCCTGGCAGTCCCTCACCAAGAGCCATGCAGAGGACTGCTGCGTTACATGGCCCCGTGAAAGGTGCAGGGACAGGGCTTTGCCCTAATAAAATCTCAGTGCAACTGAGGTATAAAAATTATAATTTGCTGCAATCATTATTTTTCTTCTAGAGGTATTAGTAATAAAGAACAGCAAAAATAAGCCAAGGGTGCCATTGATAAGACTGAACAGCTATAGAGAGATTTCAGCTCTGGGTTGAGTTACCAGCTGTGGGCAGCATGGGCACCTGGCGGCACTGAGTGCAACCCTCCCTTGTGCATACTTCCCCTAAACACGGAGGGCTCTGAAGAATGGCAATAAGCTAGCTTTAATCCCTGGGAGGTACCTAAAACTCCCACGTTCAAGGGGAAACAAAAAAAATAACAGTACAAAAAGCTAGGTGAGCTAATACCGAGTACGTGCAGACTTCAAGAACTGGAATCCTGCAGCCATCAAAGGGTATAAAGTACGTTTTCTAGACTCAATCCATAATACACATGTGCAAGTTATGGATCAGACTTCCCAAAGAATCCATGAAAGCTCCCAAATCCAAATTGCTGTGTTGAAAGGGCAGATGTAGCCCAGTGTGGCTAAAGTTTCTTTTATTCAATTTCCACCTTTCAACGGCCTTTTACTGCAGGGAAATGTAGCCTCCAAATCACATGCTCACTGTGTAATTACACCCCACAATAAGAGCACAGGGAGGGAAAGGCCAGTTTTCCCAGTGTCTTCTGCCAAGTGTGCTTTGGCCAGCACTGCCCGTGGCTGGTGATCCAGCCCAGCCTGTGGTGCCAGGTGTGATGCCAGCGGTTCCCTGCCACACTCTCGGGCAGGGACAGACATAGACCTGGCAGAAAAGGATTTTAGCAGGTTTATAGCTTGCATGAGCCCCACTGCCCACATTACACGTGAAATCTCTTTGTTAAAACTACCTGAAATAAGTGGTTATTTCAATGATCTAAGCCAGGTGCTTTCCCCAACTTTCCCTCCCCAGCAGATATTTTAGACATGATGCACTTGGATGTCTTCCTTCAGACTGCAGGGGTGACCCCAAATGAGGCCAGGGTTCAACCTAAGCAGGGTTTTTCCTACCAAGGATCACCCACAACAGGTCAGACCTCACTGCCTGATGCTCTCCCGGCTTTTCCAACTGGCTTGCCAGGCTCTGGCATTTGCCCAATGCCCCTGCGTCCTGACCCCAAGATGAAGGGCAGGAGCAACATAACTGCCTGCTCAACAGGATCCCACAAGACCTCCTCACCCTGCGGAGATGGGCAGACGTTACTAAAACATCTGATGGAGAATTTATCCTGTCTGACCTCCACTTACTTGCTCCAGAACCTTTTGCATAGCAAGCTACTTGCACGTATGGCCACTAACTCTCTCCTAGCATCAGAAAAGTCTTTTTGGGGAGGGAGAACTTGCCCAGCACTGAGCAGAGGCTGTGGTCCCCCATGGTGGTTTGAATCCAGAGTAATCTAGACCCAAGAAACCCAGGTTGGTGCCCCTGAAAGTCAAATGGCGTTCAATACTTTGGAGGAAAAAGCATCATGGTGCATTTAAAAGAAGAGACCCCACACTGTTACAGACCTGTCCAGCTTCCCCAGACAGGCTAACACAATCTGGGTCCCCTGATGAGGTCCCTAACCCCATCAACGCAACATTAACAACAGACTTCAGTGGAACAGATACTGTGAATAAATACTGGGCAGCTGCAAAGTGGCAGAAGGCCACAGCTAGCTCTCCGAGTTTGATTGCTTTGCATGATGGTTGTGGGCTGGAGGTCACCAGATGCTCTTTCTGCTTTTAGAGGGACCCGATTTCATTTCCTCCCTTGCAGAGATGCCAGACACTTACACCAAATCTGAGTTTATATTATGACCAGAGATACATACTACTAGCTTTTCAAGGATATAAAAAAATACCCCAATCAAACAACCAAGCCCCATATAATAAATACATTTGTATCGAAGGGGAACGGAACCAAGTAATTACAGAAATACCACCTCACGGGAGAGGAGTTTGGTCTGGTTTGGTAGCCATGGTTCAAGTGCTCCTTATCAGACACACAAACCGCACAGCCAGCCAGAGGGCTCCCACTTGCCCTGACATGCACAGACAGCTCTTCATGGCCCCAGATGACACCAGGTTCAGCATCATCCCTGATCCCCTGTAAAGCAGCTTTCAAATGAGGTGGGAGAGCAACTGCCTGCACACCAGGGAGCTCCTGGACTATGCACATCATCTCCCCGAAAAAGGGTCCAACACCCTGTACTGGAGAAGCTGTCCTGCGTTTCCTGAGGGACATCGCAGCATCCAGAAAGTCACTTTGCTCTACGACAGAGGGCCAGTCCTGGTCTCAAAGTGCTTCTGCCCAAGGACAGATGCAACCCAGCTGAAAGAAAACAATACCCTCCTTTGACAATGGTGGGTTTGGTCAGGGTTTTTTTTTTTTTTTAAGCAACAATAACTGCTTTGTGTTTGGGTTATTGCCTGCATTTCAGGTCACCAAGCTGAAGTGCTGAGCAAGCTGGTGGAGACCAGGGCTGCAGAGCACACAGCTTTGGTGCCAGCCACATCAGACTAACCCGCAGCATGAAGAGATCCAAACTGAACCCTCAAGTTCTTAATTGGGGTAACCCTGATTATTTTTTACTTTCTTTTTTTAAGAAGAACCCAAACAAACTCTATGGGCTTTTATTTTCCATCACAAATACATTGCTAATACCTGGTCACAGTAGCAAGCCTATAGCATGGACACCTTGAACATGTGCTAGTCCCATACCTGGCCACAGAGTAAACAGATGGGCTTGGATAAATGAAAATCAATGGGCTAGCAAAGGCTGCTCTCATTTGATTGATCCAAGCCCCTGGGCAGCAGGCAGAATGGTGTTAACATAGCACAAGTATAAATTTCACTCACAGGAAACACTAACAAAAACTAACAGCAGCACAAATGCAGTTCAGAATACAATTGATCCCAAAACATTAGATGACAGCATCAGATAATTTAATGAACAGTAAAGATCTTTTAAGAGCAGCAGCAGACTATTTAGCATCGCTTATTTTATCTCTGTACCGTTCCAAGCTGCACAATGCTGTACATCTTGTTCAGTGTGTACGTAACCACCATTGTTTAAACACTGATCTTCAAACTATAAGAATTTATAAGCCCGAATATGGTATTTTACTAGTAAAGTTTTTACATTATTTCCCCCACTAGATATATTGCTGGGACTTCTTTACAGCAGACACTTCCTGCACAGTCACATCTACATATGCTGTCATTGAGAATTCTCTTAAATAACATCTGTTGTGGTCTAAAACTGATGATCCGTAGGTAAGAGTGCATATGCTTTTCTCCAGTTTGAGAGGCCTGGGGCCCTGGGGGTGTCAGGACAGGGCACAGCGTGTGTTGATGGTTCAGACAGAGGTAATTAGGCTGTGCTTAATGAACCTCCACATACCTGCCCACAGTTGCCATGTGTGGGTAAATAACTATTCAAGGTTTCTTTCATATGTATATAAAATATTAGACATCTACTATAACACAGAAATAAGGAGATTTCCCCCCCAGAATGTCTGCTTTTCTAGGGACTGTATCTTTCACCACTGCAACCAACAGGTCATTTTTCATCAACTTCAATAAGAGCAACATGCTTAGATACGCCGGTGCATTAGTATTGTAAGGAACATCCGTGCCATCACACAGCGATACATCAAAGACACCAGATTTCAAAATAACATTGATCTGCTCCAGAGATTTACAGTCATTGTTAAAATACATCTTCAAGGTATACACAGTAAAAGCACTAACAACTTAATGCATTAGAAAATTTATAGAAGTGTCATAGCCAACAACAAGGTTTTCAAAAGTTTTCTGAAGTTTTCATTTGCATCCCTGCGAGAAATGGCTGGTACAGAGGACCATGAACTTGAAGCCGTGATAAAGTCAGGCAAAGAAAGGTACAGACAAGCTCCTTGCAGTTCTGCTTGAGGCCAAATGCTGACAATAGGTTAAAAAAATATCCCTGCAGTCAGTTTTTCCGAAGTCTGTTAAGTCACAGAAGAACCTGCTCAACAGCCACTTGCGGATGGACCCCTTTGCCCATCAAAGTGCATAGCCACCAGCTTTGCCACCATGGGCCAGGGGAGCAGAGTCACACGGACCCCCAGGGAAGGCACAGGGATGGCGTTCAGCCTGGTGGGACACAGCGCTAGGTCAGATGGGAAGGTCTGACTGCAGGTCTCCATCTTTAGCCCCCAAACCCCACATATGCTTTTCTCTGCCCCATCTTTCCCCATGCATCACCACCCATCTCCACCCACCATGCTATGCTGTTTGCCTGTTTTAAGTCCCCAGCTAATGGTGGTAATTAACTCACTGAGCTCTAATACAAGCATCATAAAGCCCTTGATGCACGTTAGAGACTCAACATGCAGGGCAGCCGCATTGCTACACAGCTGCGAGTTTTAAGATGTTGTAAAGAATGTCAAGGAACAATAAACATGATTGAAGAGCTTGTTTGCAGGAACCGCTCAAATGCTCTCACCACACTGTGAGCAACAACAACAACAAAAAAAGGAGAAAACAGGCTTAATTGTCTTCATTACGCCTATCAGAAAGACAAGCTACTCAAGAAAGCAACATGCAGGTTTGCATCACACAAGACTTCACTAAAATACTGAAGCTTGTTCTGCCTTAGCTTCCAGTTGTCACTGTGAGAAAAGACATTTTGAGAGTATAGACAAAGAGGGAGTTTGGTATAACTGTTGTTTTGTGCCTCTTTGAGGCACAAATATAGTCCTTGTGTTATCAGTTCCACTTGTGCTAGTATAATCTCTTCCCCAAGGACTTAATCTTTCAGGTTAAAGACAGGTTTGGCACTTGTCACTACTTCTTTTACCCCCAAATTGCAGGACTTGTGCTGTTACATTTGAAGTTTTAAAGCCTTTGAGAGAGATTTTTTTTAAAAAAAGCAATACAGATATGAACTGCTGTGCCAGAGGGAACTTTTAGGGCTTCCTCAGAAGGCTTCCATGTCGTTACCGGGAGAGTATTTGCTTAACATCAGAGTGTTGTACACATGAAAATAGAAAAATTCAGTAGAGTTACCATTTCTCCCCCTACTCCCAGTGCATCAGATCCCAAGAGCCCACACCGGGGCTGGAGGGTAATCACATGGTTCGGCCCCATTGCATCCCAGTTACTAGCACAGATTTCAAAGGCACTTTCACATTTAATCTCTCACGAGATGCACTGCCTGTGAAGTTACAAACTGTTTCAACTAAGCACTTCAGGCAAGGCTGGACAGGCAGGATCCTGCCCACACACGGGCACATGGCAGAGCCATGACCCCCAGCAGGGTGGCCCTGTGGGTGCCCTGCACATCTCTCCTGCCAGGAGCCCCAGGGAAAGCCAGTTCCACAGCTCCTGGCAGGGTCTTTTCTTTACCAAGGGGGAAGGGTGCAAGCAAGGTGGTATTTTTCCTGAAGCCTTTTCTGGGGCTTCTTCACAAGGGGAGCTCTGTAGGGGTTACAGATACTCCACCACTTCCTTCCCCAGCATCCCGTCTCCGACCACACAACATGGTGTGTCCGCTGCTATCAGTACCTTCTGGACCATTCAGTATTTGTCTTCCTGGGTGAGATCCCATTCCCAGAGGCTGGGGGATTTCCTCAGCTGCTGCACTATCAAAAGCTCCCACCCGCTGCTACAGAGGCGGGGACCTTCCTCCCTTTGCCTTGATTCCTTCTCACTGGGCACAAAAGGCAGAGCCCTGCAGAGGAAGGATAATTTACACACAGAAACATAAAGCCATACCTGAGATTTCCCGAGGCACGCTCTTATTCTGCAAGCTGAAGCCTGCAATCGTCCCCAGCCATGCCAGCGCTCGGCGGCAGCCTCTCCCCCCCGAACTGCTGAATCACAGCCCCCCGTGAGGAGCACTTTTCATCAAGCCTGTGGGCTCCTGCTGCAGCACTTGTACCATCACAGCACCAATCAGCACCTGCACCTCCATCACCCACACCGCTAAGCAGGTGGAGATGCCTCTGCTCCAGCTGAGGAGCAGCTCATTAAACCCCCACCCCTACCCTGCCAGAAAACAATTGCTTTTAAATGCCTTATAAATCCAGCAGGCATCCCTATTAAAGCTGGTGCTCCACTAAATCATTTCACCACTTAATAGCTCAAGGTTCAATCTGCACTTGACTTCTCTATTTACTGTTTTCATGCTTTCTATTACTGAAGGCAGTGGTCTTAATTAAATGCAGTTACACATCTCCTGATTAAAACCTGCGTGTATCGCCATGTATCGCATAAAAGACCAGCATCTGAGTAGCAGAAACCAGCCCCGCAGGGGGTCTGCAGCCAGGGCATGGTGTCTCCTCTCCCTCCACACCTTGCATGCCCTGTTGTGCCCTCACCGTAACCAGGACACGTGCATCTGATGATCTGAACAGTCTTTCTTCAACATCTCAGAAAGATCTGATGTTTGCTCCTCGGATGTAGGCACAACAGAGCTTCTCCTCCACCGATCCTGCACCCCAAGAATCCAGCTAGCATCTCCATCCACCGCTTTTATCTCCAGTTTCTGTGAGAGCAGTGCTTCATCCAAGCAGCTAGAAACATCGGCTGCAAATCTCGAATGAGTTAATCTTGTCCAGGAAAAAACATATCCCATTAAATATGTACTCAAAAGGAAGGTTTCTGAAGGCATTGCAATCAGTAAAGCAAAAATCTGCGCAAAATTCAGCTGTCAGCTCCCAGGCAGGGTCTCCGGGTCCTGTGGCTCTGTGACGCAGCAGCCTGGAAACTCAGCAGCTGCTTCATTTAATTTGAAATTGGAGAGTTTTGAGGAGTAAGGAAAGGAGCAGTTTCAAAGTAGCTGTGTGCTGTTTTGACATGCAGTTCTTCCCCTGGGAAGGCTGGCAGGGATGCACGTATTGCCTCTCTGAGGCTGCTAAAATGATCAACAGGAAAGCAGCAGCTCTAAGAAAAGTGGTATTTCTAGTCTAGAAGGGACTCTGATGGGAAAGGAAACCTCCAAGAAATACCAGTGAAAAGTTAAACCTACCAGCCACCATGCCGAAGTGAAAATATGGTATTGATTTGCTTTTTCAGTGACTAATACCATAGGAATGGAGCAGTCTAATTTTATTTAATCTACATTACAGTAAAGCAGTCTATAACTTTTTAATTGACCCACTGGTTCAGTCAAATGTAAAATGGCTGAGTAAATACCAACAGAGTGACATGCAGTCGCATGGAGGTGGCAGAGAGGAGTAGCACCACAGGGTGAACACGTCAGCCCTTCATCCACCTCCCCCTTCCCCCGCCCAGCCCGGGAGATGCTCGTGAGCATGTCCTACCTGCCACCGGCTACATGCCACCTCCCCACTCGTGGGGGCCTGGAAGCTCAATATAATAAGTATTTTTTATTAATCAGGAGCCTTTTTTATTCCAGACACGACACACGGCTCATTAATGGTGTGCATATGTGCAGAGCATGTAAATTTATAGCTTATTCCATTAAGGAGAGTTAATATTGCACTCAGAGTGCCTCCAGCTCTTGTTTAGGTTGTGGGGAACATCTCACATGAATGGTATTGATACACCCGAGCATCAGCATGAGCTGACTGCAGGAGGAATTCCCTGGAAAAATTCTTAACGGCCAATTTTATGGTCAACCATTAAAAGCATTGACCAAAAACATTGTCCTGGGCCATGGTAATCTAATAATACATGGTAAACACAAAAGTTGTGGCTTGAAAATACCTTTAATTTAATTTAATTTTTTTAAATTAAGATCTCTTTTTAAGAGCTTAAGCACAAGTCTTGAAAATAAATAAGTAACACTATCTGCTGAAACTACGCAATGCAGTTTACAGTTTTTGAGCTACTTCACAGCTATTCAGCCGACAGGACTCGGGCTTTGGAGGCGTTTGGTAATATCGTCATATTTCCATGTCCTCTCTGCAGAAACCCTGCTGACCACTGTCCCTCTGCAGGGACCAAGAGGAAATTAAATTTCAGTCACTTCTGTGCCTTCTCTGTCAGAACAGAAGTAGATTTGGAGATTTGGAGAAGAGGTAGATTTGGAGAAGTTGCAAAAGCCACTGCAAACTTGCTTATGGCCAGGATAAGGAAGATTCACTGTCTTTACAATTTGCAATGCTTATGCTTGCGTGCTCTACTCAAAATACATCTTAATGCACTTGAGCAACTAAAAAGAAGTAATATGGAGATGGCCCAATGTTTTTTAAATTTTCCCAGGAAGGCTACACTCCATCAAAATCTTCTCTTAGCACTCCTTTCCACACATCAAGTTATTTTTCTTAGTGAACTGCAGCCATAGCCCTTGCCCAGGTATTTTAGTGCAGCTGCATATGGGCAACACATCTGTGTTAATAAATATTCCTTTGGCAGATACTAGAAATCACTTGCATGATACAATGGATAAAGTATTAAGAGGAGAAAAAGGAAAGCAATTCACTGATACCATGTAAAAACCTAATTACACGAACTCTGCAGCATCCCTCACCTAGCTGTGTTGGGCCACCTTGCCAGAACAGGCTTTGGGGACAGGCTGTTTAGTAGGGCCTGTAGTGACAGGACAAGGGGTAATGGTTTTAAATGAAAAGAGGGTAGATTTAGAGTAGATATTAGGAACAGATTTTTCACTTGGGGGTGGGAGGCGCTGGCCCAGGCTGCCCAGAGCAGCTGTGGGTGCCCCGTCCCTGGCAGGGCTCAAGGCCAGGCTGGACGGGGCTCTGGGCAACCTGGGCTGGGGGGAGGTGGCCCTGCCCGGGGCGGGGGGCTGGAGCTAGGTGGGCTTTAAGGGCCCTGCCAACACAAACCAGTCTATGGTTCTATGATTAATTCCATGAGTCCGTGAACATATGAATAAGTCTGGGCTCAGGGACCGGTATCTGTGCTCCCTGGAGCTTGTGCTTATAGCTAACACACATTCCTTGCACTACAGCATCTAAAAAGATGTCCAAGATCACTGCTAGATCACTTTAGGGTGCCCAGAAACACCAGGTGATATCTCCAGAATAATGGTGGACCTGTTCAGCAACTTACTTGACTTCTCGTCTTTTTCGCATCCACAGGATTACTTTTTTCCTTTTTTTTTTTTTCCTCTTTGTTTTTCTTAATGCTAACAACACCAAGCCTTAGTTGCCTCACTGAAAATAAGCATCTTCCTCAGGGAAGCTTCTAGTGCTCCATCAGACTCTACTATCAGAGTTATACAATTCACAGGGCAAATGCAAAATGCAAGGGGATCTGGCCAAACAACACATAATATCTGTTTTTCTCTCCTGGCGAGTTGGAGCACAGCATCTCTGGTGGGCAGCATCCTCCCAGCTGCCCACAGCAGGCAGGACTGGCACACAAACTGGCAATTTAATGGCAATTTTACAGCTTTTCTGTGTGGTACCCTGTCATTAAAACAAGGAGAAGTCAGCTGGATGAGTGGGATGCTCCAGCGTCACTTTATTATTCAAGTTTTCCATAGAGGAAACCCGTTTCAGGTCTGCGCTGAATGGCTTCAGTAAAATGATTGCTATCATCTGAGTGATAAATAAAACCAGACAGCAGTGTATCTGAAGGCATCTCTGAGTGCCACAGCCTTACCTGGGAAACCTCTGTGAAAAGAAACACAACAAACAACACCATATCTGTTCAGGAAGATAAGTCGCCTTCATGGTAATGGCTTTTTTATCACCGGGGTGGGGGCGAAGAACAATTTACTTGGCTGGTTTCTATTTCTCCATCTACTGTCAGACAAAAGAGCGGGTGGACACAGAACCTTTTCAAATAAGAGCTGGCAGGTTCACAGGAAAATACATATCTTTGAGTTCAACACTTTCTACTTGATATTATCCATGGTAAGCATGATTTGCAGCTCTTGCAATGTCAATTTTTTCTATTAATTGTTAATGAAACAGCCAGCTCTCCTGGGGGCAGAGGGAGGTGTTGTTTTCTAATTTCTCAAATCAAGAATATTGTAATAATACCTCATTAATGCAATCATCTTTCTGTCAGATAACTGCCGTATAATTTAAGGGGTAAGGTTTTAAATAAAGATCCTGGCAAAACCATTAGATTGATTTAATACATATCCCCCATCTAAGTGAAACTCATAACCCTTGGAAACAAATTAGTTAAGGAAACAAATTAGTCCAAAAAGTAAAGGTAGATGGCAATGGAAACGTCATAAATCTTCATATATGCCTTCTTTCCTCTCCCTGCACCCTTTTTTTTTTCTTTTTTCTCAATCTTTTTTTCTGTTTTTATTTTTTACCATTTGGAAAAACACACTGATCATGCCCCACGTCTGCTTGCACAGTCCTTCGGGCTCCCTAGGAGCCACCTCTTCCACCCTTGATGTTCTCAAGGGGAAGCAGCAGCACCTGTCCGATTTCAGCCCTGGGCGGCTCCCCAGCCCTCACTCCCGCCTGAGGAGCAGGCTGGCAGAGACAGCACCAAATTCTGCTCCATCCTTGGCAAAATACCGTATCAACAGGGCTGACTGAATGCTTGTCTCCTCTTCACTGGCTCTTCCCAGTGTTACTTGCTGAATTGCACAAGTGTTTATTGGTCCAAACGTTGAAAAAATTGAATGGCACTGAAATGCAGTAAATGTCCAGATTGCCTGTTTTGGGGGGACACATCCTAAGCCATGTCAGTACCGAACACAGTGCTAACATTGCTAACCTCTCTAAAAACATTACCTCATTTCTTGAAAAGAGTGCAACACCTAGTTCCCTCGTTTTCCTGACTGTCAGGTTTTATCACTTACGGAACACACCTAGGAACCCTTATCATGCGAACGGGAGCCATCTGCTTTGCCTGACTGGCTGGCCACGTCCTGCCGAAGCCAAAACGCGAGAGGGTGCTACCCAACAGGTTTCGTTGAGGTATCTTTGAGTCAAGGTGAGCAAGGACGTTTGCACTGTCTGTTTTTAAATGGTGCCATGGTAAACCAAAGCATCCCTCTATAAACTGTTATTGAGGAAGTTCCTCAAGCCCAAGAGAGAATTTCTGGTCAGAGCACACCACAGCAAATGCTGCGCTGGCGTCTGTGCATCGTGCGCCCCACAAGCCTGTCCCCAGCCCCCAGCTGCACCGGCCTCCTGACGGCGCTCAGTCTCTCACCCGCTTCTCATTTGTGGAAGGTTTTGAATGGTCCCATTTCCATGCTGGTGCAGACCGACAGCAACACTTCTGAAACTAGACAGTTTATGCTGATCAGTTCCTGTTTTCAAATCATCCCAAATTATTGCCATGTGACCAAATTTCTAGCTTATCTGTATCATCCCTGACAAACAAGACCACATCTTACTTTGCAGATTAACCAATCAACCCATAATCAAAGCTGTCCTGCCTTAATCCTTCTTATTCAAAGGTCAGCACATCTCCTTGCACCACATCTCAAAAGAGCATGCCTTTCTAAAAAAAAATTTTTTTAAAAAATAAAAATCATTCAGTGCTTTAGGCTGATGTTGGACCAGGTTAAATCACGGGGAAAACATCCACAGTGAAACGTGCCCTATTTGCCATGAAGACGTTCATTGGGAGAATGCAAAGGATGCCACCACATGTCTCACAGCGATGGAAATGATCACTTATTGCAATTCTACATCTGTTTTTCCTAAAACTGCTGCAGGTGGTAAGACAGAGCTCTTGGCTGTTTGAACCTTGCAATTCACTCACCAGGATGATCATTGTAACTTGCCTCATCAAATCATGATTCATAATTAGAACCACAAGTCAAGAGATCTACTTAAAATAAATAAATATGTTAAAATAAAATAAGTTTACTTTTCCAAATAGCTTCTTAGGTAGAAAGAGAAAATTAGGATAATTTGAAAAGTAATAATGCTAATAGGCTACAGTGGAAACCAGGAAAGATGAATGTTATGTTTAAAACAGGTGGAGACAAAAAGAAGAGAGCAGGACACCTTTGCTGGGACAGCCTGTCACCTAACGCCAGTCAGAACAGCTGGCCATGGTCAGAAGAGCCAGATATTTGACCTGTTGGTCAAAATACTCTAAATTAATTCAGCTAGGTGAGCAGCAGTGGAGGCCAGGAGAAGTGCCAGCCCTCTCCTCCAGCTCCTGGTGAAGGACCTCCACCCACGCCCCGCACCTTACCTAGGAAATGCTGCTTTGCTTCAACTTGTACAAACAGCAGCTCTCCAAAAAACCCTCTGTTGAATCTGGGAGGAACCCCCCGGGAAGCACCACAAGCAGCGGCACGCGGGTTCACCTTCACTTGGCTTTAAGACAAGCTGTCCCAAGCACAAAGTGCAGCGATTGTAACAAGATACCTGCCTGAAAGCTAATGCTACCAGGCACGGAGGGAAAATGAGCTTCGAAATGGGACTTACAATTAGATCATTTTCTGGATGCACAATAATTAGCATTCCCTGAGTTGCCAGGGCCCCAAAGTCTAACGAATCGGGTACTCTTTCCCTTGGCTTTGCAGAAATACGCTTCATCACGGCACGGATACTTTCCAACACCTATTTTTTAACACACTTGCTGGCTGATACAGCACAAACTCCTCCATGTGCATTGAGAGTTTTAAAGGACTTTAAAATTTCCCTGAAAACTGAGAGGTAAAAGAAATTGTTAGGGAGATTAGGGGGGGTGTGAGTGTGTATATACATGCCTGTGCACACGGGTACATGTGTCCTGAAGCTGCCACCGTGTTATACATGACATTGGGTTGGACAAGTGAGCTCCCAACCACCCGTTACCATTTGAGCTAAATTCCAATGAAAAGAACATAATGAAAAATATGTATTTGCCCCTATTTTACTAAATCTGACTTTAATCTCTTCCTTAATTTTGAAGTTTACCCATGGAGTTTTACATTAGCGATTTATTTTTGAGATCTCATTGGGCTTTGTACACTGCTTTCACACTAATCGTCGTCAGCAACATAAACGTAACGCAGTGGTAACATCAAAGCCTGGGAAGGGCTCCTGGGTTCTGGGGTGTTCTATATGATTCATCCAACTGACTTGAACTATTCTGTCAGTCTCTTACCATCATTGAACAAATGCTATTTATGCAGGTTTGAGGGTTTTTTTGAATGCTGGATTCGGTCAGCAACTGCTTTAATCTGTTTTCACATCTTAATAAGTGGTAATTTAAAATATCAACTGTTTTTCTCTCTCACTCTTTTCTATTGAAATAAGTGTTGCAATGGTGGGTTCAAAGAGGCTCCATAGCTATTTCCCAGCTGTCATTTAATAAGCAATCTTCCAGATTTTAGGTCCTCTGGAGAACATGGTGAATATGGTCAGTCTCTGGCATCAGCCGTGCTTCAAAGTCCTACATGTTTTATCTCATCATGCATCTTGCTTTAGAATTTCTTAGAGATATTTTTCAGGTATTCATATTTTTGGGGATCATATAACTTAGTGTAAGAGGTTTTTAATGTTTCAACTTATACTTAAATTGCTCTTAAATCCTTTAGAAGCAGAAGCAGGACTGAATACTACCAGCATTACACATCCTGCCTTTTCCTATTTCAGCTTTTGTTATTATCATAAGTGGACAAAAGCCACGGCAGAAAAATGTTGCGTACCCCACCTCTGTTTTTCAATGCTCACAACAGTTACTTGGCCCCTTGTGACGGCTGCTGGCTGGTAGAGAGCAGCGAAAGGCAGGTAATCGAGTCTGGATCCATACGGTGCCTTGAGGGCCCGATCAGGTTGCTGCTAACTCATTTATTCAGTAAATCCATAATAATAGATAACAACATCCCGGGGCATTTGCAGGAAATAAAGATATGGCTACAAAGGTTAATCTGAAGGCTGCTTTATTTGTACAAAACCATTGTTTTCATAAAATGAGCAGCCAATTAAACTTTGAAATAGGAAAAATAATTCCTTGAAGAGCCTACATTGCTCTCCTAAGACTGATCTTTATTGGTAAAGAGGAGAACATGTCCACTCTAATGGAACAATTTAAATGCATAACGGTTAAAATAAACTCCTTAAAGTCTGTCTCCACATTCCTTATGTTGACTAGCGAGACATTGCTTTTTCATAAAATGCTGTGTAACAGAGAGACGTTTAAAGCAGGGGTGGGGGAGGAAATTACACCGTCTATCTTGGGGTGGTCTATAACAATTTCTACACTTAAGTACATGATTGATTGTGTGAAAGGTAAGGCTAAAATGCACTTCACATAGATTTGCAGATGTAAGCCTCCTTTCCAGTTTTTCCTGTGCATATGTAACACCCTGTGGGAATCTACTGTGGGGAAGAATAAAGCAGCAGGGAGCATGACAGAAGAGCAAAAATTATAAATACACACACACCCCCCACACCACCCCAAATCCTAATCCCCCCAAATCCCCACCAAGCTACACCAAACCTCAGTACTGTACGTGCCCCCCATACAAGCCCCTGCCTTGCCCAGCCCCGGCTGGTGGAAGGAGGCACAGGATGGTAAGCACAACCCTTCCCTTACAACTGGATGAGACCCTGGGCCCCAGAGGGCTGGCCCTGCCACTCGGCGGGTGTGCTTGTGTCACCACTGCCCCAGCACAATGTCACCTCCCCAGGGCTCCCCGACAAGCAGAGCTTGGTGACTTGCGCTTTTCCTCCTTAGGGTTATCAGCAAGCTCAGAGTTGATGATTCATGGCAGAATAAATCAATTCTGAGTACTTTTCCTTGGATTTCATTTTAAGAAGGTTAAATAAATAAATCTACATTTAAGCAAATTTATTATCTGGCTAATGCATTGCAATTTTACTCAGACGGAAAGCCAGAGCGATGAAATCAAAGTCACAGATAGGCTGAAAACAAATCAATGAATTAGAATGATCAGATCTTCTTCATCAGCCATAAAACAGACCTAAGGATGAGTTTGCGATGACAAGGAATTACCTTCTGTCAGGAGAATTGATGGAGGCTTCACCTTTCTTCCAGTGTAGGGCCCTAACTTAAATTGGGAGGGTGTCAGGTTGAAAAAATCTCAAATACTTCAAACATAAGGCAGGGAGGCTTCCTAGGGAAGGCTGGAGATGAAAGCATGCGGCCATCGGAAGAAGGAAGAGCGAGGTCCTTGTCCATCCCGGCAGGCAGGAGAGCCAGAACCTGCCTGCGAGGAAGGGGGCCAGCTTGCTGCCAGCCCTTCCACAAAGGAAGGGACATTTCCCCACTCTGTGATGTTTTTGGTGCAGTGAGACCCCAGTAAGGGCACTGCTGTCCCTGTCACCGTGCACAGACACAGGAAAGCTGACAACAACCACGGGTTCATTTACACGCGTGACTTTTCTTTAAAAAGCCAACAACCACATCCTGAATTTTCAACAGAAAGTGGAAAATATGCATAGAAACCAGCTTGCTTGGTAGAAAACCTATTTTTGATTAAAAATCAATGCCTTCTCCCCTTTTCCAAGGACAGCTAGTAAATCCTGAGCACTCAGCTTCAGCTCTCATGTGCAACCAGACGCAACCGCTCCTCCCCAGGACAGTTCTGTAAACGTGAGTAATGCCCTGGGCACAGCCATCTCCATCTCCCTTTGCATTTTGCAATGCCACCAGCTTCCCCATTACATACATCCATCGACATTATGAATAGCTAGCCATCGCTGTGCCACCGGGTGACCCAGCCTCTGCTTCTCCCCTGCGCCGTGCCCTGGCAGCCTGCTGCAGTGCTGCTCTCCCATCCCTGCCGCAGTGGCATGAGCATCCTCCCATGTTTGCGTGCTCTTTCTTCTTACAGCTGCATGGGCTCAGTGCAGCAGGCAAGATCTCACTGCTGGGAGGGCATGTACCTCCTCCTCAGCCGTTCTCACACTCGAGATCGTGCCCGGGTTAGTGCAGCACCAAGCAGTGGTGTCAGAGCCCATTGGGATCCCAGATAAAGCTTTCAATATCAGTCAGAAGAATTAAGAGTAGTTATTTCCAGTAATTACGAGTGGTATCAGTCAATTTTATGCATGGGTGGTTAAGACACCGAAGGCTATAAAGTCATATGATAATGAAAAGAACAATCCTAACAGTTTTTATTTACTGCTTTTCCTATCGCTGGAGACCACAACCACTGCTGTAAATGTGCAAACAGTACCACCAAAGGCTTTAATGCATTTTATCACCGATTTCCATTGTCTGGAGGCTGACAAGACAAGACTTTGTGCTCCATGTATTGTGTATTTAAGATCCTTTTAATGAAAAATTTGCTTTAATGAAAAGCAAAGTTAAGACAGTTATTACACAATTTATGTAGGAGATGGGACGTATCAAGCACAAAAACACACAGCCTGGAGTAAGGCTTCTGTAGATATTAGACACCTGATTGTACCTATTAGATACTTAATTGCTCCAGGGGTGTGCAGGCAGGGCCTACCCTGGGCTGCTGCTCACACTTGTGGTCAGAGCAAATCCCCTTAAAAAACCCAGCAAAAATAATGGGGTTTGGGCTGGGTAGGTGGGAAATGCCCATAAACCACATGGCACAAATGGGGCCAGCCTCCTCCTTTTCCTCCAGCACACAATAAAATACACAGCAAAGTATTTCTGGGTGGTGCCCCATTCCCCTGGGCTTTCTTGGGGGGTGTCTGGGGCACCCTGGGAACTTGGGGGGAGGGTAGGTTGTTCTGCTCAGATTAGCCAAGTTACAAAAAGCCTTCATGCTAAAATGTTACCCAAAGAAAACACATTTCACACATTTTCTAAATAGTCAGATGCCTTCAGGCTAAACATTCTTGAATTAATTCTGTTACATCTTTCCTGGCTGAACTATAATTATTGCAGCAGTGGGGGTGAGTCATCGCTAGCTGTAGTTTATCTTCTGGAATATGGTGTGTACTGTGCCTAATACCGTCTGCGCTGGAACTAAATCAGCTACTTACTCCAATATCTTTATTATGGAAAAAAAGCCAAAGACAGGATCTATCTGTCATTCATATGCAACGCACAGCACAAGCCCTTAATTTGCACCTTTCCTACCAGAATCATAATAAGAGATTTGATCTTATGTTTAACTGTCTCTGTGCGCCACGTGTACAAATAAAGAGCAACAATCTCAGGAGAAGACACTCAGAAGCCAGTGAGAAAAAGGTAGGAGTAAAGGAGGAAACCCTGAGGTGGGTATTTGCCCTTTTCCTTTGGGGTGGGTCGGTGCTGGGTGGCCTTGCACCAAGCCCTGCCCCTGGGGTGACCAACCCCACAGCCTTCTAGAGGACACCCCTGGGAACTGGACGCTTATGAGCCAGCACAGCCTCAGCGATGACAAGCGGTTTGCACACTATCAGTTCAGATTTCCTTATTTCATCCCTAGTTGAAACACCTTAATTTAAGCTTCCCCCATCTTGCCAAATTTGCTTCCACATCCTAATTAACAGCTTCTGCATTGGAGATATGGAGCCTCCTGTTTTAAGAGTAATGACTCTTTCCTATTCTAGGTTCCCACCTAATTTGTTCTTTGCCAAAGACTTTAGAGATAGCAGCTTTTAATTACAGAAAAAGGTAAGTCATCAATTTGTCTGTACCACCCCTGTTAAAAATTTCCTTCACAAAAGTTACCGCTGTGGCTTATTGCAGCAGAGCTTTCGGGGATCTGCTGCTGCCCTTGATGGGTAACCAAGGGGCTGGGTCTACCTGTAGCTTTCATTTTCTCGCTAAAAGCATCTTTAAATCGGATCAAAAAAATATCTTTTCTTCAACAGCAGGCCTGCTAAAAAGTCCCTGTCATATGTGAACATGCCCCTCCCCCCCAAATCAAGAATATTTCTGTGACCGCAGCAGCTTCCCCCAAAATAAATAGTCAGATGCCAAAAATGAAGTGACAGCTTACAAGTCAAGCACCATGATGATGGGCAAAAACGCACAGCTCGAGAGAACATCTATGCGAGCTTAACGCTAGGAAAAGGCAGGGGGTTCCTATTTTCAGAGACAAATCCCCCAAGAACCACTCATATTTACATGGTGGTTTGAAGGGCACCCAAAAGCACACACAAGGGGGGCACCCAGGCTCCCCTGAACAGCAGCTGCTGGGGCCGACTCATCAGGTTACAGGGTAGGTAACATTTGGCCGCCCTCGCCGTGGGGCTGGTGCCACCAGGAAGATGCTGCGAGGTTCATCACGGTGCTGTGAAACCACTTGATGCACGCGGATTGCTGGGTGCTTTGCTTCTCCGGCGTGGTCTTGGTGGAATATATTTTAAAGGAACCATTTTTTCCTGATCAGGTTGTACAAAAAAAATAAATACCTGAGTGGTGTAATTCTCCAGTTATATCTGTCAGGTTGCTTAAGCAGTTCACCTTGTGGTCTACAGGGCTCTGGGGTTATTTTGGCTTTTTTCCTCCCCCCGCTGTCTGTGTTTAGGTAACACTTATTTTAGATAGAGAAGCACCTTCAAGTATTTGGCCACTCGCAGTTAAATTCATCTTTTCATGCTCAGATTTTGCTACTCTTCTCCTTACAAACACGGGCAGTTAGAAAGCCAGGGCTGAAACTATCAGTTTGCTCCTCTAAAATTAAAAAGTAGGCTCTGGCTTTCAGCAGCAGCATGACTTGAGGTAAATTAACTTTCACTTTGGCTTTTGATGGATGTATAATGAACTCTGCATTGTTCAGCTGGAAATCTTGGAGCTATTTTTCATTCCAAATGTCTTCTGAGCAGCACGTTTGACAGGTTATTAAGATTTTAGTATCACTGTGGAAACATTTTTCTAGGCTTCTTGGCTGGGATCAGAAGAGGTTCACTGCACCTTCTCCATCTCCACACCACTCTGCTGATCCCCTAAACCAGCTGGTTTTCCAAATTCAGCCTTTTTAGATTTACTGTGCATGGGAAATATTTAATAAGCACTGATTTCCAATTCTGGTTTCTTTGTCCTAGCCACCAAGCTGCACTGAGCAAGGCTTTCACATCATTTAATTTAGCTACTTAAGTGTAGGAAGTTTAGCTATTAGTTGTTGGGAAGAGTCAGGTTTCTCTGAAGGATCACTGGATTATGGAGCCAGGGAGATGCTGGCTGGGGATCACCTCTGGGAGCCCATTTAGAGACCCGGACCCCACAGCATCCCCCTGCCAGGGCTGCGCGGGAGCCGGCGGGCAGCAGCGAGGGAGCAGATGGGGACTGGATGCTCCTGGCTGCTGCTGTCTGGCCTATAAGGAGATATTTTTTTATTATCTGAATTACTCAAACCTCATCTGCTTGTGTGCTATTTCCATTAATCTAACTTTTATAAAGGTTTTCATGATTTGCAATTTTCCAAGCAATTTACAGAACACATTTCAGCTTTCCACTGAAAGGGCATCACAAGCAGATGATTTGTTTTTTTCACATACTATTTTTAGTGCTTATGTACTAAAGACAATACCTTTCCACTTCAAAATAATCAATCACAATGAAAATGGAGAAATATTCTGTGGGCAGAAGCTAAAGAAAAGGTTAAAATCTTCATATAGCGAGCATATTTGAGTAGAGGAAGATTGAGCCTTCCTGAAGTCCACGCAACCATCAATTTCTGCTTCTCCTACGTACTTTAATTTTGGCTACCAAACTGACCTTCTGGTAACTGAAAGTAGGTGGGGGAAGACGTACCTATGGAGAGGTGTAGGACAAGGTGAGCCCTGAGGGAGGCGGGGAGAGAGGGGCAGGTGTTGGGATGAGAAATGGGCTCCAAAGGCAGTTCCCGAGTTTCCAAAGCCTGCACCTGCCAAGCGCATTTCGGAGTTCTTCAGAAAGCACAATCTGATGACACAGAATATCACTTTCCTGAGGAAAAATGGCAAGGCGGACGCCTCTGCCTCGCTCTGTTCAGATACAACCGTTTCTTGCTTTCTGAGTCATCTCATCAGCCTGCTCAACTGCAGAGATTTCAGTGGCGTACAATGCCACTGACTCATGCCCTGTGTTTCAGAACTTTACGAAAGACAGAAAAAAGCGGTCCAGTATCTTTTATGAAAAAGCAGCGTTTGGCCTAATTACAGATTATCAGCCAGCATCAGCCACCATGCTACCATTAGATTGGTGCTGAACATAGGGCTTTCTTACCGTCTGAGCCCCAACCCCAGCCCGCCTCACCTCGCAGCGGCCGCTGCTTCTCTGTCCTTTCTGAAGTCAGCAGCTTGGATTTAACTGGTATGGCTGGCTGGGCTCCTAAAGCTCCTAGCGGGGGGGACACGGGACAAGTATAAAGAGCCATAGATGAAGAAAGTTAACTCTTCATCTCTGTCTTGCAAAATCTTCACTATGAAAGGCCACATAGAACTTTCCATTCCAGGGTCACATTTTTTTAAAATTGTTTTTCTATAAGCACTGATAAAATGCCTTCAGAACAGAAATTATGAAGTAAGTTGAATAACTTTCAAATTTAGTGTTTGAATACCTTGGTAGTTTGGAAGTCCAAAGTTATTAAATAGAAAGTATTTTCAAACAGAGAATATTTCTAAAATTATACCTGGTTTTTGTTAGTTTTTACCTCCTGAAATGGGAACAAGAAATACTAGTTACACAAGAACAGGAAAGGTCTTGGAGATCTGAGGGTCATTTGAAGTCATATAACTCCACATTCAAACCTTGCCAGCTACAGCAATAAATGTTAAACTATAATAGCTTTGCTTTTAACAACGCTCATTCCTCTCTCACCAGTAGATCTGTTGTTTGCACCAGGATACTTGATGGACGAATTGGATTTTCATATTTTCTGACATTTTTTTCCTCAAATGCTATAAATCTGCATTTTATGAATGAATAAATCCCATCTGCCAGCTGTTAAAGATCTGCTTCAAGGCTATATCTAGGTCATTTTATTTCACGACTCTGGTGCTACCAACAATCAATAAAGTTGTTACCGCACAACTAAGGATATTTTAGTCTTTCTCAAACGAAATGTTAAGATAAGCTGGTAACTGTTTAAAGCACTTGCCTTAAAAATGTACGCTGCCCTGACAGCAAGTGGGCAGCCTCCCTTCCCCATCAGCCTCGGCCTGCCTTTTGAGCTGTACATCATTAATTAACCCTGTGACGACCACAGCCAGCAAGCTTGGGAAATGAGCAACTGGCCAACTGAGCTAAACGATGGCACGCTTGACTGCTTGAGCCGTTACCGAAGCTCAGAGGGCAACGCTCCGTGAGCCTTGGTGTGTCCTAGAGCCTCTTGGAGCGTCAGTCACAAAACACGCGTCCAGTCATATTTGGATGAGATGAGGTCAGCTTTTATGGCTTGCTGAAGAATAATTTACACACAAGTGACAGGGTATATTTCTAGTGTACGTAAAAACAGAGGCACACACTGAAGTGCTTCCCCTACAACTGATGGTGAACAGCCTGTGCCAGCCTGAGAAGGGCACTTTGTTGCAAAGCTTCAGATCTAAGAGAATTAATTTTCTGAAAATGGTGCACACCAGAACACACATTTATCTCTCTGCCTAATTTACATGTACTGTTATTATTTGTGTGGGCAGCAGCAGCCACTGTGCATGTGGATGATTAATGAAATGTGCAAAAAACCCCACATTTGGTTGCGATGAATGTTGCACAGTCTTAATGATTTTGTACATAATTTGTGTCCAAAGCACATTTCCCACCCCACCCCCACAGCTACACCCTTCAAAAGCCAGTTTAAGTACTGGAAATCCATTCCCATTGCTTTTAGCCCCGTGCAATCTTGAGATCAAGAGTGCAAAACAGAAAAGTACAATTTCTTACTAATAATATTCCTAATGTTCTGTTTAGTTCGGGTTCTGGCAAACAGTCACCGATTATACTACATATAATGCTGATGAAGTGTAAGATGCTGCCCCCATGCCTGTCCTGAGCTGGCACAATATCACCCCAGAGAAAAGGCAGAGGTCCTTTCCTGGTGCATATGACCCTCCAAAACTGGAAATTGTTGTCACTAAAATAATTGACGCACAACACTTCTTGATGTGTCTGTTTTTAATTAAAGCATGATTTGATTAAAAAGAGAGAACCATTTTAAGGGAATCTTTCTGCCAGATGGTGATCCCTAATTTACCTCAAACGCGTTAGATGCAGCATGAGTCATTCCTGATTAGCTGAGGTTGATCAGATGTGTAAAATAACAAATTTTCTATGAAAAATGAGTCGAAATGACCAAGTGGGTGTTTCCTTCCATTGATATCTGACCTATTTAAAAATTAATTGGAAATCTGACTTTGTTGTAAGATTGTGAGTGTGGAAAACAACCACTGTGGATTTAGCAACTGAGAGTACTGTGGCTGCAGGTAGCTGTTGAGTCCCTGAACCAGCTTCCTTTCTTCTTCTCATCTGCACATTGGCAAAGAGTACGCTCATTATCTTCCATTAAAAAAAAAAATTAATTATTTTCAATGAACCAACTTAAACGTGACTTCAGCTTTTTCCACTATTAAGAAAAATCAGATACAGAACATACTTTCTCACACAGCGTGTTTCTGCCTTGAAGAAATCTGTACAAATTCTGTGCCTGGCCCGTGGAGTTCACAACTTCAGATCCAGCAAAACAATTTTCAAGACCTAGTTGGAAAACCTGTGCTGCAATACGAGTGAATATTGCAATACGAGGATGTCTCCTTGCACTTCTACACACTTTCATTTCTGCCGGCTCTTTGTTTGGCACGCTCACTGATGGTGAATGAATTCACTGTGCCATGCTGAAACAGCAAATAACGCACACAATGAACATTAATATTTCCAGTGTGTAAAATACCCCTTACACATCAGTGAAATACATGTTCTATAAATTAAACCAAGAATACAGCCATGATTTGGCACTATATTGGCAGATTATGAATTGCCATTTATTGCAGTGGCTGAATGCCAGCGCAAAAACCCCCAAGCCTTGGATCGCCTTCAGCACCCTTCAGACTTGCGTTCTGCTCTGCTGGGTGCTATGTGTAGATTTCTACTTTTTAGATTACAATAATTTTTTTTTAAACACTGGGGATTTAAGCTTATTCTAGTGCCAGGACTGGTGGTGGTGCTGCAGCAAGGAGCCAGGATGCTATGACTGCTGGAGAGGCTACAAATCCCTCAGCTGCTCTCGTAAATCTGCACCTAAAAACTGGGCAGGATTAAGGACCACTAGGCTGCATAGGAGCTCATTGCAGTCACTGCATGAACTCCTGTTAATCTGACAAGTTTTTGTGTTAGGGTGTAAATAACCCTACAGCAGACCTGACCACATTAGTATTTTGCAAGAGGAGGAGAAGAACGGAGCAGCGTGGAAACGGGACTGAGCTGTGAGTGGATAAACTGTTGTTGCCTTTTAGCTTTCCTGCAGTTGCTATTTCCTGCTGTGGCTATCAATAAAACTTTACCTTAGCAGTAACTCACAGGAGATGTAACTGGTAGGAAATTAGATTCTCTGGAATCTTGACATTTGCCTCTGCGATATTATATGAAAGGTTAGTCGGTGTCAGAGATCCCAATCCTATCTGCTGGGTTGGTGTGACCAGACCCGTGGAGGCAGTTTTATGATCAGGGCGTTGCTAACTACCTGACACATTAATTCCATGGTATTTACAATGACCCTTGGAGCCTTAATATTTCACCAGCCCCACTGGAAAGAGATGACTTTTTTCAAAAGCATGACTCAATGGCACTTGCCCGGCAAAGCAGAAAGTCCCTGCAGGACAGGCGGCATTTTAAGATTTCCAGTTCACGTTTTGTAATGTAAAGATCATCCTGTTACACACCAGCCACGGCAATACTTGGGCGCTAACGTAGCTAAATACCTCTTTGCATACTACTGTATTTCTCAGAGGGCAAGGTTTTCCATTTCAAAACCTTTTTTAATTTGCATTTCAAAGTAGCTATAAAATATGAATTCCAGCGCAAAGCATTAGCATAAAGCCATTCAGTATTACATATTCTGTCAAAAGTGCCAGGAAAAATTCCACAACTATTGCATTTCCATCTGGCAACATCTTCCTACCCTGAATATTTGCATAAAATATTTCCGCAATAAAGAAAAATTATGAAACATAAACTCTTTACATTATTTCCAAATAGATAACTTCTTCACAATTGTATAAGCCAAGGAACCCTGCTATTGCAAACAAACCAATTCCCTCTTTTCCCACTATTTCAGAACAGTTTCAGAAGAACACTCCCTGCTCTGTCTTTCACTTAAAAACCTAGGTGGTTTTTTAAATTTATAAGATTTTTGGCTTTTAAACCAATAAGAAATTACTGAAGAGAGGCTGAACGAGGTGCTCCTGTTCACTGCTGTTTGTGCACTCAGTTCTACCTCCCTTCGCAGTTTAGGCTTGCCAAATTATTGGAGTAAGTTGGTGCACAGCATCATTCTCTTCCCCCATGGTACTTAATCTATTGAATTAGCCCTAAATTTTCACAGGTACATCTCTGCAAGTTAACATTTAACCTGGCGTTAGCCTATTTCACAGAACTAGCCTTTAAATACTGTATTGCCAGCGTTCCTCCAGACCTTGGGCAGCAGACCAGAAAGTTACCGTGCAGTTGCACCAAAACGTAGAGTAAAAAAAAGAATGAAAATAGACGGGACTAACGTAGATCTTTGATCAAACAGGGAATTAAAGTTGGACACTGAGCTAAATTCTACATCTGGACTGCACTGAGGCTCACTGGGAGCTGGCTGCCTGAGGCACTGGGCGAGGAGAGCCGCGTGTGTTAGATGGTGCATTTGTCACCATGGCTTTCGCATGGATTTGGGTACATCTGTGAAACCCTTCTCCACACAATAGATCAGTTTATAAAGATGCACTGCTGAAAGGAGAAGGTGCTCCAGGCATTTCAGCCGTAAAACTCTTGACCCAGAATTTCACATGGAGAAGACTGTATAGCTCTGTTTGCCACCATCGTCTATTAAAATAATTTGTTAAAGATACCACCAGATTATACTCTGCAATAAATCTTTAGCTCAAAAAGTGATGTGAGTATGATGTTTATAATAGTGAAGATGAAACCCACATTAAAACAAGGTAAATAACTCAGGCATGCTATTTTTCCTTTTCACTTCACTGTCTGGGAATGTTATTCACACCAGTCCTGGTGAGAGCTTATTTCAGCAAGAAGGTCACATGCATTTCAGTCGCAGAAAGAAGGAAGCATAATGCAAACCATATTTTCTTTCTATAAACACACACATTTCTCTAATCCTTTTCCGTGATTACATGGCAGCCTCCTAAGAAAAGGAGGAGGAAACAGAAGTATGTTTGTGTTTTGCACATGTCCATGCAGGTTATATGGAATAGGTGAGTATCTTGCCCGTGTGGTTAGAAATTACTTCGCAGTTACAGATACCTCTATTAAAATACAGCTACATTTCCCAATCATTTACATCAAGGTTAATTCTCAAAGACTCATGCACTTTTCATGCTTTTACATGAAGTTCAACAGAAATTAAACTTATCTCGGGCACAAGCTGTTATTTAACCAATAACGGGTGCACTAGTTCATACCAAGCGCCTGAACTCGGAACAGCGCGGCAGCCTGCGACTGCAGGGGACAGTATATGTTTAAAACACACGTAAGGAGCAATAGAGCCAGTGCAGCAAGGGTTCACTTACAGACAGTAATCAATCCATGCTACACAGGGTCAACAGCACTGCAGCAAAAAACACTGGGGGAATTGGAAACACAGCTTGTCCCCACTGGTTTTGCTGCTCAGTGACAAGGGGACACACTAAACTAGACCATATGCAGGGTAAAACACTGGCTACATCATCAAACCCGAGTTCTATCTTAATCCTAATTAAGGGGGAAAAGGAACAACACCAACTTATGCTAAAAATGACTTAACTGTATATAGTCTAGACTTACACAAAATCATATATATAAAAAAAAACCCTCTATGAAGAACCACGGTTTGAGAATAAACCAATATGCACAGTCTGAAATAAACCCGCCCAGGCGTGATTCACTGTGGCATGTTTTAAGCAAGTGCTCTCTACAACCCTACCTCTCTCTTAATAGAGATTTATGCTCAAGTTGATGTAATAAAGCATTATTTAGAGTGAGGCTCATGTGTCCAGAAAGAAATTCTACAAATTCTCAGGACCTTTTACATTGCTGGCATCAACCATTCAAGCACACAAGAGTTACACTGTACGGCAAAGGCTTACA
Source organism: Falco naumanni (assembly GCF_017639655.2). NCBI lineage: Eukaryota > Metazoa > Chordata > Aves > Falconiformes > Falconidae > Falco > Falco naumanni. Next base: position 27,812,883 of record NC_054066.1, read on the forward strand.
ACAAACGACAGTGACGCTGTAGAAGACCCAAATAATGCCCTTCAGTGATGCTGGAAAATACATTCATTGAAAGCCGGGGCACTGGCATTCTTTTTTCATAGTGAGAGGGATTCGGTAACAGCCTCTAATTTCTTTGGCATGCTTATACAGAATCTCATGTTGTGCATGCCCTCTAATGCATGAAATAATGCGTTTCTGTCTAAGAGCGTCAGGTCTAAAACAGGGCATGGCAGAAATAGACTCCCAAAGACAAGGACAGATGAAAGGACATCTATACCACACACAGTGTTCAGGAGAAAAGGTCTATGCTGACACAAAAGGCTCCAAGGGAAATTAAGTATGAACATTTAAAATTAAAATGTCTCTTCATTGACAAAATGTGAATATTCTTGATTTTCTGGATCATTAAACCACCTCCCAGAAAGTGAGTTAAGAAACTTGGGGTATTTTTACAGCATCAAGTTGGGTTTGGGGATGTCTAATAATGTGGTGATTCAAGCTCACATCTGCCGGAGATCAGAGCCCTCACAAAGCCTTCTCCAGGAGGGAGCGAGAGTCTCTCCTGAAAGGTCACAATTCGTGCACAAAGTGCCAGTTGTCCAATTCCCTTTCATTTGGGTCAGGGATCAGCAAAGGGTCTGTTTGATTAGAAAAGAATGAAGGAGTTCTTGCAGATATACTTAACTAAGTGTATCAGGATTAAACGTATTGGATGGAAATAGAGAAATGGAAAATACAAACTGGGATTTGTACGTGCAAAATCTAAGCTCTTCTGAGCCACACTGATTCTTACCATGCCGTCTTAGAGAAGATTTATATCTCAATCAAGTGGTTTGTTTTTTTTTTTGCAGAGATTCAGAAAGCTCAGAAATGGGAAGGGACAGACAGATGTCCAGAGCTGCCCAACAACAACCGATGTAACTCCACCTCATGAAGTTAATTTTAAAATTATTTCAGAAGAAAATCTAGAAATATCTTACCAACAGGAAAAGAAACATCAAAATGGGGACCAACCAGGCAAGAAGCCACGCCAGGATTCCCAGGGGTGTTTTCTACAGCACGTTGCCAGTCTTTGCTAGAGAACCCACCATCATAATTTTAACTGCTTTCCATGCCAGCAAATACAGCTCTGGACTAAAGCCGCCGAACTCTCCATAGCACCTCCATGTTGCATTTCAATTTCCTTTGAGGTAGGAAGTCTGTTTCTGAAATTTGGCTTCGAGATTTAATCTTTGGATTTTCATTCCAAGTTTTCAAAATTAAACACAAGAGACAACATAAATCGCAAGCACTCCGGGCTGCTCAGGAATGTGTGCAGTAGGATTTTACAGGTTAGGGTAAACAGCACTGTGGTGTTCATAAATACCATGAATTTAGCATGTAAAATGTTATGACACACTATTTATATTTCATCATTGCACTTACTTTGCATGAAAATAAAATTACAGGGAAGGATTTTATTCCTGCATGCAAAACCTTCTCTTCCTTTCCATCCCTGAACTGCTCTTTAGAACAAGAACCTCCCTTTGTTCCTCACAAATATTTTATCCAATAGGCAGTACAATATCTAAGACTTCTGGACACTACCATCATCAAATCTAATAATAATATGGTATTCTTCTTAGCTCCTCAGAGTATCAAAATCATTTTATTATTTTGAAGGTGGTTTGAAAGCATCCTAACTAAAGCTTTATTGAAGCAACATAAATGTCTTTAAAGCTATCTCGGAGCAAATGGATCAAGAATACTCTTGAAATTCCTTGTTATACCTTGTACCTGAAAATCTATTTGAAAAATATTCTACTGTATCGACTTCCTGTCTGAAATAGCGGATTTAGGCAGCTGATAGAGTATGGCAGGTGCCCCATTCATTGCCTTATCATTTTATACAGTCTGTCCATAAAACCCCCAAGAGAAGGATGTACTGTCTGTCCATGAAAAATAATCCACTGTCTGTGGCTTATGGGAACAGCAATAGAATTTTAAATACCTTGGAAAGACCAAAGCTTGACCATTTACATTATTCTAGCAGCATTTTTCTAGCTGAATGGCCATATTCAATCTCACAATGAGAGCAGTAATGCAATTAAACCAGCATCATAATGAGGAACTGGAAACATGGGTTTTAGTTTGAAAAACAAAAGCTTCTAGATTTTGAAATAATGAAGCAACATGACTGTTGCACACGATGTGAAGAATGCATTATTAGACACAGCAGTAAAATGTCAAATATGATATGGTACAGCAGTATTCTACAGTTCACCTATGGCTCTTGTGATACCCTGTATTTGTGTATTTCTTGATGGTAACTGCTCAGGCCCCCATCATTTTTGCTCCCCCTGTCCATCAGGAGGACAAACATTTAATTAAATATCTGCTAAGAAGGGACAATTAGAGAAAGCCAGGCGTGCCCTAAGTGAGGCGTCTCACAAGCCGGTGGTCTGGAAGCCGGCACGGCTAGCTCAGAGGGCAGGAGCGCGCCCTGCCAACGGGATGGGATGCAAGTGAGACAGTACGATATTAAAAAGAATAAAACTATCCCGAATGGGCAAAAGCAAGTCTAAAATTTCAGAAGCCACCACTGAAGAAAAGTTTAAACTGCAGCCAGGTGGCATAAGGAGCCGAGTGGTGCTTTGGCAAGGCTCTGGCCACAGCTCAGCTCCTCTGGGCGTGTGTGTGTGTGTGTGTGTAACCGCAGCAGTTTGGTGCCACCAGGCTGAATCACACTAGGGACCCTGGGAATGACAAACAAAATACTACCATATAAAACCATGAGATGAGAACAAAGAAATGGAAAACCCATCCAACATTTACTGTTACATGGATAGGACACGGAAGTTTTGGAATATCAGGTGGAGGAGGCTCATAGCGGCTGGTACTTTAGAAGCAAGGGAGAAAGAGTCACAAAAGGAAAAGAAGGGATTTTTATTTCCCCCCCTCCCCATAGTATAAGCTGCTCCCACTCCACACTCAGTAAACATCTGTTTGTAGTCCTGACCATAGAAAAAGCATCAAAGGAAAATGGTCCAAAGGAATTGGTGTCAACACAAAAAATCCCAAGGGCTTTTTTAAAGTTGTAAAAGAAGAGTGGTTACCCCTGCGAAGAAACAAAAAAGAACGCAGCCAGAACCTGCTCCTATTGCAGTCATGGTTCAGGCAAAACTGGATGCAATAGATAATATAATATAGCAGATAATAAATTTGCACAGCTTTAAGAAATTAGGTTCTTAGGAGGGCCCAACCACCCTCTACATGTGAAAATATTTTCAAAGACTTTTACCCTGGGAGAAGCAGCAACCTTACCTCAGCTCTAAGCACTGACCAAATGGGTTTCACATGCAGTAGGCAACCAAGTGGGACAAAACAAATCAGGGAAGTAATTCAACCCAAAGGACAACAGCTATCCTCAGATCTCTTGCAGGCCTTTGACAAAGCAGGGTGGCCTTGCTAAAACGTGCTGTTACTGGAGACAAGTTTTGGAGAAAATATGAAGACCCGAGGAAATATAACACATGAATTGCCATCCATTAGAATAGAAGTTATTAAGACACACTCCAAAAGATTTCAACTACAAGAAAAGGTTATTCTTTACGTCCTGGGTTGTTCTTTTCTTACTGAAGTCCTGAAACAGTTGCATCAATGCAGCTAAGCAAAAAAAGTCCCAACAGCTTACTAAAATAGTAATGAGTTCTATCCATAAATAAAAAGTAAAAGTGCTGTCTCTGGATAGTGCAATGCTACTGGCTGCCACCTCACCTATATCTTAAAAGAAATCCAGTGAATTCAAACATTAATTACCTTAAATCCACCCAAGAATCCACAACTGGAAAAACACATACTAGCTTACCCAGCCCAAACAAACGAGATCACTGGGAACAAGACCTCTTCAGCTGCCCAGGGTTAGCTCCTGTCCGTTAGTTCAAGATGCAGAATTCCCCAATCTGTTTTCCCTTCCATGCAGCTGACTTCCCTGGGGCTGCCACATCCCTCCCGGACCCCATGCGCCAGGGCTGCCCCGCTGGCTTCCACAAAGCTGCATCATATAGAGGGTATATGCATGGGGCAGGAGGCGAGGTGCAAGGCTGCGCTTTAATTTATGCTATTTAAACCAAAGTTGCCTGTGACAATGTATCCATGACAAGTGTTACCAAATGTGGGAAATTAGGTGATAGTTTCCTCTCCAATATCCACAGTATCACTTCTCAAACAAAACAATGGCCAAATACATCAGAAAATGACGTCTTAATCCGTTTAAATAAAAAAATTATTACCTCAGAGAAGGATCTGCTCACAAAAATATTACTATTAGCACCCAGTTGTGCAAGAACTCATTTTGGAAATTATTCTCTCCTGCACATTAGTGGCACAGAGAAATAATATATGACCATTTTTAATGGAAAAAATGACAGTCAGTCTGGATCAAGCTGATTTTATAGTGTCATTTGTACTTGGAATTTGACCAAAGGAAAAATGCATAGATAACATTAAGAGATCAACCGACCAAATAGTAATTTATACTTAATGAGTTCATGTTATGACTAAGATTTGATAATTCCTGTATGGAAAGTTCATGTATCACCTTAATATTAAAATTAAAACCTTTTCCAAAGTACTCAAGGCTTCTAAAACACTGTTCGTAGAAAGTCAGTTTGGGTTTAGCTCCACTGTGCTGGGGACAGCTGATCACATCAGCTCCCTCGTTCTGCTGCTCGGCACAGTGTTTATTCTGCTTACTGGGGAGTGGTGCTGGAGGGATGCTGAGCTGCCGGGCAGCAGGCAGAGCTGCCAAACCTTCCTCTCAACAAGCAGTGCCCAGGTGCCCTGGGCTCTCCTCCGCCACGCGCAGAGCCGACGGGACATGAATCACTGCCAGCAAGGCACCTCTCTGTGCGCCAGCTTGGGGTCTTCGCTAAAATTATAACGGCTTTTTCTTCCCATGTGAAATAAGTCACTACTTTGAGAGGAATTGCCTAAGAAAATAAGGGCTTTTGCCTTAAATGTATTGCTTTGGCAGAACTGTTCAGCACATTCTCCCTCCTAAAATGTCATATATGTCTCACTAATGAACTTTAGCTGACCCTAAGAAGTCATTTCATATGCGTGAGCAGTAAAGCTGGCTCAAATACTATAGTTATTGAAATAGATTTAGAATCTCCTGAAGGCCGGGACAATGTTTGCCATTTGCTTGCTTAAATTCATGGCAGTGACAGAAATACTAGAATAGTTAGTATTTATTCAGGTAAAAATATACTTTTCCAGTATACTTAATCTAAAAATTTATTTTATGAGCAGAAATAAGTACTTTCTACTTTGGGAGGATATAAACTGAATATATTTGGAAAGATACACTGTTCTGTAATAGACACCATTAAAGCGACGCTGTCACATTTCAGTGTCAATACAGCCACTAAGATAATTTAATGGATCGGGCTCTGGCTATTTCAATAGTTTTCCCTACATAATAATAAGTTTCTATTACATATATTTCATATATTTAATTCCTTCTGGACTTACTAATCATGACTGTATTGTCTGTTACTTAGATTTTTTTCATTTCCCCCCTTTTTTTGGTAACATCAGAATGTAATTAATTCCAGTGAGTGAGGTTAATTGCCTCAGGGAAAACCTGCAGCTTGAAAATCTCCCAGTCTCAAATAATTTAGAGTTGAAGACATACCACCATGTTCTCTTCCCACACAACTGATAGATGGAAAAATTAAACAGTGACAGCAGTTGCTGGAAAGAAAAACAATTCTGCAATCTTATCTTCTCTGTAGTAATTTGTACCTGGCACTGGAAGGGTACCATAACATATCCCGTCTTGGAGCCGTGCACGAGATGAGAAAAGCAGTCGTGGCCAAGGGGGTGGTAGGGATAAGTGCACGTGTTATCTGCAAGATGCTGCCAGGTCAAAGCAAACCACAGAGAACCTCTGCTCTGCTTTTAGTTTCCCCCTCTCTTTCCCATTCAAAAGCCATTCTCATTTTCTGCACTGCTCAAGTATTTGTCTCTGAATTTACCTATCTGGCCTCTGTCTTCTGCAGCACTGTCCTCTCACATGAGGAGGGATGATGACAACAGATCTCTACATTTTGGATTTGCTGATGCCTGTTCTTCCCCAACACATCCTAGGAACAGAGATTAGTGTGCTCTGCTGCATTCTTTCTTCATGCATGCCCAGCCCCCTAACTGTCACCAACACCCAGGGTGCAAAGCTGGGATCCCAGAGTCTCATTAGTAACTCTACATATTTCAGTGTATTTTAGCTGCACACCCTAAAGAGCAGGAAAAGACCCAGTCTTTTCAGTCCAAAAGAAAAACATCAAACCATTTTCAACTGGAGAGGGAGCGCTCCCCAAAGAGGTTGCAAATACCTTCACCAAGACTCACTGGGCAGAGCATACAGCGTTTGTCAGTGCTTGTGGTGTGTCACCCCAGCTGCCAGCACACGCGCTTGCTGGCAAAGAACTGCAGAGCAATGCAGCCCCCCCACCCCCACCTCTAGCCCTGTTCTAGATGAGAAGAATAACATTGAGAAATAATAGAACAGCTGTATAGAACACCTGATAAAATAGTAAAATGTGATTTTGGGGGCTGTTCCTCAAACAAATTAAATTCTGGATTTTCAAGATGTTGCCACAGGGCTGGAGGAAAACTCTCCAAGAACTTTCTATAATGGTCTGGTTCTGCTCTGCACCCACTTGCTTGATTAACCATTAAAAGTCTTCATTACTATTATTTCCATTTATGGGGCCTGGCTTTGTAAAAAGCAGGGTGTGGAATTTCTATGCTGTAGGAATAAATGAGATAGTGTAGATAAAATTGTCTTAGAAAAAAATTACAAAGTATTCAGCCTAATTTTCTGAAGTGGAACATGTGAAGTTCCAAAATAAACCTACTCTATTTAAGACCTATCATCAGTACCGAGCAGGGTAATCCCACTGCGAGCCATCACATCAAAGCCAGCCCCCATTCCAGAAGTACAACAAAATTGTTTTCAATTAGAATCATGGAATCATGTAGGTTGGAAAAGATTATCAAGTCCAATTGTTAACCCAGCACTGCCAAGGACACTAATCCATGCCCCTACACATCAAATCTACATGTTTTTTAAAAAATCTCCAGGGATGGTGACTCCACCATGTCCCCAGGCAGCCTGTCCCAGTGCTTGACCACCCTTTTGGTGAAAGAATTTTTCCTAATATCCCACCTAAACCTCCCCTGGAGTTCCCCAAGGAAACTTGAGGCCATTTCCTCTTGCCTAGGCAGCATGTCCTCACTGAATATTCCTGCAGAATCATAGTTCAGAAATGTTTTGTTAGATAATTTGCCATCAACTGAGATAGTTTTTAGATTGATTTTGCTGTTACTGAACTGCAACGTATCAAATTGACTAATCATATCAATAGTCAACATTCAATATACACAACACAAAGAAATCTATTGGCATTCTGCTATGCCAGCAGAAAGGAATTGTGACGGCCCTTTTGTCACTCAACATGTAAAATCCCCGTAGGACACTACTTGTAAGAGAGTTATACATAGTCATTCCGGATTATTATGTGTATGTACACACATACACACAAACTCGCCGCAAGAGCTATTTCTACATAAAATCCCCATTCAAAAGATAAATGTCATATTAGGCCAGAAGCATTGTGTATTCTCTGCTTACACTTGGAGCTGAAACTATCTGAAGCAAATTAAAGGGACTGAAAATAACATTTGTTTCCATGTTCGCTTAATTTCAAATGTTATCTTAGAGCCCACACCAGCATTAATGCTTCTTACAAAATCATCAAATACTTGATTTCTAATTAAGTCCTTTTCATCCCAAAGCTGGATTTGTCTTCCTCATCTTTAATTATGTTTCCATCTAGATTATTCAATAACAAATGCAAAGATTTGCATTTTTACATTATATAGAAATCACATTGTAAATATTTATCAGGCAGCTCCCTCTCTCCTTTGCTGCTCACAGATCCATGAAGCCTGCCTTATAGGAAAGAGGGAGCACGCCCACACCAGCGCTCCACGTCCTTCCAGGTATAGCTCTGGAAACACAAGACTGCTTATTGGGATTGCATTGCCTTCAATAATTTGGTACCCCCTTCCCCTCAGCTTCTTCTCATCGCTCCTGCAGGCACAAAACATGCCTGAGGAAAGTCACGGATATCTGCACAAGCACAGGTGTGGGGACCTGTAAACATACGAAAGCTGCAGATAGATTTTGTTCTACTTTTAGAAGCAAATCTTAATAGACCCCTGAGCAAAATGAGTGGAGCTTTGAAGGTATCACACGGCGGGAGGAAGGAGAGCTGAGCAACCAGGCTTTTGGTGGCAAATCTAGTTCAAGACTCGGTCTTTTCCCAACTGGATATTTCTTTCCCATCCTCCTACCTTTGTATTACATAAAGTCTGCTCTTATTTCTGAATCCAAAACTAAAAGGTTTATTTTTCCTACAACTGCTCTACTAATCCATTCCAGACAATCAAAAGTAGTAGTAACAATTCTTCATTTGACCTTCCAAAGCAAAATGACATTTCTCTGGCACAGACATCAGTATTTTGCTAGAGAGAGGTTTAGTTTGCAAATATGTAACATGTTATTGTCATTAAGAACATTAATACATTTATCACAATTAACGTCTCTGAGATTCTTTGCAACATTGAGCCACAGATTCATAAGTGGCGAATCAAGTCACGCTTTCTATTTGGCACTGAAGCTCATTCTGCCAATCATCACAAATTACATTAGCTGGTGGACTGTCCACCTAAACAAGCTACACCGTCCTGCTAATACTGCCTGCTTACTGCAAGAGGTAACAACCTATTTTATAGCCCCAGCTTGTACCGTGTACTACCTTAACACTCATCTGTTTAAAGCTGCACAGGATTACTGGTGCATGTTTGAACAACTCCTGTTAGTAGTTTAATATTTACTCTTGGTAACAAACCAGCCATAGAGAAAACCAAGGGAAGTAACATTTAGCTTGAGCGAGGGCAAAACAACAGGACTTAGCATTACTGATCATTACAAAATCACGCTTACAGTTCCTATTGTACTTTTTGGAAGAATATTGTTTTTCTCAACACGTCCTTCCTGCCAGAGCTGTCCTGTGCTCAGTCTCAGACAAGGTAAGAATTCTGTTTGGAAAGTTGGACCTATTTTTGGTTACTCAAATAGGGAACCCTACTTTTATAAATGTTTTGTGGGTTGGTTTTTTTACTGCGTTAGAGTGTACTCTCATTTATTTTAAGCAGGGCATAAAGGCAGGATTGGCGTGTAGTGCTGAAGCAGATGGAACTGAGGAACAGAACAGGAAAGATTCTACAGGAAGAAAAAACACCCAGAATTAGGGGGAAAGCGTTAGATGAGGGCTATCATTTCAGCCAAGAGGGATAACTTGCAGAGGCAGGACTGTTTACTGTACCTACACTGTACTCAAAGTAAGACAGATTTGCAGTTTGACACAGCAGGAGGGTGCGAGCAGGGGCTTACTGCAAGGATGTAGAAGCAGAAGGGGAGGTAGGAAATAATAGAAAGAGAGAAAAAATAGGGGGTGGGGGAATGCACAAGTGCTGTGGTGAAGGAAAAGGCGTCGCTTTCTATCAGTGCAGAGAAATGTCCCAAAGACCAGCAACCTGGCCTCCCTCCCAGGTGCATCAGCCTCAGTCAGTTATTAGGGCTGAGCCTGGGAGTGCCCAAGGGAAGCCAGGCTCAGGGGTGGGCACCGATGCCCACTTTAGTAAGAACTAAAAAGCTCCATGTTTTGTATCATTATGCACAAGTCTGCATCAGAGCAGCAATTACAGCTCTGGATGGCACTAAGGAGCAGAGTACCACAGCCACGGTTTGACTGGATAACCGAAGGAGTCCGTGGTGGGGATAGGAGGAGAGCAAACCTTCCCTTCAGTTTGTGCACTCTCTGGCACGGGCTTTGGGCAGGAAGACATTGGTGATGGCACCTGGCTTTCCCTTCTACCCCTGCCCATTTTTATACCAGTGTTTTAACTACAGTATGTGGCAAAATCCTTTGAGACAAGATGTAGGAAGAAACACCAAATTCTTATGCAATACACAGAATTATTTCCAGCCTCCAAAATGAACGAAATGAACACTTATACAATTCACTACAAATGGGGACAATCTGCCTACAAGCCAGAGGGTCCAAGCCCCGTCAGAATGTTTAGGGTGGAGATATCACTATCACAAGTCCTCTCTATCAAATCTTGTAGGCGCTATTTTTATTGAAGGCACGTTTCTTTTGGAAATGCCTTACTGAAAATTATGTCAGGCAGGATGATGTATGACTTTCCATCAGTGGGAGGAAAAAAAAAAAAAAAAAGGATGAATTAACAGACTGAAAGAATCTCTTCAATCTTGCATGTTAAATTTCACATTTTTATTTTTACTTTTTAAAAAAAATTATTGATGACAATGCAAAAAATCCCAATGCTCAGCCCCCAGATACAGGCCCTGGAGGGCTGGGCTCTGTCTGCATTAAGTCAAGAGAAGGTTTAAGCTGCCCTGATGGAGCCTAGGTTTTACCCTAGGCGTTCATCTTGCTGCTAAATAGCACTGCATTGCAGTATACAAAGCCAAGACCACTTTAGCTAAAGGTGACTAGATTTATAAATATATGATGTTAGAAAACATTCAGGACATTTTCTTCCTAAGCCATAAGGGTGACAACTCCTGGTAGAGTAAATCAAGTATGAAAACATATGACATCGCCCAAAACACTTTTTTAGAAAACTCCAAGTTTCTAAACTCTCAGGCTACACTGCAGTCCCAGATAAGCAGAGGTAACCAGCACTGAAACAATGGAATATACTTAATCCAAACAAGGCAGTCTTTAAAAATAACACCTATTAAAAAGCTGCTAATAGCTAAAAAGGAAAGCAACTGTTACCAAAGAGTTAAATACTCTTCAGCAAGCAGCATGTGGTAACAGTGTGGCTGTATTTTTTTCCTTTGTTCCATCTACAGAAGTTTGCAAGTTATGAAGAGAATGTTCTGAATTGTTGATTTTCTGGAGAGATACTCGCCCACGTGTTATGAATGCTTGCACATTGTAAATCTTATGATTTAATGAAAAATAGTCACTTAAATTCTGCCTGCAGTAAGTGGTTATGGATTTTAGTAGTAAAACTGCACAAAAAAGTTACTATTTCAAATTTGCAGTATAGAAAATTATATACACACAGGATAAGTGGTGGAAGCTAGCAAAGCCACATATGCAGCACTACTAAAGTATGTATATATAAAAAAACTTTTATAAAGAAATCAAACCCTTTGCATCTTTTTATTTTGCTACTCTACAAATAATCCTTTCCTCCCCAACAGCAAACTTCGTAAATGATGTGCTAAGTCTTACGAAGTAGAAAAGGTTTTTTTTATTGCAGCCCAAATTCCCCAAGCTACAAGATAAGGAATCCAGCCAGATAAGAGGCTTAATTATGAATAGAACAAGCTGCAAACGTTTCTTTGCAGCTGTCTGCATTATCTTTGATTCATTATTATGCTCCACATCCAACTATTTCATTCCAATTCCTACTTGTTATTTTACAGAATCACAGAATGTATGAGGTTGGAAGGCCCCTCTGGAGGTCACCCGGTCCAACCCCCCACCCCCCGCTCAAGCAGGGCCACCTACAGCAGTTTGCCCAGGACCATGTCCAGACGGTGTTTGAATGTCCAGGGACTGAGACTCCACAGTCTCCCTGGGCAACCTGTGGCAGTACTCGGTCACTCTCTTAGCGAAAAAAGTGTTTCTCTAATGTTCAGGCAGAACCTCCTGTCTTTCAGTTTGTGCTCATTGCATCTGTCCTGAATATTAGGGAGTGAATATCAGGTACTTACGCTGTAATTAGCTTGAAATAAATTAATTCTATTGTCAATAACATCCTTGTGAGACAAAGTAGGAATCTGGTTTTTAATGTGGATTTGGTTTATGTTGCACTTGCAGCTAATCCAGCCTGCAAAGAGAGGGGAAGACCCTGGAAATTACTTTCGGCGACAACAGCCAATGAAGAAAGGTGTCATGGTTTAACCCCAGCCAGCAACCCCCTGCCGCCCCCAGCAGGGTGGGGAGGAGAATCGGGAAAAAAGGTATAACTGGTGGGTTGAGAGAACAATTGAATAACTGAAGTAAAATAAAATATAGTAATACTAATAGTACTATTAAGCATAAGGAGAGAGAGAGAGAAGAATAACCTCCAAGAAAAACACGTGATGCACAATTCCGTTGCTTACCCCATGCTGAGCAATGCTCAGCCAGTCCCTGAGCAGCAGTCAGGCCCCTCCCAGCCAGCTCTCCCCGGTTTATATACTGAGCTTGATGTTCTATGGTATAGAATAGCTGTTTGACTATTTTGGGTCAGGCTCCTGGCTCTGCTCCCTCCCAGCTTCTTGTACCCCTCCTCTTTGGCAGAGCATGGGAAACTTGAAAAGTCCTTAATTTAGAATAAGTACTACTTAGCAACAACAAAACCACTGGTGTGTTATTAACATGATTCTCATCCTAAATCCAAAACACCAGCTAAGAAAATTAATTGTGTCCCAGCTGAAACAAGGACAAAAGGGTAGAAAAAGAACCATATGGCCACATTCAGAAAAGCATGTTTCACATGTTTGTAGCTCTAACAGGAATTTCTTAGTAGAAAGCAGTCTATTTAAGCACTCCACTCAAGCAAAACAAAATGATTATTCTACGCAATCAGCTATTACCATTCTTGTGAACACCAGAATGAACATTATTAGCAGAAAAAAAGACGTGCCCTGACAGTAGGCCTGGGCAGGAGCGAAAGGGCTGGAGGGACAAACACGTCCGCGGGCAGTGTGCCCAGCCCCGGCGCGGAACCGGGGCCGCTGTCCGCGGTGCTGAACGCGGCCCTGACTGAGAGCGGCCCCCGGGGCGGCGGGGGACTCCGGCCTGTCTCCTCCGAAGCTATAGCAGAGTGGGAGCTGGCTGCTGAGGGATTACATCCTCCTGACAAGTAGTGTCAAATCACAGCGAAAGTCGCTTCTGCTCAGAGCAGAACAAATTAATTTTGTTTTCATGCCAATGTTTCAGATTAAAGTAAAAAAAGAAAATGTATATATCAGGAGCCCACAGCAATGCTTTAAGAACTCTGGATGCAGGTGTGTCTCACACCAGCTTTTGCTTGTCTGTTGAGGATTATCAGGTTTTCTGTGGCTTTCACAGATAATGTCTTTGTGACTGAACTATTTTAAAAGATACAATGATGTCATCACGAAAACAGGTCACAATCACATCTGCATGCTAGCGAGACATATCTGCATCATCTTTTTTTCTTACTTAGACACAGTTGTTAATTTTTTGGGGAAAAAAATCCAGAAACTCAGCTACATGCCACATAGGAAGGTAAGTTTTGGCACCTTTCTACACAATAACAAGAAATAAAGTGTTTATAAGGAAGAACATTGTTCTCAAACCCTATTTTTTTTATTAAAAATAAAAATGGTAAAAGGAAACAAAAGCAACTAAAGATGGTACAGATACTGCTTGTGTGCTGCTAATACAATAATCTGACAAGTGAATGACAACAGATCTTTTCCAACTGTTCAGAAACTAACTGTACTACACACATGCAGCTGGCAAATCCTTTCTTTGCTAGCCTACAAAGCAGTAGCCAAACAAGAGAAGCTGGTTTCCCATCTCATCTCTCAAGCTATGTCCTTTCTCTGTCATTCTGCCCATTATATCAATTTTCTACTAGGAGGCAGGCCCAAGGGAACATTGTATACTATAACAGAAACATTTTGAGATAGCCTCATCACTTTTTTTCCCCAATGTCAGGGATGATTTACCTGTTTGTAAACAGAAAGCATGACTCATTATCTGATAATCTGATCTACCTGAAAGGTTCTTGGATTAAAAAGGTTGTAAGCACTCTGGCAGGAGCCTAGTGAACTAACAGTGCTTTCACTCAGCACACATACATGTCCTAAGACCTGGATAGTGGCAGCCTTTGAAAGTCTGTCTAGGATTGGCCAGTGTATGACAAAGAAGAAAGGCAAATGAAAAGAAAGGGGGATCATTTCCTGTTTCATGTGGGACATCACTAATATGTAACTGCTATAAATTCTGGGTGAAATCAGTAGAGTCAAATCCACGTAAGAGCAGTGCAGGAGAGTAGACAGTCTGGCCTGACATTTTAAAAGAAAATTTAAAACATGAGATGAAATCTTGTTGTGAATGTTCACAGATCATAATACTCTTAAGTTTACCTTCAAAATACTAGAGTGAAATTCTGGACTTCATCAACTCTACAATGTATGTAATACTTCAGGGTTAGCAGGTTAGCATCATTTTTTTTTTCTGGTTGTGAATTTCTGGTTGGTGCACTGCTTTATTCCTTCCTTCTACATATCTGATAGGGGATTTTTATTGCTTTCTATTGTGCCCTGTTTTATTCTGTGCCTTCTGTTATTTCTCAGTCATGGCTGTTTTAACAGAAATATGTGTTGAGTGGATGCTAACCTCAAAGAAGAGTATTTTCAGTGACAAATATTCAGATCAAATTGAGTGTATTTTATTAGGCATTGAAGTATGTCTAAAAATGAGAAGAATTTTCCAAGAGATGCATATGTTACTCCCCAAGTAATTTTCCAGAACAGTAATCATTCATCTTGCCATTTCAGTCACTGCATCCCAGAAAAGGCTTACTAATCTTTCTGTTTTTCTTAAACTATATTATCTGCAAATATTTTTATTTTAAAAGTTTAGTAACAGAGCAACTGATTTCCAGCTACCTAGAACCATTCAGGTTACTTGTGATCAGTCATTATGAGTTTGAATTAAATTATCCGTTTTCCTCAGTTGCCATTCTGACCAACCCTTAAACCAGAAGAAGGACGACAAAGGTGGTGCTGGTCACAAAGAAATTAATTGTGGACTTGTTTACCGCCTGGTACCCTTAAGCCAGCTAATGAAAGGACATGCACAACTGTAATGAAATGCTATTGAGATGAGATGCTGAGGCTTCAAGGGCAGAAGGTATATAAATAAAGCGTGAAGAGTCTTTTCCCTTTAGTACCCACAAGGATTCAATGTCTCACATTCCAGAAGAAACTGTTCCTCTGCCATAAAATCAAGACAAAACTTCACACAGGAGAGATGCTGTAAATTATCAAGACCTGCAGGCAGCAGCAAAAATAAGGAATTGTTTCAATTGTGGGGTGCTTTTTGTCTCCTTAATCTAGTAGTTACTTCTCTACGTGACAAGTTTCTCATCAGTATTTCGTTTTGAGCGCAACAGTTTTCTGCAGTCATGAAGGCAGCTAGCTGAGGCAAAACAAGTTCAGTCAACTCAAAGGTATCCTTATTAATGATTTATCAAGCTTCTGAATGTTAGAATCACACAATCAGGTTGTCTCTCTGAACAGAAATATGGTAACCACAGCCAGCAGAGCTAAGCCACAGCTTTCTGAAGACATAGAAGACATGCGTGATCTTCAGGAAGTCGAGGAGAGCTCACATCACCCTCTATCAATGAACCAGTACTGACCGGCTGCACAGCCAGTGTGAGACACTGGCCAGAGGCAAAGCCCATTTGCCTAGCTATCCCCATCTCATGGGAACCAAATGGCTTGTAAAAAAGTCGCATGCAAACTGCTAACCATGAAAGTTGTGGTACGGCTGACCAGAACACATCCCTCTGCTGTCAAGCAGAGTAACAACTGTTCCTGGTTCCTCCTCTTCTCACTTCTTTAAAGTTACTCTAAAATTGTTGCTTTGTGTTTCTGTAGTTATTTTATTGGCTAGGACAACAAGAAAATGTCCTATTTGATGAATTCACAAAGTTTTAATGATTACAAATGAGTAGGTGTCTGCATATTGGGAACACACAGCTCCCCTGCCCTACACCCAGCAGGGCTCAGGCCATCACCGCTGACTTGTCCCAGGACTAGTGCTCGTGCTGGTGCCCTGCACACAAGCTGTGCACGTGCTGACAAAAGGCCCCACCTTTGCTTCAGGGCATTTTTTACTTTGTATGGGTTTTTCTACTGGATATCAGTTTCCCATGGGTTTAATTACTTATTCTACTTCTTGTTTGCACATTTTGTCCAATTTTTTTTAAAACAGGAAAGTTTCAAGGGCAAGAGAGGATAAATGCTTTTGAAACTGACTTCTCTCAGTCCTAGTAATTCCTCATCTTCTCTTACAAATGCCTCGGGAGGTTTGTAGTAATAGTGGAAACTAGCTCAAAGATCTTCTCTTTCAACTGCAAATGACCAAATGTAATTATTGACTCTCCAGCTGCAGACCTGCACATGCTGATACTCTCTGTAGTGCCTCAATAGTCTGAATAAACCTTGGCTTTAGGTATTACTCATCCAGCTCAGAGTTTCAAAATTCTACCTCACCACAGCTGCTGGTCCCATGTACTGTTATAAATAGACATTTGGTGTGCACGGTTTCAATACCCATCCTGCTGCAGTGACATGCATTTGTTAGCTCACTGGCTCTCATTTATTTCTGGGGCATGAGATCTGTTCTGTTTTTCATTATTCAAGTAGTCAACTACTTCTTTGCCTCCAGGAGTGCTTAAGATCCAGACGAGGATCCAGCAAAGCTGAACACTGGGAGGCTTGTGCTGAGAAAGGAAATTGAAAACCAGGATTAGATTTCAGCTGAATTAAGTGGCTGTGTTGTGACAGTGGTTTCTCAAAATACTTCATAAATCTCTCTCTCCCATCTGCATCAATGCTTATTGCTAACATATTTTGACACGCTGGTTGCTTTCTACCTCTTCGAAAAAGAAATGGGAAAACCCCTGAAGAGTCCAAATTTCAAGCTTTCTCCCTCCTCCAAATTTTTCAGAGGAAGATTGCCAGACAGCAAGAGAAATTTGGGAGACTCCATATTGCTCAGCACAGCATACTGCTATACAAAGACTAGCAACAGGCATATTAGGGCAACAGCAGCACTGCTAATGCAAAAGAAATGGCATGATAATTAATTTGCACCATTTTGCAAAGATGTAGTTCTGGAACGTCGGCCAAACTGAGGACATTTAAGGCAAACGGGCGAGATGGCGCGTTTGACTGCTTGGTTATTCCCCAACTTCCAGCTTGGGTCTTGTAAACACAAAACTTCCAGAGAGTGTAAAATTACAGAGGGGTCCAACAGTGGTTTCTCTGCTCAGGTGTTTTTTTTCTCCTTCTTTACATTTACCTTATACTTGAGCAGAAAATGTGGCTCAGTCCAAATGGTGCATTTAATTCTGCCCAAGTGTCTATTTGGTTAAGACAATTACTCTCCCATTCACATGTCAACAGTTCAAGGTTAATTGTCCCTGCTTTGTTCTGGCCTTATCCCTGTCCTGCCCTGAACCTGACAGTATGAATTCCAAAATAAAATTATGTGACATTTGCCATCAGGAAAGCACATGTATATCAGACAGAAACAGCCTTGCTACTGCATTAGATCAGAGACTACCTTCAGCATAGGTGCCCAGGGAGTCGCAAGGATGAGCCAGCGCAGCTCCGCGAGGCACACCCACTGGTGGCATTTCTGCCCACACACATGCCTGCCCCCACGTGCTGCAGAAGCTGAGACCATGACCCACACAGGGCCAGCGCTGTTTTACTTCACCAGAAGCAATCAGGAAACAAAACTACCGCAAACAGTGCTGCTGCCTTTTTGCTTTGTGGCACCAGCTGTTCTCAGACCGTACCCACGTAGTGCCGTGCCACGAGATCTCACACCTTCAACCACCTCCCTCCCTCCCAGGGCACCTGCTGAGCTCCCACACTAAAGGCTTCTCCCTCCTCACCTCCTTCATCTGCTCTCTGCTTTCGTTATGCCCCACAGAACTCTCTGATGCAAACAGAAAAACATCTGAAATTAGTAGGTCTGGGTTTAAGTAGATTGTGGGGACCTTGAAAAGTACATTGATGTTTGCCTGGAGTCCCAGTGCTTCAGCCCAGAACTGAGAACCATCCTGCACATAGGAGCGTGGGTCCACCACAGCCTCAGGTATTGCAGCAGTCAAGGACACATTAAATTGACAGGCATTCCTTTGCCTTCAGAAATGTTCCCTGCTTTCTCAAAGGTTATCGACAGGCTTGGCACTAGAAACGTGTAAGAAAATATTCCCATCTTCTTTTGTGTGAACCAAGGAGGATGCAGAAGCGAGATGAGCAGGTGTTGTGTTAATACAAACTAAGCAGCAATTCTAGTGGCTGAGCTTCATTTTCCCACAAATACACAACTCCCAGACATACTCATTTTACCCTGAAAGACCTGAAAGCATTGAAAATGCATCATTTTCCAAATTAGGTTACGGCTGGAGAACCTCTGAGAGCATCCAGGAGCCTCCCTGCGCAGGGTACGAGGGGCCTCTTGTGGTGGCCGAGCGGCTGGCTCAGCACTCCGGCACAGCACCGGGCTCCAACAAATGCCAGCGGCAGATAAAAATTTATATCCAAATTTATCTCTCTCATTAGAGGAACCTAAGCCATTTCATACGTAAGATATTAGTGTATAACCCAATATTGCAACCTAGTTTACCATCCTGGTCTCCAGCTATGAGAGACAAGGCATCTAAAAATAAAACAGTGCACTCCCAGTAATATTTTATTACATGCTGTCAAATCTAATGCAGGCTGCCTAAGTACGGTGTCACAAAAATAATAGCTGCTGGAAACAGCTCACCTAGCTTCAGTTTGAGCCTGGTTCAATGGAGGAAAGAGTCAAAGTGTCCCTGTAAAATCAAGACCAGAATTCTTAGCCCAGAAATTCTCTGTTGGATCTGTGAGCCTGCCTCATGATTTTCGTGAGGTGCCATCGCTCCAACTTTGCAATGAAGGCAGAGTTAAACTAACAGCCACCGCTTCCTCACACAGAGGCTGCACCTACTTCAAGAACCCCACTAGCAATGATTTCTAGATTTTTGCAGTGAATTCAGAAGCCACCAAATGCTGTCCTGTGGCTGGTGACAGAGCTTGCTGTAGCTGACCAGCCTACGCGCCCAGCAAGGGTCCAAACCGCCTGCTCACACCTCGGCCGCCCCAGGGGAGACATCCTACTTGTATTTATCAGGTCTAACACACACCGTGGCAACTTCTGTCTCCTGTATTTTCTTTAAACAACTGAATTATGTCATGCACTCTAGTCTACAGTTGCCTCAAATCTGATGCATTCTCTCACAAAGCTGAAAACAATATTTATAGGCTCTATAACTGTCTGCTGCTTTATCGACCTAAAAGATCCCACTCCAGAGACAGTCACAGAGCCACTTCTTTTCAAATAATGGGCTCTAGATTTGGGTTTCTAGTTTAGAGTCGCTGTAAAAAGAGTATGGCCTCCAGCCTCTAGTCACCAGTCTGCAAGGTGGCATGAATATTTGTTCCAAAATAAAATTTATTTTTTAATCACTAGATCAACTTCTCTAAGTCTCTTTTAGAAAAAAAAAACCACCTAGAAACCACATCTATTTGTAGGAAAAGCACCACAGTTTTTTTGGGGGGAAGACAAAGTACTAAACGCAAAGATCCCTGTTTTCTGCAGAACGCTCTGCCATTTGGTTTCCTTTTTCCCATCGAGAGCACTGCTAACCCCTGCTGAGGTCCAGGTCTAACACGCACAGTCACATGCTCAGCTGTACCTACAAGGGGCACATCTACTCGCAGGTTCATTTGAGACACTTCTACTCCCCTAAAAGTCCATCTTCCATGATTAGCCCATAACTTAACTTTCATTTATCCAAAGTCCTAGAAAGGAACCCTACAAAAAGCATCACATATGAAAATGAGCCCACCGGCTCCGCTCACCGGTGTGCTGCTGTCGGAGAAGGTGTTCATGCTGATGGACCTGCTCATCTTGTCAGAGGAGAGGGATGGCGGGGAGGGGCTGCGCTTGTCCAGCTGCTCCTGGTGTGACAGATCCTGGCGCTGCAGGTACTCACGCCATGCTCGCTGGATGCTGAGGCAAACACCAAGGCACAGGGTTGGGGAGGAATGCAGCAACAGAAATTATTTAAAATATATATTCTTGACTGAAGAGGTGGGGGTTAGTGGTTTTCTCTTTTTTTGTGCACTTTGTTTTCCAACTTGGATAATGATCACACACAACTCTAGGTCTTATATTAGTCACTACTAGTATAACTGGAGGTGTGGTAAACTAAGGTTAAGCAGAAGCAATTCTTGATTTCAGATCCCTAAGCCTACAGAAGTGATTTAAATTTGAGACTGTTCAGAACCCTGCAATTGTCTTACTTCTTGCAAACAAAATTAAAATATGCATTTATCTGCTTAAAAGAATAACAGCCTTCAACATCTTATATTTATACCAGCTTTCAGACTGGAATGCAGATATGGTTGGAAGTTCAGAGCCAGACCACTATCCTTCAAAATCTCCTCTGTCTTCAGTAGCTGGGGACTGAAAGCCTCCTCCAAAGCAACGCGTGGGGATTGCAGCGGGAGCTCTGCTGCCAAACTCTAAACTTTGACCAGGTTTCTAAAATGTGATGCAAAATTCTGTAGAGACATTCCATTTTCTGTGCTGGCCCACGGCTGGGGAGCTGGCAGCCAGGGCGGCTCTCAGCAGGTGGCAGTGCCGGCCCGCCTGCGCCTTGCCGAAGGTGCCAGGGAGACCAGTGAGAGATGCTGGGAATTAAAACTTGACGATAGCAATGGCATTGACACAAAGTATGTGGGTGTTCGCACACAGGATGATCTGCGAACTCTGCAGAAAGGTGGAGCTAAATCCTGACCAGAGACTCGGCAGCAGTGCTGCAGTGCAATGAGCTAGAAAGAGCTCCTTTCAGGATTTTTAACCAGTTGAGTTTATTCCCTGGGATATCAAGTCAAGTCAGTAAAACCTTCAGCACACTGTTAATCAGGTAGAGTACCCCAACCTTTGCTGAAGTTGTTCTCAGACTACCAGGTGGTGCAAAGCTCTTGTGCTTGTGTCCTCTACCCTCCCTGCTCCCAAAGGGCCGGCAGGCTCAGCACCCAGCCTGGCTGCTGAGGGGCTCCCCAGGAGGGGTCCCATGCCCAAACCCCTCTTGGCCCTGCTCCCACTCAGGGTGCCTGTACCCCGCAGCAGTGCAGACAGCAGTTCTCCTTCCCGAAGGAACCTCACTATCTGCTTTGTAGTTCAAACCAAAGGGTACAACCTTCATGGATTTACTTTGCCCTAGGAATATCTTTTCTTTTTTTATGTCGCCTTTTTAGCAGTTAAGATGTCATTTGTGCTCCCATCTCCTTAAGCCAGAAGAACATTTAGCACGCAGACACCGCTGAAAAGGCATTTGATTGCACACTGGTATGTCCAGCCTCTTGACTTCACAGGAGGAGGACGAAGCTCAATGCCAGGACACCTACAACGTCTCACTGACAGCCTACAGCGCTGGGAACTCCAGAGAGGGGGAAGTGCCTCTTGGTGAGTAATTGTTCCTGGTCAGAGAACAACGTTCCCAACACACAGGGCATTTTTAACATCTCGGGGTTGAGGGCATCAAATATATGTATTTTGTCATTTTTTAGAAGAATAACAGATTAGAAACAAACCCACATCTATGACAGCCTCACCAGGATAGAGCACTTCAGAGCCAGTCAGGCAGGTTAAGACCTGTGGTGTTTTCACACAACAGCTTTAAAATGGTCTGAAATACCTACCAAAGCTCCCCAATGCAAGTGCCACTGGAGGAGCTTTCAGTAAATGCATTTCAATTTAAAAATTCCCACATCTTCACACCTCAAGCATTTACACTTTGCATTGTTTCAGTTTCAAGCTTTACAGCATAATACGGACAAGTAGCATGTACGTATTTATATTTACACGTACTTTCTATTTTTAATCTTGAGAATATACCATGGTTAAGTCATAACTACCCTTCTAGAAATTTCTCTGAAAATTTATTCTTTCATCTGGCTTATATTTGCATGACTAAAAGACACTGGCTGGATTTTAATTTGAAGCTTCATGTTCTTTTAATATTTTAATATAGCATTAATATTTTAATATCCTGTATAGTGAGTTAGCTGTAGCTTTTCAACTGAAATTCAGAATGTAACGTAGCGATGCATACAGCTCTGTGTAAAGCTGTGCCTGACATTGCAAAATTTTTCCATGAAGTAATTGAAGGCTTCAGCATAAAGCTGATCATTTTTTTTGATGCAAGTGGAGCCACGTTAAACTTTTGCTGTCTGCTGGGAAGTCCAGGGGCACCGTGTCAGCGCAGTTAGTGACTGCTGAAAACAGCTAATGCCTGCACCAGGGCTGGGGGAGTCCTCTGCCCCGACAGACATGCAGTAAGTTGTAAGTTACATTCCCAGTGTTACCACGTGTCCCGATACAGCACGGTCAAAAGCTTTAAAATAGCTGACCTCATGATAAACTATACAGCAGGTGGGAAATGTATTACAAAGGCTGAAAATATTGCATTTGGAAGCTGGGGAGCTCATTACCAGAACAGTGATACTCGTCTCTTCCTTCCAGGTGGTGCAGCTAGGTGTCATGCAAGTACCTTGGCTGAGGGCTGGCAACTGCCTCCCTTCCCAGTAAGAACCAGCTTTCCAAGTGCCACCCAGCTGTGCCGCACCTCCCAGCCCAGGAGCCCCGTGCCCCTCAGACTCGCACCTCCATCCTCACCCAAAGCCCCGGCTGCTCCTGCAGAGCCCCCCGGGAGCTGCACCCAGCTTCGTGTTAAATGTGAAAAATACCACCGAGGAGTTCTGCTTGCTCTGTGCTACACTTCCCCCTCCCTGTACATATGAAAAATCTAGTGGATTCTCAAATATTCTTTAGTTGCACAGAGAAAACTACAAAACTAGTGCAACACTGAAGTTTAACATTTGAAACTCAAAGAGAATCTTCATGTGCTTAAAAAAGTGTTCAGTTAACTTGCTAAATCGAGGCTTTTTTATATTTAAAGTTAGACAGAAATCCACAATGGATACAGTTTGGGTTCTGTGGTTCAGGAATCAGAAAAACTCAACTGTGTTTGAAGGCAGAAACGACATTCTTTGTTACTTACATTTTCACTTTTGATTCCAAAGGCTGTAAATTGATATGATATTTTTTGATATTATTTTCTTCATCCATGGCAAGCTGATGGCTATGGAAAAGGAAAGAAAATGGGTTTAATGCGTCTCAGCATGACATTTTTGCAATCATCGTGAATTAATTCTGAATTTTTGACAAGAACATACAAGAGCCGATTATTATAAGGTGGTGCTGTCTTTGGAGGAAGGCATCTGGGTCCCTGTGTCCGGCTCCATTTGACTGTTAACAAAAAGTATGAATTTAGATCTAGTTTCCAGATCAGAGCTTGCCTGAGTTCTTGCACTAAACCTTCCAGATGCCACAGCTCCACAGACAGGCACACCCAGCAAAGAAGCCGCTGCAAATAAAAAAACCACTGGCAAATATAATAGATATTCTTGCTAAATTAACTTTCATCCCTGGGGCTACGTTTGAAAAGCTGGAGAGTAAAATGAAAAGTAACAATGGTAATGCTGGTAGCAAATGAATTACATCAGCAGAAGCCATACAGGAATATGAAGAAAAAATTCTTTGTAATAAATGATGACCAAGGAATTGGTGCTGCAAACGGATTGCTTTCAGAAAGCAATTTTAAAATGTTAGAAGATAAAAATCAAACATCTTGGGACACTGCTTTGGATGGGACTAGCAGCATGAATGAAAGGTCTTCACATGAAAATTTGTAAGATTAGGCCCCAACCTGTGGAGTTATTTTGAGACTTTACTGGACACTTAATTACATCATTCAATCAGCAGCAGTTTTCAGAAATTATCCTCCTGTAACTAAAAATAAGAATTGTTTATGGGAGAGATGCAAAGACTTGGATAGTTAGTATATTACCAAGTGAAAAACATAGTTGACAACAGAGACTGTCCCTCAGAAAGGGCTTGTTGCCTTATCAAAGCCATTTCCCTTTATCACGTGTGAGGTACTGCAGAAATCACACACTTACCTTTGAAGCAAGTCTGTGCCATCGTTGACCTGTTCCAATGTGTGCTGAAGCCTTTTGAGTTCTTCCTACAAGGAGAGAAAAAACATTTCAATGTGCTAATGGGAAGCCCTTGGTTGACATTGGAGATTCCTGCTCGACCTCCAACGTTGTGAACCAACCGTGAAACAAAACGGCCCCTCAGGTAATGTCTATGGGATTGATTTCAAATTTAGATACCCAAAATAACTACAAAGAAACCAATATATTTATCAATATGTCCAGCACACACTTGAAAGAAAATATCAGGCCTACAAAAAATAACAGGTAGAGCAAAAGAGAAAAGTATTCTTTCCTGTCTTAGGTGTGTGGATGCCTTGATTCAAGAGGAGATGGTCTTGGTAAGAGGCAAGTGAGTGTCAGCTCATCTTTTCAGGCACTTCTCTTTGTTCTGCAATCAAACAGTGTTCAGTCTCATAATTAAGAGAGTAACTAGTTGAGATTTGCAGCCTGACGCCTTTACTGGGGTATTTGCATTAGCTCCTCCTTCAATAGCAGAGATGTCACAAATTTAACTGTAGATGCTTAGCTGGGGTTCCCTGCATCCATGCTACTGCCCCAGGAAAAATCTACCTGTGATGTTCAGCACAGAGATTTGACTTAAAAACCTAAATAGTATCTGGGTGGCAGGGTTTTATTGTTTGGAAGGGGTGGGAGTTGAGGGGTGGAGGAGAATTCAATGAAGTGCGTGCTTCAGGGGATGCAATTAGCAGGCTGAGCTTTCCATCCCCTCACAGGGCACAGTAGCACGGAGTGCCCTGGCATTGCTGGGGCATGCATGCACAGAGCACACATGCCCATTCTCCTTAAAAGCTGGGTGATGAGCAAACACTGAACCCTCGGGAGCGCATCCCTACGATGCAATGCAAAGAGCATCACCCCGAGATGCAGGGATGCGCCTGCAGGTTTGTGTTTAAACATCAACTGTTTGATAATAAAAATAATAAAATAATAAAAGAAGCACCGGAATATGAGAAGTCTATGCAAAACACGAAGATGTTAACTCATGACTTCTTTCAGCTCATTAAGTTGGGAATCAAATGCAAAAGCAAAAGCTGCTGAAAGTTAGGAAGGAGGGTAATTTACTTCACACCTACCTTGTGTACAGACACAGGGTTCCTGGGAAGGCTAAGAACATTAAAAAAGCAAAACAAGGATATTTGCATCATGTATATCTTATCTGACCTGGAGATGAATCAAAGGGTTTTTTTTCCAAGAAGACTGCTGCAATCTCCAGGAGCACAACAGATCAGCCACCTCTACTTTCTGCTTTCCCAATTAAAGCTGATTATGTGAAACAGAAATTTCATGTGATGCTTTTTAATCCTAATCAAGATTCTACCCTATTCAACCTGAAATAAGATCACAGTTGGTAGCTGGTTTACTCCTAACACAGCTTTCATTTCCTCCCAGCCTTGGAAGGCCTATTACTGCAAAATGCGTTTTATACACAGACTAGATTTGTCATGACGACAAGTTAAACGATTCCCCAGTCTTTGCCCCTCTAATTGTAGCACCATTTTGTGGACATGCTGCACTTGATAAGCCACTGCACGTCATTTGGGAGGACTGGCTGCTGTCTACGGCTCATCAGCCATTGGAAACGATCCAGCCGTGAAACTTTGTTTTATTTTTGCCTTCCTTTTTTTACACTGGCTCTGAGGAACATCCTCTTCTGGCATATTAAAAGCGAGCAACTTTCAAAATTGTTTTCCTTGAAGCACAGTTCAGTTCAGAAGATAACCTTCTCTTCTCCCATATTATTCCGCTGGTCATTTTTTCAGTGTACCCCAGAGCTATGTACGGTAATTTAGAATGTGAAAACAATTTGCAATTGACTTTATATATAGCTCTGGGTGACAAAACCTGCATGACTTAAATAAATCATTTCTTGTGTTTGACATCATTTTCTATTAACCTCAGGGTGAAGACTGAACAAAAAAAAAGTAAAACACAAAATTGGTTGTGACATTTTTGACTATTCAGTCTTTCAATTAAACATCACCGGACGGTCTTTATAAAAGCCATAATATAAGGGAAGTACAGAAGGGGCATAGCAATGTTTGCATAATTGGGAAGAGAAGGAGACATAAAATCTATACTAATTTCAGTTTTGCGTCATTAACCATGAAGTATTGATTATTGCTCCTTGCAACAAAATTTATGAAGCTAGCTATGCTGCTGCGCCCACAGAAAGCGATTCGGATGCTCTGGCCTCAGCCCCCGGCATGGTAACTGATGGGTGGCAGTGACAGCCAGGATGCTGCTCTTCCAACCCACAGCCTTAGGAGATGCATCTCCCAGATTACACCAGGAGTGACCCAGCTGCAAACTCAAACTTCAGAAAATTAAATTGGAAGAGATCCATACTTCTGTTGGGATACACAATGAATTACAGTGCCTCTATGGACCTGGGTATAATGTAAACATATCGTAAAATTTACTGCAGTTCTTGTTTTCCTACTTGAGTTGAATACAGACGTTAATAGCAGTTGGGTGGCTACAGACACATATAGATACCTAAGGAACACAAAGCAATGGAAGTCAGACATGCAAGACTGGTGTTAAAAGCAAACCGAAGTGTCTTTTTCTGGTCTTCAACATGTACACTCTGTTATGCATTAATTATTTTTCGGCCTTTAGATCTGTACTTTTAGGAAATCAGGCTATCGCAACATCTTCATTATTGCCAGGAAAGCCTGTAACCCTGTGGGACAGAAAAGACCAAGGGGCTCAAGACTTGCCAGGGGGAAGCCTGTGTAAAAGAGCTGTCTGAAGCTGCACTGAGCTGGCTCCCAAAGCAGTCTGCACATCAAAAAAGCGCCTGGTTTAGCTTTGCTGTCAGTATTTAGTTAAAGCAATAAGATTCCAGGTCCCTCTGCCTTTTTCCCTGCAAATTGGCTGTGTTTGGCTCCATGCAGCCCAAGGACACGTGCACGTCCAGTGTGATGATTTAGCAACCTCATTCAGCTGTCTTCAGCAGTTTTCAGGGTCTTTTTTTTAATGGAGGGACCCAGAGGTTGCTGTAGACTTTGGTCCTCGTTTGGGCTTGGACTGAAATGTCACCTCTCATTTGACCGGCCGTGGAGATGACGGCAGCTGGCAGATACAGGGGCATCGAGGCAGGCTCAGATGCAGAGGAGCAGAAACCTAAAGCAATCTAAACACACTGGTCCCTTAATTCCCTTTGAGGAAGTCCATTTTAAAGAACAGTTATTAGTACATATTCTATATGTTAAATCATACCTAAATAAATATTTACTTCCAGTAGCAGGCAATGATTCTTTTTTGTTGCTATACCCAAAAGTATCTTATTCAGGTCAGTAGAGCTATTTATACCCGTGGGTTTAGACTAACACACAGAAATCAGGGCAGAGGCCACATATTAAAAATTAATTTTCAAAACCCTTTTTGGACATGCATGCTATTGTTTGAGTATCTCTGCCTAAGAGGTCTGTCATTTCCTGCTGAATGAATATACAACAGCATTTCCCAAGAGGTCAGAGAGATGGAGATGGGAAGAGAAAGCTCCAATTTCAGTGGAACTACAGCCCAAAAATAGCAGTAAAGGCGGTGGTTTTTTCCATTTTATGAGTAAGTATAGCAGTTATTAAGATGTATCAGTTTTGGGTAGTACTCTATTTCATTGATGTTCTTCCAGATTTTAATTGAAATTTTGTTGAATGGTGATTTTGTATTATGCAGGAAAACTTCCACTGATGCACGTTTCCTCCTCTCCTTACTTGCAAGTCACTTGACGCAACACCACAGTGCCCGTTTGATATCCTCCTGACACAGAAAGGCCACAGCAACTGGAGAAACCCTGCGCTGGAGCGGGACGGTTGCTCTCACCTCGGAGTGTGAGGTGCACGCCCCTCGAGTTGGGCTGGGGAGCACAGGGAGGATGCTGGAAAGGGGCTGGAGGGTCAGTGCTGCCTGAGGGCACCTGGGTGAGCAGAGCCCAGCCCAGCTGCTGCCTTGAAGGAGAGCTATGTCTCATCAGCCTGGCAGTGCTATGCGGGGAGGGAGCTAGCGCTGAGAGCTTTAATTTGGAAATATCAATAAAGATCACTGGAGCTTTCACAGCCACTCCTGCCAGCAAATGCGTTATAGCCCATCTTATCTTTCCAGAGCTGCTGCATTTAAGGACCCCATGAGTTCTTCTCCTTAGCACCAACACAGGCATGTGCAAAATCGATCATCCCTTTCCCAGCGAAGCCTCTGAAGGGGTGGCAGAGCTAGGGCAAGCACAGCTGAAGGCAGTCTGAAGCCAGAAACACTACAATGACTGCTGCTGTTAAGACCAGAAGCCGTGCAGGATCCATCTCAGATCAAAGCCACCTGATGCCACTTTCTGTTACCTATTAGGAAGCCAATTTACAGGCTTTAACATTCTCACCTCCTGCCATTTTCCAATCCTGTGGTCATCAGAGGTGGATACAAGATAATGAAGCTCTCCCTGCTGCTACTCACCTCTCCTGGTCCATCTCACGTGTCTGGGGATAGCACACGCAGCGCTAAACCACCTTTAGCACCAGCTCTGATCCATGTGTCAGTCAGGCTCCAGCACAGAAGCAGCAGCCTCAGCTGCTTTTCAAACACCCCAGCTGCTTTTGGTTACTGAAAACAGTCCATTGCCAATGATGTTCTGAGCTCTTTACACCCATGTCTAACGTTACCCGTTTATTTTAAGACTTTGTTTCCCTTTTAACAAAGAATTCCTCCCTTCCTATGGACACCTTTTGTGTCCATGAAGCATCTTGGGGTTTATTCATTTTATATTTTTTTCATTTTATTCATTTTCATCTATATTTTACCCTGTTTTCCCAGGGAAGACCATGCCCCCTGTATTAAAATGATGTAGAGTCCATGTTTCAGCCTGACAAGGCCTGTCAATCTGCACGTTAATTAAGCCTCTTAGCAGAATACAATGAGTCTAAAGAGGACAGAAAGATCGGGATCCTTTGCGGTGAAGGCTTTTACTCACTACTATTTTGGGCACCCATTCATGCCAGCCTGGAGGTGCTGCTTCCATGGGAAACCTGCTGGGTTACACGAGCAGCTCCCTAAAGCTCCTGCTGCCTCTTGGTACACACCTGGGGGGTTGTCCCCAGGCAGTATCCCAGGTGGCACCTGTGTGCCCGGTATAGGGGCACATCAGAGGCCCAAGGAGCCCCAGTTTGGGCAGACACAAGACCATCTACATTAATTCCCAGGGATGCATAATGTTCTGCATGCCATTCTGGGGGCTGGAACATAAAAGCTAATGCTGTGCCCCAAATACACTGAGCATTCTGTAAAGTTGGTAATTAAATGTCTGATGGTGGCAAATGCTTCGTATCCTGGAACAAAAAGACATGTCAGATGATAGTGGCTTTTGTATATCGGGGGTGGGAGGGGAAAGGTCCTATTTTATTTGCTCTGGCAACCCAACAGGGACCTTGAACACTTCAGCTGTGAGTGTTCAAGAAAGCTACGTTAACTGCACAAGATGAATAGCGCTACAGGGCCTCTGCGATCCACAGCTGTCAGAGCAATTTGCCAGATCACTTTACAGAAACTGTACCATCAACAGAGTTCGCTAAACCTACTTAAACAAGTTTCACATTCAGATTTAAAAACCAAATATGAGTTAGCCTCGCTGAAATGAGTTAGCTACTGCAGGGAAAGGCAGCATGGACACTCGGGTCAGATCCTGTACCCTAGCCTGCCACCGACCTCCCATGGCACCTTCGTCCTTCCACCTCCTTGCTTGTGTGCATCTTGCCCATTCGGGTCATGACATCTTCAAGGAGGGGAATGCCTTTTATTTTTTTTCTGCTTGTGCATCAGGGCTCTGATCTTGACTAGGTAAAATAGAACACATTTTTTATCTGCTAATTAAGAGCAAATAGCTTCAGGCTCTTCCATCAAATACTGCCTGTATTTGCCCTCCATGGTGCACCTTCACTGCAGGGGGGCACAGTCCCTCTGGTACAAACGTTGCTCCTAGTGAGCACAAGGTAAGCATGTGCAGGCTCAGTCCATGCGCTCATCTTTCCAAACAAGACAAATAGTCTGGTTTCAGCTGGGAGAGAGTTAATTCCCTTCTCTATAGCTGGTGCAGCGCTGTGGTTTGGGTTTGGTGTGACGGCGGTGTTGACAGCGTGCTGATGTTTCTGGTTGTTGCTGGGTGATGTTTATACTGAGTCAAGGACCTTTCAGTTTCTGGGGCCCTGCCAGTGAGAGGGCTGGGGGGCGCCAGGAGCTGGGGGGACCCGGCCGGGACAGCTGACCCCCCTGACCCCAGGGTACCCCAGACCATATGGCGTCACGCTCAGCACGTACAGCTGGGGGAGAAGGAGGAAGGGGGGACGTTGGGAGCGATGGCCTTTGCCTTCCCAGCGCCCGTTCCACGCAGAGCCCGGCTCTGCTGGGGATGTACATAAAGACCTGCCCACCCGTGGGAAGCGGCGACAGAATTCCTTGTTGTGCTTTGCTTGCGCACTCGGCCTTTAGCTATTGAACTCCTGATTCTCTCCCCCATCCCACTGTGGGGGAGCGAGTGAGCGGCTGAGCTGGGCTTGGTAGCCAGCCGGGGTTGCACCACGATACCAAAGAAGGTGTCAATCAAGACCTGAGGGCTGTGCAAGGAAAGAGCATATCACACTGAACAGAAAACGAGGCCAGAATTAGGAAACAAAGGGCAGGCATCACTGAAATGTTTCAGGCTGGAAAGAGGTTACCGCTAATTAGAGTGCCGCTGGGATGAGCGGTATCACGGCTGTTCAGCACAAACGAGCGCGAGCCAATGCTGCAGCAAGATTTCCAAGGATTTAGCTGGTAAATGGAGCACATGTGGGAACAGTAGCCATTACGCAATTAACTCCCACAGTTTATTGCTCATGTATCCATTATTCTGGATTCTTAAAAGATAGTTCACTCAATGTGCATTTTCTTAGTTTATTGAAAATCAAAGTTATGCCTGTTGAGCCCAGTTGCTACAATTTAGGTTATTCTCCAACAAGAAGGACCACAGTGCTTTCCACTGTTCTCCAGCACAGGCCAACTCGCAGGCTATTTTCAAGAAGAAGATTTCCTGTAAGTTTACTAGATAATATCTTTACAAAATATGGTCTGATATTCCAAAGGTCCCCTTAGGTCCTCCTCACAAAGTGACTCAGTTGGCAAGCCTTTTGTGGCTTCTTACTTGCTTGGCTTGGTGTGTTTACAAATTTGTTGTACTCTTTTTTTTTTCTGTTGTACCATCAGGTTTTTTCCCACCCTTCACATGTAGGGCATATCTATAATGTCCACACACACACAGCAGTGGCGCATCACCCACAGTGCTAGCACTGAGGTGTCCCTTCTGGCTCAGGGACTTCTTGTCCAAGTACTCTGAAACCTCTACACTGGTTTGGGCTGAATTCAGATTGAATTTTGAGATTTTCCCTGGGAGTTCAGGATGGAGCTAGGGGTGTGAGTTTGGGATCATTTGGATCACGCTTTCCTGTAACACTGTCCCACAGAGGGGAAAAAAAATAAATAATTGCAACACATTCTCCAGTGCTTCTGCTAGTTTCTAGATTCCTTCTGCCTTTTGCACCCTGTGCTGTTAGCAGGCAGTGTGACCCAGCACAGCTGGGACCTGAGCCCCCGCGGCTCCTGCTAAACCAGCAGCAGTACCACCCCACGGCTGGCCACAGTCTGCCTTGGCTTTCAGAACCTGGAACACAGTGGTGGGTTGTAGGTACGTCCCTTGGTCCTTTCACTGAAAACCTAATGAGGCAGGAAAGGAAAAGCTTTATTAGAACAGCAAGTTTACTGTTCTGCCAAAGGTAAACTCCCCACTGCATCATTTCTCAGTTTTACTCATTACCATTTAAAATTCCCAGGGGATGCATTTGCCTCTTATTTCACAGCACACTTTCATCACTTAATAGATGAATTGGTAATATTTCCATTTTCTTCATGTAAAGCCCTTCTTCCCTTTTTATACCCTATAGACATAATATCTAATTGTTTCTCTTCCCTATCTTGTAAATCATGACATTGCTCTCTCCTTGCTCATCTAATCAAAATAGGGCTCAGCACAAAACTTCATTGACTAAGTGTAAGCCCAGCATGGAGAACAAAAGCAGAAAGTCTCGGCCTTCCTAGATCTGAACTGAGCTCGTGCCTAATCCCTTCGCTACAGTCCCGGGTACGTAAGGATGCCCAGGACAGCCGATGTATTAATTCTCAGAGGCGGGTGTCAATGGCCGGAAGGGAAAGGCAGCAATGCCGGGGTTATCTCCCAGGGGATGGGAGCACTCACAGGATGACCTGTTGAATCCCTCTCCACTTTCTGTGATATCAATAAATTGTTTTCTTTTCCTTTCTTCATCTTTGCCCTCAGGAAGAGTAATCTATGGCACTATGGCTACAGAACATTATTTCATAGTTACAGCAGCTCTGGAAACCTCGCACAAGGATGAATGCCATTAAAAAGCCAAGTTAGATTCCTTTTAAAAAGCCTCTTCTTTCTGATGCTGTCACTGCGGTCAGAGCTTTCAACAGCACCACTTCTGCCTCAAAATACACAAGCTTTTAACTTTTGCCAGGGGAACCAGCTAGAAAGAATGGAGCCTCTTGACATCTTGGCTTCTCTGCCGCCAGAGTGCTTCTGAAACTACAGCCAGTCTGAACGCCGAGGAGAAGGTCTGGGACAACGCAAGTGCTATGGGGACTCAGCAAAGAAAGTGTTGCTAGGTTATAGTTCAAGGGGGGGGGGGGGGGGGGGGGAGAATAAACATACACACACACACATATATACACGCTGAGATTCAAGTCCATGGCAAGAAAGCCAATTTCTCACTGCAATCCAGAGTTACTATTTTTGGGGGTGGCGGGGTGGTGTCGGATATGACAGCTACCCTGCAAGTGGCAGCAGGGATTAACTGAGTCACTTACAGGATAAGGAGATGCTATAATCAAGTCTAGGATTTTAATGCCATTTGTACGGGACTTCATGTGACAGTGCAAAACCTGGTGTAAATGACCACAGCTTCCCCGGAGCAGAGACTGTGCGGCAGGGTGGCCCATCCTGCCGTGCCTTTGCTGCAGCGACTGCCCCCACCACACTGCAGCTGGTCAAGGCCGTGGCCAGCGTGCTGTAGGAAATGCTGATTTTTTCAAAAGCAAGTTTCCCTTTTGGAACAAAATTCAACAATTTTGACACACCAAATGCCACCACGCACACTGTTAGAGCAACCAACTTTCTTCTGAAAGCCCTGGATAGCAAAACGCATCCCCAAAATCCCAACAGGGCGTTCCCAGCGCTGGAAAAGCCATGGAGGCAACGGGGCCAAAGCCTACCAGGGCTGACCACCCGTGAACCCTGCACCACGGAGAGGGCAGCAAAGCCTGGTAGAAATAAATTTCAGAAGAAAGGAAGCTTCCAACCAAGTGTTGGTTTACGGGAGTAGTACTCTAATCTTTCAGACACAAAAGGAAATGGCAACCCTAGCGTTGTCTTTTATTTTATGGCACAAAATCTGCACCTTGGAGAGAACAGCACTGGCCAAATTACACGAGGAATGGTAGGTGAATGTCTTTATGGAGGACAGGCATGTCTGTCCTTAAGTGTCACCAACAGTCTAAGTTTCCTTTACCATTTACCCTTCCTCTGAAGGGCTGCAGAACTATGCCTGCTAAAAAGACACCAGTCTGTTTTGGTCTAATGGTTACTTTACAAAGAACACAAATCTGCACCCAGCCCACTCTACTGGAAGAAACCCACATCTTCCATCTCTAAGGTTTTAATTGCAAATTACAGTTGAGTCCAGCTTAATTTTGAGAGAAATATGATGAGATTGCAACCAAGCCAGTGTGAATTTCAGCATGCCAGGACGGGGAATGCAGGGGGAAAATCTGACATGACAGATCCATCTTCTGAACTCCCAGTGGAGGTTTTTTTCCCCCAGAAAAAGTAAGCAGCTCTTTTTATAGCTCATGAGCCTATTACTTCTAATGACAACAACAGATGACTGTTTTAAAACTGAAAAGAAATATATTAATCCGATTTTCAGCTTTTCAGCACGTGGTACTGTCTATTAATTTTCACAAAAGAGAAGACTGATGAACTGGCTTAGGAATCAGAAGGTTACAGTGAAAAAAAATATAATCACACATCTATTTTAGAAGCACTTCTCTACACTTCTCACCTTTCTGAAAGTTCCATTTAGGCCAAGCAGCACATGTTTGGGCCATAACCAAAGGAGCTGCTTTTCAGAAAGCATGCACAAATATCTATTACACTGCACTGTAGTGGTACTTAGAAAACAGTCCCCAAGCCACCAACTTCACAGCGACTGCCTTTGCTCGGACAGTGCGCCTGCAGGATTTAACGCTGGGACACTTTGCCCTCCCGCACTGCACATATGGGAATACCCAACCCTGGGCAGGACAGGTGTCCCCGTGTCAACCGCAGCTTTGACCTCGGCCACGGCATCAGGGAGCAATGCTGGCTGCCAGGAGGTGCCACCAGCTCCCAGCCAGCCTGAACACACAGGCCACCCTGCCTTGCTCCTGTTTCCAGTGGTTGGAGACACCATCGCCAATGTTTCTCTTGCAAAGCACACAAGCGAGAGGTGCCAGCACAGTCAGCAGCCACATGAAATCTCTGGTTGAGGACCCTAAAGAAGAACAGCTGCCTTTAAAGATTTTAGGTTCACAGAAGGATATGAGCATTCACAGAAACAGTTTCCTCTGTTATGATGAACTACACACTGAGCAGTTTTGATTACGGTCTTAATCTTTACGTATATTGTAATTGCCACCAAACATGCTTGTGTTTGTCTTCAACATGAGAAACAGTATCTCCATGCTGATAATAATGAAACTACTCACTCATTCTGATGCTTATATCTATGCAAGCACACCAAGAAACCAGCAATCCACTTATTAATGTGCCAGCTGAGCTGTGCTTGCCGGAGACAGTGAGCACTAGTTATGTAAGTCTCCATCGCCGCAATACCTTCCTTTCCATCCCCACCATCTCTTGATCATACAATACAATGTTTTCTAACATAAGTGGAAAATATTTTATATTAGCAGGCAGCAACTGCTCAGCCATAAAGATCATTACAGCTGCAGAAGCAGAGAAATAGTCCTCAGAGGCCAAATCCCTCCAGTGGGACAGCACGCTGCATCCAGCCTCGTCAATGTCCATCATCATCCACTCCAGACATTACAACCCAGAAGTTTGGCAGTAACAAGAGACTTGCATTTTTCTGTGCAGATCTAACTTCCATAAAGCTTCCTCAGCACTCTCAAGAAATAAATCTGCATTGTGTCCATTTTAAGGATGGCACAGTTATGCTAAGAGGCACCAATAGGCCAATTAAATCAGTAAAGAGATTAGCAAAAGTGCTACCTAGGGTAAAGCAAACACCATGGTCCTTGCTTGGATCCCAACACTGTGAGCATTTTCAGGCTGAGGCAAGAGCACCCTACACCCATATATCATTACCACCTTGCCAGAGCAGAGCTGTAAGCCTTGGAGCAACATGGGCTCCCCATCAGCTACTGTTCTTGCATGAGCCAACAGCTTCAACCAATAACATCTCACAAACCTCATCAGTTTAATTTCAAGGGATTTCTCACCCACCCACCCCTTTTTTTATTCTTTTCAGTCTCTACCTTGCTATACACAAACTGGAGAGCAAATCTGCCAAGGCAGGGGCCCCATACTGGCAGACGGTCACCATGTGTATGAAGATTCATGTACACAGAGCACCTTGCTAAGTGATTATTATTTTTTTTTTTAAACTCCTTCAAAAAGGGATTGTCTGTGACCTGGCATTTCACTCCAATTCAATTGGAAACAGCCACAGTGCAACTTAGGAGGGGGATCACAGCAGAAATTTCTCTAACTTTTGTAG